>NW_006408557.1:2280968-2306466 GCF_000296735.1 Chrysochloris asiatica
GTCCTTCTGTGGTGCTATAGGATAAACCAACAATATACGTATTGTGAAATAGAATCAGGGATACCAGCGGAAGAATTTTTTCCAGGACATCAATTCTAAAATTCTAGTCTTACTGTTCCAACAATGAACACTGTAATGATTGTGGCCAGGCCATTTCATGGTTCCCAATGACCTCAACTCTAAATCAAAAGTGCGTGGATGAGTTTTGAACAAGAATATTAGTACAGAATGATGTTGACATTTTGCTATTCTAGATGGGCAAATAGCATAATTTGCCATTGCAATATGTTGAGCACAAGGGGGCAGTAATTGACAGATTGCTCCCTTTATTTCACCTTGAGAAAAGCCAGTGTCTCTGTCAGCATGAAACGTTTATTCTTGAATTTCAACTGCCATCACTGAAAGATGGATCTGACAGAAACATTGACTTGGAATGGCATTCTACTCCTAAAAGTAAAATCTGTCCTGATGTGGCGCTGTGGGTTAATGTGCTGGACTGTGAAGTCACTTTGAACCATGAGGTTGGTAGTTCAAGCTCATCAGCTGCTCCTCAGAAAACCTACACAGGGTTGCTATGTGTCAGAATCGACTCGATGACAATTAGAAATAACAACAACAATAATATTTATAGAAACAATCATTTACTTTTCAACCTTTACAGTAAAAATATTTATAATGCACCTTGTCAATGTTGATATAGTAAACATCTTTTCAGGCTTATTTAATTTTCATTCCTTCCAAACGTTTATTTATTTACTTATTTTTATTATTACACACAAAACCCCAGGAGCACTCCCATTCCATTGGCTATAAATTTGAACTAACATTGTCCCAACAATTATTCTTTTAAAATATTTCTTTTCTTGGTAAATGTCACCACTAAGCCTCTGGCCCAATCCATAAACCTGTGTGTCATCCTTCTTAGCTCTTCTTTTCCTACTTCTTTCCATCATCCCACATTCTAGCTGATTGGTTCTATAAATCTCAGTCCTACTTTCAATGTGTCTTTAGCATGTTTTCCTTTTCTTCAATTTTTTGATGATGGTTTACAGAGTAGTTTAGGTTCCTATGCAACAATTTCTACACAATTTTCTGGGTGACATTGGTCACATTCTTCTCAATGAACATTTTCATTTTTTCTGTTTTGATTGTTCCATTTTTATTTATCTAGTTTCCTTCCCCCTTAAATTCTCATCTTTGTTTTAAAGTAATTAGTGACCATTTGATCTCATAAAAAGTGAAATTTGAAAGGATTCAAGTACTTACAGGTGATATTCATTATTTTTTGAGACTAGATGTTATTTAGCTAGATGAGTTATAGTTCAAGGTTTGAAGAAACCATAATCTTAAGGAATCCTTTAATCTCAAGCAATCAGGTAGATTTGTTTTTTCTTTTGTTGTTGCTTGTCTGTTTGTTTTGTGGAGTTCATGGTTCTGTCCCATATTTTTCTCTCATTCTGTCAGGGACCATCTATTATGGTCATTACTAGAAGTGGTTGGCTACCATCTAATTCTTCAAGTCTTAGTGTAGACGATTCTGTGCTTTTGGTAGACATGATTTTATTGATATGAATGGAGCCAGTTTGGGGGACCTTTATTTGCTGATGTGGCATGACTCAAAATGAAAAGAAAAAGGTTTAAAGAATTCTGTTAACAATTATAATGTAGAATGTATAAAGTATGAATCTGGAGGTTGTTTGCTGTTAAGTCAGTTCTGACTCAGAGAGAACCTCTATAGGGTTTCCAAGGCTGTAGATCTTTACGGAGCAGAAATCCTGATCTTTCTCTCACAGAGAGGCTGATGGATTCAAACTACTGACTTTGGGGTTAATAGCCCAACACATAACGCCCAATGCTGCCAGGGCAGTATAGGTAAACCTTATTTCATCTTTCACCCCTTTAATTCTTGCCACCAGTAGCTTCTTTTGGCTCAGAACATATCCCTTTCATTTTGCCATGGTTACTACCAGCTGTTTCGTGGGAGAAAGATGAGGTGTTCTGCTTCCGTAAAGATTTACAGCCTCGGAAACCCTGTACAGGGTCGCTATGAGTCGGAACCTACTCCACAGCACATAACAACAACAACATATTTGTACCTGCAAATGATCATATTTGGCCCAAATCAATGACCATATGAGATGTAATAGAAGAGGTTCTCAGCCAAAAATATTTGCATAGTGGCAAATGCAAAACCTTGTCACAACTGAGCCTATAAACACTTCAGCATATGTACATGGTTTGCAATATTTGGGTCTGCCCAAAATGTTAAATTTTTCCTTTTTATTTAATGTTTGCCTTCTCACTTATGCCCTGATTTTATTTTTTAAATTAAGGTGGGTGGTAAAGTAGTTTTTAAGGCAGGTCTGGAAAGGCAGGTGTTAAATTCTAAGCAAGTGCTTGATTACCTCCTTGGTAAAATATGCGGCTATTTAACAGAGGACTGTTTTTGCAGTGGACAGCGATGCCCCTAAGGGAGGAGGTACTTGTTTCAAAATCTAATCAAGTCATGGCCTGTCTCCATCCTAACTTATGCAATGTAATCACTTGTATTATTCATGTCATGCCTTTCATTAATCAGAGCTAGTACCAGCCACAAGGGGACAGGGATTCCATTAGTATGACATATGGTGGCCTTCCCCAAATCCTGGATGTTTTGGAAGAGGGTTTCACGTTTGTCACAATCATCTAAGAGATAATTAATGGCTTAGATTTTAGTAGATTTTTTCCCAAGGAATATCTTCCTTACTTCCTTCTTAACAATTGTATTTAGGTCCTTGATGTCCCCTATAATGTTTTCATGTCTATCATGTGGGCCCAAACTGCTGCCTGATTTGCTGTTGCTTCTTGGCTTCCTTATGTCTGCTTTTAAAGAACAAATATGAGAAGGAAGAAATGATCTTTTCTTCATTGCCAAAGTGATGAATGAGTTAAACTATCAGGACCATTTTTCACTTCTGCTAGAAATGCTAAAAATCCACTCAGATTTGTTTTCAGAACAAAAATGAGAAAGTTATTTTGAAAAAGAATTGATACGTTTGGTCTCTTTGGAATTTCTTTATAGAAAGTTATTTTGGTAGCAGCATTTATTTTTGTTAGTCATATGAAGGAACTCTGGTGGCATAGTGGTTAAGAGCTTGGGTGCTGACAGAAGTTTAGTAGTTTAAACATACCAGCTGCTCTGTAGAAGGAAAACATTACAGTCTGATTTCGTAAAGATTGTTGTTGTTGTTGTTGTTGTTAAATGCCCTCCAACCCATAGTGACCCTGTATAGGGTTTCTGAAGAGTGGCCGGCAAGCTTGAACTACAGACTTTGTGGTTCAAACAGACTTTGCAGTCCAGCACACAAACCCACAGCACCACGCCAGGACTTCAAGTAAGGGAAAGTGGTGGTGGTGATGGTTATGTGCCATGGAATCACTTCCGAATCATAGTGACCCTGCATAGGGTTTCTGAGGCTATAAATCTTTATAGGAGGAGAAAAACCTCATCTTTCTCCTGCAGAAGAGCTGGCAGTTTTGAACTGCTGACCTTGAGGTTAGCAGCTGGACTTGTAACCACTCCGTTCAGCCTTGGAAATCCTATGTTTAATAGTGCTGCTGTGTTTAATAGGGCCATTATGAATCAGTTTCAACTCAGTATCAGCAGATTTTAGTCTCATAGAACAGTGCTGTTGCCTTTAAAATTGGTATTTTAATAAGCCTAAGTACCCCAACTCTTTACAGAGTTCCTATGTTGTTGTTGTTAAGTGCCGTCGAGTCAGTTCCGACCCATAGCGACCCTGTACAGGGTTTCTGAGGGTGTAAATCCTTACGGGAGTAGAAAGCCTTATCTTTCTCCCGCGGAGCGGCTGG
The DNA here is from genome assembly GCF_000296735.1 of Chrysochloris asiatica. Lineage (NCBI taxonomy): Eukaryota > Metazoa > Chordata > Mammalia > Afrosoricida > Chrysochloridae > Chrysochloris > Chrysochloris asiatica. Next base: position 2,284,821 of record NW_006408557.1, read on the forward strand.
TAGTTTCGAACCGCTGACCTTTAGGTTCGCAGCCCAATTCGTAACCACTACGCTACAGAGTTCCTATATCTCCCCCAAATTGTATTTCAGCAATTCTTTTTTTAACCTTATTGAATAAATGGATACAAAGCATGTTTAATGTTTCACAATATATAAATGTTTTTAAAATATATAAAACTCCTATGTTTACATTTAATATTAATTTCTTTTACATCCCCTTGAGTTTTATATTTTCTTAAACTATTGTTGTTGTTGTTAAGTGTTGTTGAGTCAATGCTGACTGAAAGTGACCCTTTATAGGGTTTCTAAGGAGTGGTTGGTGGGTTTGAACTGCTGAATTCGTGATTCAAGTCAAGTACTGATCCTATAGCACCACGCCAGAAGTCTTAAACTAACGTTGCTTTTATTTTTACGCTCCATTGAGTTGGTTCTGACTTTTAGCGACCCTGTATAGTGGTTGGTGACTTTGAACAATTGACCTTGCTCAAACTGACCTTGCGGTCCAGCACATTATCCTGCAGCACCACACCAGGACACCTTTAAAATACTATGTTCTAACAATTATTTTTAAGGAGCTCTGGTAGCATAGTGGTTACGAATTGGGCTGTGAACCGCAAGGTCTGAAGTGCGAAACTACCAGCCGTTCCGCGGGAGAAAGATGAGGCTTTCTGCTCCCATAAAGATTTACAGCCTTGGAAACCCTGTACAGGGTCGCTATGAGTTGGAACCAACTCCGTGGCACTTAACAACAACAACAATAATTATTTTTAACATAAACTTCTTTAGCCCATCTATTCTGCAAGATAATTGTTTTATTCCAGGACAATCTACTTACGTGGGGGTAGAACAGATATAATGCTCCAAGGAGACATTCAACAAAAGATTGTATATATCATAGTAAGTCAGAACTCCCTTATCTCTGTCCCTACCTCAAGACCAATCATAGAGAAACAACAGCTGCAAGTTGCCAGAGCAGAAAAACCAGAAGTCACTCTTAAGAATATGGCTAGTAAAGGGAAATTGGTTCAAGGAAATTGGTTCAAGTTTTTGGAAAACAAATTGGGAAATAGAGGCATGACTTAAAGGTATTGTCAGTTTAGTTGAAGACCATCACAATAAAGTGAATATCATTAAAAAGTGAGTCACATGGCTTGTTTTGATTTCCCAGTGCATATAAAAGTTATGCTTACAATATACTGTAATCTAAGTGCACAACAGCATTATGAAAACATTTGAAATATTGTGAGAATTATCAAAATGTGACACAGACACAAAGTGATCACATGCTGTTATAAAAATAGTGCCAAAAGATTTGCTCAATACAGAAATCATAAACTTATTTATAAAGAAACTAAATAGCTGTGAAGGATAATAAACTGCAAAAATGGCATAGAGGCACTACATGTGCAATAGCATTATGAAAATATGATATATTGTTAGAATTACCAAAATGTGATGCACACACACACAAAATGTCCACATGCTATAGGAAAATGGCAATGATAAATTTGCTTGGTGCGTCAAACTTTCAATGTGAATAAAAGCTCAATATCTGTGAAGCACTCTAAAGCTGCAAAAATTGCACAGGGCAACATCTGGTCTCCCCTTACTTCATAAGGAGGGAAGGAAGAGGAGAATCACCATCAATATCAGCCCAGGACTGATTTCTATGAGGTAGAAGCCAAACACGTCTCCACTCTCCAACATTTCAACAATTCTGACACCAATTGTACCTTCACAAGAGTATCTATGTGTCTGTTGGGTTGAATAATTCATTGCAGTGGCCACACAGAACTTAAAGACAATACTCACAGTTAAGGGGTTTGTCAGCAAAGAAACAGGAAATGAAATGCTCAGGATATAGTTCTCTGAACAGGACAGTGTCCTCACAACCATGTCTGCAGGCATTCCTGTCTCCAATCTGGCCTCTCAGCTACATTTGGCCTCTGCCCTGCTCAGGCAAGTGTTATAAAACCAAGAAATGTTCAGAGGGACTCCACCTCACCAGTAAGCCATGGCCCAAAGGTGTTCAACTCTAGCTTATGTGGTTTGGCAAATCTAACTCCCCACCTCAGATTAAGTGTCTGGAGACAACATACTCCGCCAGGAAACCCCGTGCCCAAAGGCACTCAACATTCTCATTCTGTGGGCTGGAAAGCCCACTTCTCAGTCTTGGGCTATTCTCCTGGCTCTGCCACTGCTGGTTTGTTACCCCTTCTCTGCTGTTGCTTCTTGGTCTCTCTCTGTCTTCTGGTGTTCTGTCATTAGCGTTTAACGCACTAAATTTGTTCTTAAGATAGTCTCTGAATACTGGTGGGATATATTTGAAGTTATATTTTGGTTCTCATGGACTTGTTTTAATTTTCTTATTTTGTTAAGTGCCAGAGAGTTGGTTCCAACTCAGAGTGACCCTTATAGTGTTTTCAAGGAGTGATTGGTGAGGCCGAACCATTAAACTTTTAGTTAGACAAGCAATAATCCTTCAACATCACACCAGGACTCCAATGATCTCCCTTACACTACAACATAGCATCTCTTACTATTCATTCAGCTATTGCAGGTCACAACTAACAATAGTGAAAGTAACCATCTAAGAGTCAATGTTTTTCTTCTCAAGCTTCTCCTTCATTCTTTTTCTTAAAAGTTTCCATGGTTAAGGTAGAATCTCCAATGAGTAGTATTCAATCTGTCTAGGTGGGGCTGATGCAATGAAATGCAGATGGGTCTCTTGTGATACAATAGTGAATAATTGTTATCAGGACTGATTGTGAGGGTTGGAAATATAAAGGTAGACGTTTTATAGCAAGGAGGGGAGTGATTAACTTTTCAGTCTAGGAGCGGAGGTCCCTAGGACCATCAAGGGAGAAGAGCAGAGAGTGGGACCGACCCAGAGAAGCAGTGATGCCTGAAATGGAGGCAGAGATGATGACATGGAGCGATGGAGCAGCTGGAGACTTTAGATCCAGAGAGGGAGAGCAACTGTGTGCTGAAAACCTGGGGGGTACTGGGGAAGGATTGCTTTACTTTCCAACCTTTACATCAATTTTGACACCACTCATACCTGCAAAGTCACTCTCATACTTCTCTCTTGGATTCACTAATTTGTTATAGTGGTGAGACAGAACTCACAGATAATACTCACACTTATGTGGCTTATTAAGGAAGCAATAGATTACCATTCTGGGTCAAAAGTTAAGATACAGTTCTTCAATCAGGACATCCTTCTCTCAGCCATACTCCCAAAGCCCTTTTAGCTCTGCCAATAGGTGCCCAGAGGCACCCTACTCCACCAGCAAACCCACTGCTGGAAGGCACTCAGATTTTTTGCTCCATGGGCCAGCAAGCCCACTACTCTCTCCCATACCAGTTTCCTAGTTTTGTTACTTCTGTTGCCACTGCTACATAGCTACTGCTTCTTATTGTCGTGAGCCATTACCAGTGGCTTGAGACATTACGTTGTGGCTTGAAACTGAAGTTCTCTATCTACTGGATGTAAGAGGTTCATCACAGGGATCTCAGGCCCAAAGAATGTGCTCGACTCCTGACTCTTCTTGCTTAATGGTAGTGAGAACCCCTTTTCTACCTCCAAAATGGTTAATTTAACACCTAAAGGAATGGCAAAACAGAAAAATCACCACGTTAGCGTTCTGTGCACCTTATTTTCATAGTCCCATCCCACAAAGGTAGAGTCCTGGTGCGGCACTATAGTATAAGCACTGGACTGCTAATTGCAAACCTGCTCTTTAGAAACCCTATATTTGGTTGTTACAAGTTGGAACCAACTCAACAGCACTTTATAACAACTTAACCCTACAAAGGTTGCACATCCCTTCTTTACATAGTTAGCTGGCTATCCAATGTCCTTGGTGAGCCATAAGCACTTTACATTTGCATAGTCCCATCCAGTGATTTAAGGACTTCTGGTAGCATAGTGGTTACGAATCAGGCTGTCAATCTTAAGGTCAGCAGTTCAAAACCACCAGCTGTTCTACAGGAGAAAAATGAGGCTTTCTGCTCCCGTAAAGATTTACAGCCTCAGAAACCCTGTACAGGGTTGCTATGAGTCGGTTCAGACTCCACAGCACATAACCACCACCACCATCCAGTCATTTGGTGTGAGGTTGAAAGATTGTAGCTAGAAGGGCCATACTAAGTAGTTCACTGAACTGCAGAAGCAAAACACAATGAACTGAGGTATGCTTGCATAGTGAAATGTCAAAATAATATGAAAACAATAACATGAATATGTCTATGATGTGATTCATGTTTGGGTTCTATTTCATCCTCTATACCTACAAGTGATCAAGTTCATTAAAGTCATGTTGTATTTTTATTCTTACTATGTGCCAGAGTAAGTAGCCCTGGTGGTGGAGTGGTTAAGTACTTGTCTGCTAACCAAAAGGTCAATTGTTCAAACCCACCAGCTACTCTGCAGTAGACACTATGGCAGTCTGCTTCCATAATGCTTTACACCCTTAGATACCCTACAGGGCAGTTCTACTGCATCATACAGGCTTGCTATGAGTCAGAATTGACTCAACGGCATAGGCAAATATGTCAGGAACTATTCTAAGTACTTGTAATACATAAATTAAAACAACAACACAGTTATTATTACTTTTGTGTAGTTTACTAAATAGTAAACATAAGTTATATAGTATGTTAACAGGTGAGACTCAAAGTGGATTTTTAAAAAGAAAGCAAAAGGAGGATCAAGAAGGTTAAATGGTATGGACTAGACCCATGGAGAGAAAATGCGTTCACAGTATTCAATGGCGTGGTTAAGGGAAATCACATTGACAAGGTAATATAGGCAGTTCATGGGTTATAAAAGAGATCTATTCTTAACTGTGTCTTTCAGAATTTGTGGATAAATTGGAACAGTTCCATATGGTGTTTATTATTTAGCCTTACTTTTGTGAAGTAAGCCTTTTCAGTGATTTATAAACTGTATGTGAAGAAAGTGAAGTTGACTGAAGCAAAGAATTTGTTGTAAGTAGGGGTTGGTTCAATCATTTGAAAATAATCAAACCAAACACACTGTCAAGTTGACTCTAACCAATAATGACCCCATAGAACAGAATAACAGAATAGTCCTGCTTCATAGGGTTTCCGAGACTGGAAATCTTTATGAAAGCAGACTATCTCATTTTTACCCCCACAAAGCAAGTAGTCCATTCAAACCACTGATCTATTGGTTAGCAGCCCAATAGCTAGGCCACTCTGCCCCTGGGACTCCATAATGATTTCTAAGTGAGGACAATTTTACAAACTAATAAAAGGCCAGTAGGAGTTTTCTATAAGTCATAACAAAGGAACCACTTGTATTTAGATAAGCTCTTGAAAGAAATGAAGGCATTGTCAAGCATAGCCTTGGAGAAACACATACCAGGAAGTTAAGAAGAGTAACTGTAAAGACATGTGAAACATCCGCTACGAGACTGGTGTGTCTGGTCACAGTGAAGAGGAGAGACTAGAGCATGAATTTAGAAGGGTTATGCAGGATCAGATCATGTAGGCTCATGTAATTATTTGGCTTTTACCAGGAAGCTGTTTAAGGTTTTGTCCAGTGGAGAGAAATTGTTTAGCACTTGACTTAGAATAGACAGAAAGGATGAGGCTGATAGGTGGCTATTGCTGTGATCCAAGTGACAAATGGTGCCATGTATCTTCTGGAGCTGAATAGAATATTTCAAAAAGCAACTCAAGAAAACAAAGTCAAATATTGTAATGAAATGTGCAAAGACCTAGAATTAGAAAACCAAAAGGGAAGAATACACTCAGCATTTCTCAGGCTGAGGAAACTGAAGAAAAAAATTCAAGCCTTAACTTGCAATATTGAAGGACTCTATGGGAGTCCTGGTGTGGTGCTGTGGGTTAATGCCCTGGACTATAAGGTTGGTTTGAACCACAAGGTCAGTGGTTCAAGCTCACCAGCCAATTCTTGGAAACCCCATAAAGGGTCACTACAAGTCAGAACAGACAGCACTTAACAGTAACAACAGCAATGGACAAAATATGGAATGATGCAGAATGTACCAAAGGAAGATGGAAAGATACACAGAGTCACTATAATGAACAGAAATGTTCTGTGTTCAACCATTTCAAGAGGCAGTATATGATCAAGAGTCAATGCTACTGAAGGCAGAACTCCAAAGTAGAAGTTCGTGCTATGGTCCCATGGATCTGTGTCTTGCTTCAACAGTGTTTGGATGGAACAGATCTGGGGACTTCCCCACCTCCAGCCTCAGACCACCTCTAATATCTTCTTTAGGTGCAGTCTCTTCTCTGGGACCATCTTCTTGACCATTCCCTATTACTGGGACCAGCTAAACACCATTTTGTGTGTGTGTGTGTGTGTGTGTGTGTGTGTGGTTAGCTCCAAATCTTCAACCAACCATGAGCTCTCAGATCTGTCAGAATTATTCTGCTGAAGTGAAGGCCGGCGTCAACTCTCTGGTTAATCTGCATCTGTGGGCCTCTTAAACCTACCTCTCTCTGGGCTTCTATTTAGAGCGCAATGATGTGGCCTTGGAAATTGCGGGACACTTCTGTGAGTTTGAAAAAGCGAAGTGTGAGGGTGCTGAGCATCTTTTGAAACTGCAAAACCAGTGTGGTAGTCACTCATTCTTCTAGGACGTGCAAAAGCCATGTCAAGATGAGTGGGGAAGAACCCTGGACACCATGGAAGCTGCCCTGGCCCTGGAGAAGAACCTGAACCAGTCCCTTCTGGATCTGCATGTCGTGGGTGCTACCCACACAGACCCCCACCTCTGTGACTTTCTGGAGAACCATTTCCTCAACGAGGAGGTGAAAATTATCAAGAAAATGAGTGACCATTTGACCAACCTCTGTAGGATGTCCAGTCCCCAGGCAGGGCTGGGCAAGTATCTCCTTGAGAGGCTTACTCTTAACCATGACTAGGAAGAGCCTGAGGAGCCCTGCAACCTGTGAAGGGCCTATCAGCATTCCCCTGATCTCCTCAGACCTTCTGCCTGAACATTGCTCTCCAACCACAGAGGCAACTTAATGAACTTCCTGGAGCCCCTCTTCTCCCAAGCCATGGACCAAATGAAAACAATAAAGCTTCCTTTTATTGAATACAAGTAGAAATCTTTCAACAAACTATTCAGCACTAGAGGCACTCACTTATCAATGTCAAGAAATTTGGAAGACAGCTACATGGTCAACTGATGAAAGAGATCCATATTTGTGCTCATTCCAAACAGAGGTGACCCAATGGAATGCAGAAATCATTGGAAAATAGCATTAATATCTCATGCAAAATAAAATTTTGCTAATGACAATTAATAAATGGCTGCAATAGTACATTGACAGGGAACTTCTAGAGGTTCAAGTCAGATTCATATGAGGATGTGCAATGAGGGATATCATTGCTGACATTAGATGGATCTTAGCTGAGAAGCAAGGAATACCAGAAAGATGTTTACCTGTGCTTGCAAGTTACTCATTGTAGAGAATAAATATTCTTGAACACTTGTGTTCATGAGGAAACTGTACATAGACCAAGAGGCAATTGTTTGAACAGAACAAGGGAACTTTGAATGATTTGAAATTAGAAAAGATGTGTGCCAAGGTTCTCTAACCATACTTATTCAATCTATATGCTGAACAAATAATTTCAGCAGCAGCTGGATTATATGAAGAAGAACATGTCATCAGGATTGAAGAAAGACTCGTTAACAACCTATGATATGGAGATGATACTACCTTGCTTGCTGAAAGTGAAGTGACCTTAAAATACTCACTGTTGACAGTCAAAGACCACAGCCTTCAGTACGGGTTGCACCTCAATATAAAAGAAAACAAAAATCCTCACCACTGGACCAATAAATAACATCAAGATAAATGGAGAAAAGATTGAAGTTGTCAAAGACTTCATTTTGCTCTGATCAACCATCAACACTCGTGAAGCAGCAGTGAAAAATCAAATGACAGATTGCATTAGTCATATTGGATATTTTCAAGAGCAAAGATATCAATTTGAGGAATAAGATGCAACTGACTTAAGCCATGGTATTTTCATTAGGCTCATATGCATATGAAAGTTGGACAATGGATAAACAAGGTGATAAAAGAATTGATGCATTTGAGCTATGGTATAGGAGAGAATATTAAAAGTACCATGGAGTGCCAGAAGAACAAACATGTCTGTGTCGGAAGAAGTACAGCCAGAATGCTCCATCCTTAGAAGCCAGGATGGTGAGACTTTGTCTCTCATAATTCATCTGTGTTATCTGGAGGAACCAGTCCCTGGAGAAGGATATCAAGCTTGGTAAAGTGGAGGGTAAGTGAAAATGAGGAAGAATCCCAGTGAGATGGATTGACACAATGGTAGCAGCAGTGGGTTCAAGCAATGGGTTCAAACAGCAACAAAAATATGTTCTTATTCTTTGACATAATTATACTTCTAGAAATCTTCTACAGGAAAATTATCCAAAATGCAGGAAAATGTCTAATGGTAGTAACCAAAGCATTATTTAATATTTACAAATCAGAACAATCTAAATATACATGTTGTAATGCCTAAAATACTTTTAAATGCTTTTAAAGTAAAACACCATACACCATTAAATTTTTTTTTAATTATTGGAAACTCGTTATCAAAGAATGCAAATAAAAGTAGTACAAAAATATTATAGAAAAGCCTTGGAGAAAATGCACCAATTTGTAAATGAAGTTTATACAATTTATGTAATGTGGTTCTGTTTAGGACTTTCTATTCTTAACCCCTACCTTGCACCCATTCCATTATTTTGGAATATTTCTTACAGAAGGTATCATTTGGAAAATGCTTAGAGAGAGTCTCAATGCCATTGTTCAAAGTACATAATAGTAATCTTTTGGGCTTGTCTCGGGTAGGGTGGAAGTGTATCTATCGGTGATTTTTGGTGATATTTGAAATCTAAAGCTCTCTACCAACACAGACAAATTGCTTCTCTTATAGTTGGATAGAATATACTGCTTCAGTTAGTTCAGTCTGAAAGAATGATATTCTTTCAAAAAAAAAAAAAATTCCTGGTAGCGTAGTGGTTACGAATCGGGCTGCGAACCTTAAGGTCAGCGGTTCGAAACTACCAGCTGCTCCGCGGGAGAAAGATGAGGCTTTCTACTCCCGTAAGGATTTACACCCTCGGAAACCCTGTACAGGGTCGCTATGGGTCGGAACCGACTCGACGGCACTTAACAACAACAACAACAACAACATCTTTTAAAAAGATTATCATAGAAATGTAATATTGTAAAACGAATATGTTGAAGTGAATTTAGATACCTGAGAATTTCACATTTTTCTTCTCCTATCTGAGAGTCTAGCCTCCAAGTGAATGGTCCTCAAAGTATATTTCTTGGACCTAGGAACTTGTTAGAAGTTCAAGTTCTTGAACTCAACCCCAGAGCCTCTGAAACTGAGACTCCAGATGATGGGGCCCAGCAATCTGTGTTTTATAATCCATGAGGATTATCCTTATTTAGATTTGCTTAAATTTGGGAACACTGCTCTGTATCAAATGTTCATAAGTCTACCTATGTGGCAGATTTTGTCATAATACAATTGTGAGAGGCCATGGGAGCAAAGAACTCTAGGATGGGAGTTGATAGCAGGTGCAGAGTCTCTTCTTCCCCTTTCAGAAAGAAATATGCTCATTCAAGATGCAGTGGTTAGTGGTTGGGTAGTCAGAGGAGGTTGCACAGAAGATAATGGGAAGACCATTTCTGCACAATGAGCAATGTGGAATTATCTTGTATATCTAATTATATTTTCAGTGAGCCCAAACTGATTTTAGATGATGACAGAAAAAAAAAAAAAAAAAAAAAGTCAGGGAACTAAACAAATTCAGCAATTTGCCACCAGGACAAACATGGAGATACCAGTATTTTGAGATAAAATGAAAGATTTTCTTTGTACTTCTTACTAATGGATTTAAGTGATGAAATCCAAACAGGATGTTTAAATTATCCTCTGTGGTATTTTTGAACCATTAAGTTTTATAAGTTCAGAAGGCACCCCAAAGTTAGAAATAAAACTAAAATTACTTCTCTCAGCCAGCTCTCCCTGCTCTGAAATAATTTTCTGCCCCTGGTTAATTCCACCTGTGGCATACAGAAAAACCTCAACATACACTGCTGACATTTTTCTTTTCTTTGAATACAAGGATAAAACATTTCACCTTCGATGCTTTATAGGAACAGAGAAATGTGATGATTCCTTACTATGAAAAACCAGGGAAGAGTGTTAATATTTAGTGATCTAATCTTGGTGCTATAATGTATGTGAATATGCTCGTATATTTAGAGTAGGTGATGTATTTAACAGTAGTCTTCCAAAGCTTTTGGTATGTATTTTAGTTGTTTTACATAAACTAATAAATAATGGATGAAATTTGCTTGCTAAAAGATTAAGTAGATTTGTAATATAAAGAACCCCTTTGATACAACGTAATATTTGTCCCTAATAGATTTTATCTTTAATTTTTAAATGACTTGTTATCTTGAACATGATGAAGTCTATTTAGCTGAATTATTAATGAACCACATGCCAACTAAAGTTTATGTAATTATCTCATAAATCAGAATATATAACTCATACATTAATAATGTACATATTTTTCTAAAAATACTGTGTGAAAATTTATGATTTCAAAGAAAAGTATTCATTTCAAAAAGATACCTTGTAAATCTTATGTTTAAAAATTTGAAAAGCATAAGAGAATAATTTATTCTAGCATAATTCATGCCTATCTATCAAAACATAAGTTCTGAGTAATGTAAACCTTATTGGTTAATTACTCAAAATTGTACCAAATGGGGCCATATTCCCAAACAGTCTTTCTTCCAAAACTTTTCTTCTATTGTCTTTTTCAGGAACATGTTTTGTGACTACTCTTTTTCCAAAATTTCTGACAGTATAAATTTGCAAATATATGCACTCATTATGTACCTATACATGTAAATGCACAGATATTTTCACTAGTGTTATTTTTAGACAGCAAAACAAATCTTAGTGTTTTCCGATTTTCTACTCCAGCAATAGTAATGAAAATGTAACTAATATTTCTGGACCTGAATGGACACCTTTCCAGCTTCCAGATGATTCTTATTTCTCTATAACAGACATTTTGGTTAAGTAAAAAAAAAAGATCTTAATCAGGATAAGCTAAAACTCTAAAGAAATGGATTATGAAAGTGGAGGAAATCAGAAAAGATTAACATCTTCTGTACTACTAACTCTGACATCTCAGTTTGTCTGGGTAAGAACATTCTAAATTTTATATTTTATGCAAAATAGATAGCACAGCGTTTACAACTAAAATAATACTTTGTTTAACGTAGCCGAATAAACCCATTTAAATCATCTAGAATGTGTGCAAAAATAAAAGAATGTTTGTATTTTTCCAGCTTAATCAATCTAAAGCTCTTATTTACTACAGATCTATAATTCCATACACTTAAAGGAAGACTGCACGCTCTGAAACTCAGTGCAAGGAAAACTTATCCTGGAGCCCCAAACAGAGATTTTAATTTGGGTCTAGCAGGTGAGCATTAGGAATAAAATAACATGCAGTGAATTTACCTGGCTACTTTATCACTTATTTAGGGAAAAGTGAGCTTTAATGTGGGAAGATTCTCAATGATTGTTGTTAATGCTATTTACTTTGTTTTTCTTCTGTTATCAGATTATCAGTTATCGTTTGTATGTTTTTCTTCTATCAGTTCATGCATGCACCTTTAAGTGTCCTCTTCTGTTAAGGTTATAAACTAAGTTTGTGCCTTACTTTACTTAGGAACTGAGGTCTTCTGTCCATGAAATTAGAAGGGAGGTGTGATCATTAGCAGAAACAGGCAGGCCTCATGAAAGCAGTAGAAACTCAAAATGCTGACTTCAACAGGGAGGAGGGCCAGTGCCTGCCTCTGGGTCCCAGTTCTCTTACTCTAGGACAAGCAATACCTGGTCAGAGCAGGTTAAACCCAATGGTTGTTGTTGTTGTTATGTGCTGTGGAGTCAGTTCTGACTCATAGTGACCCTGTGCAGGGTTTCCGAGGCTGGAAATTTTTATGGGAGCAGAGAACCTTATCTTTCTCCCACGGAACAGCTGGTAGTTTCGAACTGCTGACCTTGAGGTTTGCTGCCCGATTCGTAACCACTACGCTACCAAACCCAATAGTTAGGAGAACTATTAAGGTAAAGAGTTGTTTCAAGTAGTGTGAAAATATCATGGCAGAGGCATCTGAGCTCCTATAACTTCTCAAACTGAGAGGAGGACCCAAACTCCAAGGCTGATTCTTAGGCAGCTGAGGTCTCTCACACCTTTAACCAATTATATTTCTCTGCTGGTTTAATTGACTACATTTGTCACACAGTACTCACAGGCAATACAGAAGTAACAGGCTACAATTCAGGATCAGCAACACTCAGGATACAACCTCTTCATGGTGATGGTGTTGATTATGTGCTGTGGAGTCTGTTCTGACTCACAGCAACCTTGCACAGGATTTCTGAGGCTGTAAATTTTTATGGAGCAGAGAGCCCCATCTTTCTCCTGCCTAACAAATGGTATTTTCAAACTGCTGGTAATGAAGTTAGCAGCCTGACTCGTAACCACTACACTGCTAAAGCTCCATAAACCCTTTTATTGTTGTTGTTGTTAAGTGCCATCAAGTCAGTTCTGACCCATAGCGACCCTGTATAGAGTTTCCGAGGAGCAGCTGGTTAGTTTGAGTTCAAGTTTGCAGTTCATATCAACCTTGCAGTCCAGCACATTAACCCACAGCACCACACCAGGACTCAAGCCTCTTGTTGTTGTTGTTAAGTTCCATCGATTCGGTTCCAACCCATAGTGACCCTGTATAGGGTTTATGAGGCTGTAAATTTTTTACAGGAGCAGAAAGCCTCGTCTTTCTCCTGTGGAACTGCTGGTAGTTTCGAAGTTCTGACCTTGAGGTTAGCAGCCCAACTCATAACCACTACGCTACTAGAGCTCCTTGTTGTTGTTAAGTGCCGTTGAGTCGGTTCCGACCCTGTACAGGGTTTCCGAGGGTGTAAATCTTTACGGGAGTAGAAAGCCTCATCTTTCTCCCGTGGAATGGCTGGTAGTTTCGAACTGCTGACCTTAAGGTTCACAGCCCGATTCGTAACCACTACGCTACCAGAGCTCCTTAGCCATACCTAAAGTAGGACTCTCTGTGGCTCTTGGCTTCTCAGCCTAACTTCTCCTCTGCTTAGGCAAGTGTTACAAAGCTCTTTTAGCTTTAGCTTAGTTCTAGTTTCAAGAGTTGGCAGCCAAGTGCTCAGGGACATCCCACAACTCTAGCAAACCTCTATGAAGGCACTCAGCTTCCTCACTCTATGGACTGGGATGTCTATGGCTCTGTCTGGTGACATTTCTGCTGCTTCTGCTGCCTCTGTTTCTCTGCAGCTGCTTTTCATTGTCTCTCACCATCTCCAATGTCACAAGTCTCTGTCTCCTAGATAAAGGAGGTTCCCAGTGAAGGGATCCGAGGCCCAGAAGATGCTCTCTATTCTTTGTTTTTGTTTCTTGATGGTTGTGAATCGCCCTTTCTACCTCTGGAATGCGTCATTTTAAATCTAGCAGTATAACAAAACTGATTAATTCCCACATTGTTGTTCCATACACCTTCTTTTTATCTTCCCACTCCCCAAAATGCATCTTACTTACATTATTTTCAAACTATCCAATAGCTTTGGTGGGCCACAGCACCTCCCATTTGAACAGTGCTGGTGTGGTGCTGTAAGATAAGCACTGGACTGCTAATTGTAAGGTTAGTGATTTGCATCCACGACCTGTTCCTCAAAAACCCCCTATAGGGTCACTTTGAGTCAGAATCGACTCCATAGCACTTATCAACAGCACAGACCCAGTCATGTGGGGTCCTGGTATGATACCGGAGGATTAACATTGGATTGCTAACCACAAGGTTGGTGGTTCAAACTAACCAGCTACTCCTTGGAAACCCTGTACATGGTTTCTATGGTTTCCATGTGTTGGACCTAATTTCACAACATTAAACAACAACACCCAGTCATTTGCTATAGGAAATGTACTAGATGGTAAGATTGGTGGTTCAAATCTACCATCTGTTCTCAAAAACCCTATATAGGGTCACTATGAGTCAGAACCAACTCGATGGCACTTAACAACAGTCATAAAAATGGTTAGAAAGGCCATATCAAGTAGTTCACTTAACACACATTGTTGATAAGTGCCGTGAAGTTGGCTCAGACTCACAGGGACCCTGTATAGGTCACAGTGACCCTGTGTAGGAATTGCTAGCAGGGGGTTGAGCATTAGCAGACCAGTGCTTATCCTGCAGCACCAGCTCAGGAGTCCACACTCCAAGTATGATCTGACAGAACTGTTTACCTAGAACAATGGTTCCCTGACTCTGGTCTTAACACCAGTTTCAGCACTATCCACCCAGAATGTGTTAGTAGGGAAAGTCCCAGGCCTTAGACCTATGGAATGAGAACCTCTGGGTGTAGGCCCCAGCCATCTGTACATTGACAAACCCTGCAGGGGATTCTGATACATGCTGAAGTGTGAAAGTCATTGCCCTCTAGAGAGTCCTTAGCCTCTTTTCTGCTTTCTCTTCCAGCTAAAGAGGATTCAGTGTTCATTATTCAGTTTCTTCACCTTCCTTTTCCTCCAAAGATAATTGTTTCCCTACTAGATAGGTAATTTGGAGGTATTGTGTGGCAAACTCAACCTCAAGGTTGGTTTGAACCACAAGGTCAGTGGTTCAGACTTACCAGCTGCTCTTTGGAAGCACTATACAGAGTCACTGTGAGTCGGAACCGACTCGACAGCAATTAACAACAACAAGATAGGTAATTTGGACATTTGTAATTCTGGATTAGGAGTCCTGCTATGGCGCTGTGGGTTAATGTGCCAGACAGCAAAGCCATGTGAACTGCAAGGTTGGCTGTTCAAGCTCATCAGTTCAAGCTCACCAGCTGTTCCTCGGAAACCTTATACAGGGTCACTATGGGTTGGGACCAACTCAATGGCACTTCACAACAACAACAACAATTCTGGATTGGGAAGGAGAAAGAGTAGTCTGAGTTAAAAGAGGAAATTTTCTGAGAGGAGTAATGCTGTAAGAGGAGTTTCAGGTACTGGAGGGAGGAGGAGAGAAAAATATAGCTATAGAGTCTGAAGTTGTTTCTACTCCCTTTTTTAAGTGGGATTCATCTATCACTTTTAAGCTGCATGACCTTGATTAGCTTACTTGGCTCCTTGGAAACTCAGCTTTCCTGTCTGTGAAATGGAGACAGAATAGCTATTGTTGTTGTTGTTAGGTGCTGTCAAGTCAGTTCAGACTCTTAGTGACCCTATACACAACAGCATGAAACACTGTATGATCCTGTACCATCCTCACAATTGTTGTTACGCTTAAGCACATTGTTGTTGCTACCGCATCAATCCATCTCATTAGGGATCTTCCTGTTTTTCACTAACCCTCCACCTTAGGAAGCATGGATTTAGCTCAGAAGGAAGGGCATTTTAAGGATTTAACTAGCTCTTTTATTTAAAGAACTTGAGGAAGTTTTTAATTTCAGTTAGCAGTCATTGGTGTTTGCACTATCCTTTTCATGGTTTTCAGAAAAAAAATGAGTAAAAAATGTGTTATTTGGAAATTGCCATTTGATTGTTGAATTGTTTGTTTTTTTAAAAAAATGGTTTTGAGCCCCTATGGCCTAACTATTGCACTCCTAGAAAGAGACTTGAAAGCAGGGACTCCAATTGGTGCACATCAATGTTTATCGAATCATTAGTCACAATAGGCAAAAAATAGAGACAACCCAAGTGTCAATCAATAGATAAATGGATAACCAAAATGTGGTATGTACATACAATGTAATATTATCCAGCCATAAAGAGAGAGAAAATTCTGATACATGCTGTATGACATGACTAAATCTTGGAAACAGTATGCTGAGTGAAATAAACCAGACGTTTATTTAAGGAGAAATATTTTATAAACTCACTTACATGAAGTCTCTTGAATAGGCAAATGCTCAGAGACCAAAGTTTATTAGTGGTTACCAAGGCCACTGGGGAGGAATTTAGGGGAGTCATTTCTTAAAGGCGAGTGAGATTATGTTTGGAGTCATGAAAAATGCTTAAAGATAGTGGTGACAGTGCATAATACGCTGAATTATAAGAGTTTGGTAGCACTGTAGGATAAGCATCAGGCAGCTAACTGCAAGGTCGGCTGTTCAAACCCACCAGCTGCTCCATGGGAGAAAGATGAAGCTATCATCTGCTTCCATAAAGATTTAGTCTCAGAAACCCAACATGGGGTTGCTCTACACTGGATTCCACTTAATAACAATGGAAATCACCTACTTACGAATGGTTAAAATGGCAAACTTTTGCTCTGTATTGTTGTTGTTGTTAAGTGCTGTCAAGTCGATTCCGACCCATAGCGACCCTGTACAGGGTTTCCAAGGCTGTAAATCTTTACGGGAGCAGAAAGCCTCATCTTTGTCCCACGGAACTGCTGGTAGTTTCGAACTGCTGACCTTGTGGTTCGCAGCCCCATTCTTAACCACTACGCTGCCAGAGCTCCTTATAAAATTGAAAAACAAAACATACTTTTTGAGACTGGGCCACATGAATCACAGCTTCAAGAGGGTTTTATAAGGAATTTAGTTTTCCAATTAGAGCAGTGCTAAAAGACATTCATATTCCAAGCCAAACCAAATGCCCTGTTGCTGTAAAGCTGTTATAAGCACTCAGTTAAAAATCCATTCTTCCTGCTGGAAATCATGAAAAGTGGTTCACAAAACACAGGCAGACAAATGATTTGTTCCAACTTTCACCATTAACTAACCCAAAACTTCTTTTCCTAGTAAATTGGATTTTGATTCTATAGTTGGCTTCTTAAAGCTATCAACTGACTTTATTTGTATAAAGGTTTTAAAAATATGATTATTTTAGCCCTTGATCCAGTAATAACATTCTAAGTTTTATGTTTTTTTTCCCTCTATCTCTCTACCATGTAATGTTCCTTTTAGTCCATAAAGAGACAATTTAGAGTCACCAAAAATAACTTTTGTTTCTGGTTTCTTCTCTAGTAATGGCAAAGAGTGAAAAAATAATGTAGTCGTGTGGAAATAGCAAGGGATTTGGAGTTAGAGAACATGGTTCTGGAAACACATTTATCCTCTTGAATTTCAGTCTTTCAAATGAGATATTAGTACTTCCTCATGGGGGTGATGGGAGAATCAAATGGGGTCAAAAGTGAAAGATACTTTAAATAGACTTTATGTTTTAAAACAATTTTAGATTTCTTAAAAAATTATGCAGAATATACTGAGCATCTCCTTATACTTCCTCTATCCACCTGGATTATGCACCCAGAGATTCAGCCTCCAGAATTTAAATTCTTAATTATGTTCCCAAATGGTACATTATACAAGTATGCCCCTACCTCATTTTTAAACCCTGATCATAAACACAAGCTTAATGGTTCATTTTAAAGTATGATGCTAATTTTTCAGTTTATAAGCATAATGCTCACAATTTAGGTGATGACTTTTGGAATGGAAGTCGCTATGTTTGGAACATTTCATCTGGCAGCCATTGAAGCTTGTTAATATCAACAACTTGCTGACTGGCTCTTTCAAGTAAATCTCTTATGACTGATCTCTAACAAATATGGCATTAAGGAGAAAGATAATATAGTAAGGAATATTCAGTGTGATTAGAAATGCAAAAGAATTATTTCAAATATGCATTTTTGTGCACGTCTGTCTATCATCTAAGTCTCTATGTATCTATCTAAGGAGACCTGATAGCATAGTGGGTTTCACATTGGGCTGCTAAACTCAAGGTCAGTAGTTCAAATTCACCAGCTCATCCATGGGAGACAGATGAGGCTTTTTGTTCGTATAAAGAGTTGCAGCCTCAGAAAGCCTAATACAGAATTGCTGTGAGTTGGAACATATTTATTCAATGGCATGCAGCAGCAGGAATAGTGTCTGTCTGTCTGTCTGTAGGTCGGTCTGTCTGTTTGTCTGTCTATCTATCTATCTATTTATCTATCTATCTATCTATCTATCTATCTATCTATCTATCTCTCATTTTCAGTTATTAAGGCATACTCCTGGGAGTTCTGGTGTGGCACTGTAGGATAAGCACTAAACCACAAGGTCGGTTTGAAACACAAGGTTGGCAGTTCAAAACTCACCAGCCACTTGGAATCCCTATACAAGGATGCTATGAGTTGGAACCGTCAGTGGAACTTAACAACAACAATAAGGCACAGTCCTGGTGTGGCACTGTAGGATCAGCACTGGACTGAAAACCACAATGTCGGCAGTTCAAACCCTCAGAAACCCTATACAGGGTTGCCATAAGTCAGGTTGCCATAAACCGACTTGATGGCACTTAACAACTGCAAGGCACACAGTATACAGTGTTAATAGACTTTTATCTACCATAGGTCAGGTTTGGGGTTGTATATATCCTGGTGTTCATTCAGGTTACATTTTTAAAAGAATTGACAGGTGGGTTTCAGCTTGGCAATTTTTACTAACAACAACAACAAAAAAAATCAACAAAGTACCAAACAACAAATATATTACTTATTGGCTGGTAGGTCATAAGCATCAGAGGCTGTTGATCATCCTGGTTGCTGGCTTCTTGCCTACTATAGGGCAGATGGAAGAACTGGCTGCTTAAATCGTTTCTAGCACTTGAAGCTCAGCATGATTGGGGATTCTGAGCACTGCTGGAAAAATATTTCTGTTGTAACTTATCTTGTACTTATCAGTGAATTTGCATAGCCCCAGAGAGATTGGTTTTGTTTAGATGAGTTCTGAACAACTCAAACTTACATTTCCAGGCCAATTTCTAATGCTGTCATAATTATCGGGCATTATTTATTATTCGGCTTAGAAAAAATTAATTGAAAATATTCATTATATGATCCAAAGATTAGTTATTCATTCATTGTTGCTTTGCTTCCAATACAGCCACATATCATGCTATTATTTGGACTAACTTTATGATTAAGAAAAAAATGTTGTCTTGTTTTATCTCATTTCTATTACAGAGTAGTTTTAAAAATGTGAAGGTGAGTGGAACATCGATCAATATGTTCCTGTCTTGTGATTACAGAGAAAATATAAGTAAGGAAGCCAGCAGTGCTTCCCTGGTTCCCATCATCTTTATAAACTATCTAGGATAGAGGGTAAGATATCTTCCTTCTGTCTTTGTTAATTTATCTCTATCCTAGATCTGTTAACTTTGCTTTCAGTCAGTCCTGGTGTGGTGCTGTGGGTTAATGCGCTGGACTACAAAGTCATTTGAACCACAAGGTCAGTGGTTCAAGCTCACCAGATGCTCCTCGGAAACCCTATACAGGGTCACTATGGGTCAAAACCAACTCGATGGCACTTAACAACAGCAACAACAACAAGTAGATGAAAGCAATTATTTGCATGTACATATCTAGGATTATTGTTGTTGTTGTTGTTGTTGTTATGTGCCACTGGTGTTATTGTTAGGTGCTATTATTGGGTCGAAGAATTGATGCTTTTGAGTTATGGTGTTGGAGGAGTGTTGTTGTTGTTGTTGTTATGTGCCACTGGTGTTATTGTTAGGTGCTATTATTGGGTCGAAGAATTGATGCTTTTGAGTTATGGTGTTGGAGGAGAATATTAAAAAGTGCCATAGACTCCTGAAAGAACCAATAGATCTGTTTTGGAAGAAGTGCAGCCAGAGTACTCCTTGGAGGCCAAGGTGGCCAAACTTCATCTCTCATACTTTGGACATATTGTCAGGAGGGACCAGTTAATGGAGAAGGATATCATGTTTGGTAAGGTGGAGGGTCAAAGAGGGAGAGGAAGACCCCCAACAAGATGGATCAGCCAAGTGGTAGCATCGATGGACTCAAGCATTTCAACAGTAGTGAGGTTGGCCCAGGATCAGGCAGTGTTTCATTCTGCTGTGTATAAGGTCGCTATGAGTCAGTACCGACTCCATGGCACCTAACAACAACAAGAAGACATACCAAAATTATTTTCAGTAGATATTGAAGAACAATGTAAATTCTTAAATTACTAATTCATAGCCTTTGACCTCTTTCTAAACATGATTAATCTCTTGTTATTACTTTTTTTAGAAGACAATGAATTTTTATTATTGAATAAGTATCAATTAAGCCAAAATGTAATACATCATAGGTATTAAACTAAAGAGACTACACAGACAGAAAAGAACCTTTATTTTATTTTTTTTTAAGTTTTTATTGTGAATTGAATGATAGTTTACATGGGAGAACACCCACCAGCCTTACACTCATCTCATTACAATGACTACAATCCCCTTCATGCATCATCATTCAACAGCATTTGCCTCCATTCCCTCTGTTTGTTTGTTTGTTTGTTTGTTTGTTTGTTTGTTTGTTTTTGATGTACACAGAAGCACTCAGGAATATACAACTATTCAAACAACCAAAGTGTATGCACTGCAAGCCTGTCCCTTGGCCACCAGCACATAGCCCCTTTTCCTCCCAGAGTCTAGAGTCCCTAGCCGCTCCATCTCTCCACGTCATCATCTCTGCTTTCACCTCTGGCATTGCTGCTTCTCTGGATAGGGTCCTGCACTCCCCTCTTCTCCCTTGATGGTTCCAGGGTCCTCTGCTCCTGGACTGCAAGATCAACCATTCCCCTCCTTTTGTTACAAAGCATCTACCTTTACATTTGCAACATTCATAATCAGTCCTGATAGCAATTATTCACTATTTAACAACAAGTCTTATCCCCATCTCCTTTCTAGACAGGCTAGGAACCACTCATGGAGATTCTACCTTCCCACACACCCTCTGAAACTAGGTTCCCTCTTGAAAACTTGTAAGGCAGTCACTTCATGCCTTTGTAGCCCCCAATTTTGGGTAGCCAATGTCTAAGTTGCCCATCCCTGTCAACCCTAATTACAGAGGGGATGGGAATGATCCTTGATGTAAAAATTCATTCCCTTTTTAGAGCTACTACATCCATAAGTATAGGTCAAGTTCACCAAATTGTATCAGATTTAACTTTTTTTCCTCTCTTTCTTCCTCTAGTCGAGTTCTGATCATCCAGTCATTGAAGCTGGGTCAAATGGGTACTCTCTGCAAGTATGGACATTCTAGTACACCTCCTCTCACCTCATATCAGCTGGACGCTTCACTCTCCACTCTAGTCCTCTGTTGCTATGTCCCTGTCCATGGGCTCAGGAGTCCCCAGGTCTCACTATACTGCCTGGCAACCAGGTCTCAATCCAGGTTGACAGGAGTCTATTTAGCATGGTTGGACTTAGCTCACAAATTCATCGCTATTTTCCCCCCACTTCCTCTCATCTCATCGGTAGACCAATGTGGTCGCCAGCAAGATTACATGCCTGCTCCTGTATTCCCTTTGTGTTTCAGTCTTGGAAGAGGGTTTGCCCTGAGGGGACTTGATTGCTTGCCTTGATGGCTCCCCAGCTAACTACTTACTTGTTCTTACAGTAATCAATCAGACTGCCTTTGTTATTATTATTATTATTTTTTTTTTTCCTGCTGGTCTTTCTTTCAAGAAGTATCTTCTGTATGTCTAGCTGCTCCAGGCTGGTCT
>NW_006408557.1:2307041-2341066 GCF_000296735.1 Chrysochloris asiatica
TTTCCCTTTTAGTGTGGGTATTTTTTCTTAAGCTTTTACAATAATGGTCCTATGCAGTATTTCTCCTTTTGTGACTGACTAATTTCACTCAGCATGATGTCCTCTATTATTATTACTTTTAATGAAACAGCATTACTTGTTTAATTCTGCACCGATGCATGAAAAGACATCTCCCTTGACCCATGTGCTCATGCATATCCCACAGAAACATCCACACTCACATTATTTGAAGTGTTTTTGGAATACAACATGTTTATAAAAGTATTCACAAATAGTTGCATATTTTGATTATATAATTTTCTTTCATTTTCAGTTTAAAAAATACTACTCCTAAATATTTTATCCAAAGTTCTATGCATCTAGATATCACAATCAATTCATGGAAAATTACATAGTCATTAAAATCATCCTTTATCTTACTATCAAGTTAATATTATAGTATCTAGTAATTTACCTGCATAGTGTTTGATCTGAATGATACCAAAGCTATTTCACGAGAAAATGTGCTTGGATTCACCCAAGGGAAGAGTGTAAGAAGTCACCAGATAATTTTTTATGTCTGCGTCTCTATTGCCAACGCATTGTTCTGAAGCCACCTATGAAGAAGGCTTCTTGTTTAAATAATGTCCTTGACACCATAAAGAAAAATGTTTGAAGCAAATCTAGAAGATAAATTATTCACTTTACAAAAACATTTATTCAATATACAAATGGACACATTTCTAAAGTACTTATTTCATGTTTCCCTTATATTGATTGTTACAGTCTTCTGATGGAAAAAATAAAGGAAAAACAGTAGATACGTATATATTGAGACATTGTGTGTGAATGACAGTTTGATAGGCCTCTAGCCTAACGGTAAAAAATCTATTACATGATAATGTAAATCAATAGAAATATATCATATAATTTATAAAGTGGTGATGAACATATGTGGTTGTTATTAAGTGCTGTCAAGTTGATTCTAACTCATGGTGACCACAGCTGTTTGGGATTCCAAGGAGTGGCTGGTGAGTTTGAACTGCTGATCTTGCTATTTAAACTGACCTAACAGTCCAGTGTTTATCATACAGTTCCACAATAACCTTTTAGAAATATATTTTTGTTCAAATTAAAACAAGCAAAACAGATGATAAATGGCCTCTAGAAATCAGAGATGGATTTCTTAATGTAGGATTTGTGGGTTCCAAGAGTCCCAATCAGTATCTGAGGATCAGATCTTGGAGTGGAAGTTGGGGGATATGACAGTAGAGTGGAATTCCTAGAGAGCAATTAGCATACTGAAAAAGGAACTTGAGTTCTAGTGAGTCCATGAATGGAAATCGGTAGACTGGTGAAAACTTTGAAATAATTGACAAAATTGTGTCAATGGGACAAGCAAATTCTGTAGTTTAAAGAGGTTGGTATTTGCCCCACACTTAGGGAAAGTACTCTGGTAGTGTAGTGGTTACGAATCGGGCTGCGAACCTTAAGGTCAGTGGTTCGAAACTACTAGCCGCTCCACGGGAGAAAGATGAGGCTTTCTACTCCCGGAAAGATTTACACTCTCGGAAACCCTGTACAGGGTCGCTATGGGTCGGAACCGATTCGACGGCACTTAACAACAACAACTATACTAAGGATATTTGATGTCTGATACTTGCCTGCGAACTAAATCATTTTCACATGTGAAAATGTGACTTCATACGTCAATGAGATTGAATACAAGGTAAGAAAAGGTAGAGCCATAGAGAGAAGTTTTTGGAGTGATGGAACTTAGTAGCTTCTGGAGGAATCTATGTGACTTCATTTCAAAATATCTCCACCACACACACACACACTCAAACTCATACACTCAAACCTTGATATACTGTATGAAAAGTAGGTGATTCTTTGCTTTTAAAATTGCCTTTTCTCTGTACAGTTCCTAGCACTATTTAGCATCTTCTTGTAGTTTCCTAAACTCCTGGTGTTTAGCTATTGACCTTCCACAGAAAGATGCTGTAAGGCTTTTATCATTAAGGATCATGAAATGCTTTGGAAATAGAAAGCATTGCTTCAGTGCTAACACAGGAATTGTAACATGAATAGTATAAAGCAGAAGATATGTTGTCAGGATTCTTACTGAGACCCAGATTAGCCAGGTCTCCTGCTCATATCAGGTTGAATTAGGGCCACAGATTCAAAAGCACATCTGATGCTGCTTGGCTTCTGTTTGCTTCTCTTAAAACATTAGACATTATTTTGACATTCTCTGTGTTCATTTGTTGGAGAACTTTAAACCTTTTTATAACCACAGGAAAACAAAGTGCCTACTACAAGCATTTTACAAAGATGATGTCAACCTGATTGAGGTTGAAAAATTGATCTACTGACTAAAATGTGGGAATGGCATGTTTACTTACTCTTAGCTAAAAATAAATAGGTCAAAGATTCAACCCATTTGTGCTAACCAGACACAGAAGTCTGATTAGTGAATGTGTGTGCCAGTCAATTCAATTATAAGCTAACTATCTACTTCTATAGAACTAAACAATTGCCTAGTCTGCCTTCCTTTTTTTTAAGGGGAGCCGGGTGTTAATGGTCAGAAGATGCAGAATTAGTAACCACAAAATTGGTGACTATAGAAAAAGGTTTGGAAAACTTAGTGAGTTATTAAATTTGACCTAGAGCACAATTCCTTTTCTTGTATGATACTCTCCTAACAATTAACTGTATGAGATGTGCCTGTTCATTCATTCAGTATGTATTTACTGAGCTCCCATTATGTTCTAGTTTCTTGGTAGTAATGGGAGAGAAAAATAGATAATAATCTCTTCTTTTAATTGTCTATGGCCTTCAGTCCATGCTGTTTTCCCCTTAGATTGTTCGTTAACATTCGGGATGAGACCCATGTTGTGGACAGTCAATAAACATATATTAGATGCATAGTGTTTTGGGGCTGGATTTTCTTGGGCAAATCTATGACCTTTGAAATTCCATTCCCTGACTCTGGAACAATTCTTTCTAATAGAGAATTTAGTGCTGATGGAAATATTCTCTGTACTGTCAAATAGGCTGCTGGGAACTTGAAATGCAGCCAGTATGACTTAGAAATATAATTTAAAATAATTTCAATTTAAATACCTGCACATGGCTGGTGGCCACAGTGTTGGACAATATGGTGTTTGGTGATCTACAGTGAAAACAGAGACTGTTGCTCCCTTGAAATGCTACTATTCCAGGACCTGTGGAATGGGTCATTGTGGATATTCAGGAATCCATAAACCAGGTTGCTTATGAAACAAAGGACAAAGGAAGATGCATAGCCAAGTAGGTAGAGTTTGATTCCTGGAGATGATATCAACAGACAACCACTCATGCAGCTGGTTGTTACTTCAAGTTTTTCAAGAGCTCCTAATGGGAGATTTCAGTTGTGGGGACAAGACACAGAATTCTGATTACTGAACGTGTGTGCCAGTGTATTCAATTATATTCTAACTATTACATCTCAATGTAAAGAAAACAAAAATCCTCTCCACTGGACAAATAAACAACATTCTTATCAACGGAAAAAAGATTGAAGTTGTCAAGGACTTCATTCTTCTTGGATCAACTATCAACACTCACAGAAGCAGCAGTCAAGAAATCAAACAACATATTGCATTAGGAAAATCTGCTGCACAAGGCCTTTTTAAAGTGTCAGCTTGAGGACAAAGGTGTGCCTGACCCAAGCCATGGTATTTTCAATAATGTCATATGCATGCAAAAGCTGGACAGTGAGTAAGGAAGGCCATAGAAGAATTGAAGCTTTTGAGTTATGGTGTTGGAGAAGAATATTGAAAGTGCCTTGGGCTGCCAAAAGAACCAATACATCCGTTTCGGAAGAAGTGCAGCCAGAATGCTCCTTAGAGGCCAAGATGGCCAAACGTCATCTCTCATACTTTGGATATATTGTCAGGATGGACCAGTCGCTGAAGAAGGATATCATGTTTGGTAAGTTGGAGGGTCAGAGTAAAAGAGGAAGACCCCCAACAAAATGGATTGGCCAAGTGGCAGAGTTGATGGACTCAAGCATGGCAATAGTAGTGAGGTTGGCCCAGGATTGGACAATGTTTTGTTTGGCTGTGCACAGTGTCACTATGAGTTGGTACCAACTCAATGGCACCTAACAACAACAACCATCTACTTCTGTAGAATACATGATCAGAGTTCATGAAGTCGGGTATAAGGTAGTGGTCTACATTGAACACTAAGTTGATTTCACGAGCAGAAATTCTGTTCTTTGAGCAGTTGAAGGAAGACAAAACATCAGTCTTTAAGACACTGTGACATTGGACTGGGTTTTCAGTTTTGGATAGCAATGTATGCTGTTACTTGTTGACTAGAATGGGGTACCAAGAGAAAGACAGATTTCCAGATTAAAAAAACTTAGACTCAAGGTCATACAGTGATCAGCAAAAAAAGTTTGCATGCTGTTGAGTCATGTTAGCTAAACTAAGCTCCTTATAATATTTCTGTCTTGAGCTGACTGAGTTGGGAAGACCACATCCATCTGTTGTCTGGGAAGGTATGAGGGGAACAGCAATGTGCCATTTTTGCTCTCCTGGAGATTCAGTATTACAAATCTTGTCAGATAGCTTATACTACCAATGTTTAATTCTATCCATTTATGATGATTCTCTTACATTTTAGTCCCATGGCACCAACCACAGTAGAAGTCTATCAGAGACAGAATGCTGTGACATGCTGAGTTGGGCTTACTGTGCATAAATGTAGTCTGAAATCAGATTAAGAAACACCATTTTGAAGTCCAGGAAGCAAATGGGCTTGGGCAGATGAGCATTATCCAGGTGCTAGAAAAAAAAACAGCAACAAGGATTTCAGTTACAGGAACTCTAATATATCAATTTCTACTCCTTACTTTTTGCCAGACAAGTCCTATGCTTAGGTGATTCTGTCCTAAATAGGCTAAAAAGCCTCACAAGGACACAGGTAATTTTGAACTTACAGTTCTCTACATATTTAAAATTACTCCTAAAAAAATCATTTTTCTTAAATGGAATTTTGTTCTGGATCTACCATTACATTCCCTATTGGTGAAGACATTTAAAAGGAACTTAGCTTGAGTCCCTTCACATATTAAAGTGATGTATTTGAGTCTCAAACTTTTTTTTTTTTTTTGAATAAAAAAATTCTATCTTAGATTTTGATTTTTACTGTTGGGAAAGATAAAACATTTATACTAATGTTATTGGCACTGGATTGTCAGTTAGTTGGTATAGGAGAGAGGGTAAGTATCAGAACCTTAAGGAAGTGACTAGCCACATCTTGAAAAGCCACATTCAGAATTATATATATATATATAGTTGTTGTTGTGAAGTGCCGTTGAGTTGGTTCTGACACATAGCAACGCTTTGTAGGGTGTTTGAGGGGAGGTTGGTGGATTTGAACTGCCAACCTTGCTGTTCAAACTGACCTTGCAGTCCAGTGCATTATGCTGCAGTGCCACACCAGGACTCCAAAAAGTTATATTAGGATTTGTAAAAATGTAAATCTTCTGATGAATACTTGGGTACGTTTTCCCCATAGCTATTTTTTAATTGTTAAGGGTTGCTTGTGTTCCCAGAAAGATATGTTATAATTTTAACCTGGTACCTATAGATATGATTTTCCATTTGGAAGCAGCAGTTTTAAGTATTCAACATGAAACTAGAATGGAACAGGATGAGCTCTAACCCAATATGACTGATGTCCTAATTTTTTTTTTTTTAAAGAAAAGACACAGAGAAACACAAAGAGAAGGCCACATAAGGTTGAAAGCAGCGATTGGAGACATGCCACCACAAGTTAAGCAATGCCTAGGGCTACCAGGAACTACATAAATCAAGGAAGGATCCTACCTAAGAGAGTTAAACACCTAGATTTCAGATTTTTAGCCCTCAGAACTATACGAAAATGAATCTGTTGTTTTATACTGCTCTGTTTTTAATACTCTTGTATTAGTTTCCTACAGCAGCACTTTGTTGTAGTTACTTACCATCGAGTTGGTTCTGCCGCACAGCAAGCCTGTATAGGGTTTCTGAGGAGTGGTTGGTGAGTTTGAACTGCCAACTTTGTGGTTCAAATCAATTTTGCAGTCCAGTACTTTATCATATGCAAGACACAATATTACAAGTTGTCTTCTCATGAACACTTCCCTGACTTACGATAGTAACTCATTTCTTCATGAACTGTCAGTCTCTGTCACCCATATCTCTATTTTATTTTATTTTTTCCTTTACAGGCCTTATAGCTTCTAACATACTATACATTTTATATATTTATTTTGCTTATTGTCTTATCACCACTTCCTATTAAAATAAAGTCTTCATGAAGGAAGTTATTTTTTTCCCTCCACTAGTACATCTTTGCAATTTTACTACTCTTGAAACATAGCAGGAAATTAATAACTTCTTGTGAATGAATGAACCTGCTTGGATGGCAGAGGGAGATAGTATACAGGCATATCTCAAAGATACTGCAGGTTCAGTTCCAGACCACTGCAATAAAGCAAATATCGCAATAGAGTGAGTCACATGAATTTTGGGGGTTTCCCAGTACATATATATTAAAAAGTTATGTTTAGACTATTATACTATAGCCTGCTAAGTGTACAATATCATTTTGAAAATGTTAGAAATATTGTGAGAATTACCAAAATGTGACAGAGACATGAAGTGAGCAAATGCTGTCAGAAAAATGGTGCCGATAGACTTGCTGTATGCAGGATTCCATAAACCTTCATGGAACACAATAAAGTAAAGCACAGCTAACCAGGCAGGTCTGTGTAGACTAAGGTATAGAATTTATAGGTGACATCCTTTGAGAATTATCAGGACTTTGCTTATTGTATGTTGTTGTTGTTAAATACTGTTGAGTCAGTTCCGACTCATAGCAACCTTGTGTATAGTTTCCAAGAAGCAGTTGGTGAACTTTAACCACCTACCTTACGGTTCAAACCAACCTTGTGGTCCAGTGCATTAACCCATACAGCACCACACCAGGACTCCTTATTGTAAGTGTGTTGTTGTTGTTGTGAAGTGCCGTCGAGTCGGTTCTGACACATAGCAACCCTGTGTAGGGTTTCCAAGGAGCAGCTAGTGAGTTTGAACTGCCAACCTTATGGTTTAAACCGACTTTGCAATCCAGTGCATTAACCTGGAGTGCTGCACCAGGACTCCTCTTATTGTATGTAAAAGAGACTAAATACTCATTTCCTTTCCTTATGTGACTTCCTGGTAGACTGTATTCTCCACTTATTCCTGCATTAAATGAGATTATACGCTAGTGTTCTGATCAGTGAAATGTGAGTGTATGTGATGTTTGCTACTTCTAGGTCTGGTTCATGAGAACCTAATCTGTCTTTATGTTCTTGCCTGCATTCTCTCCCTCTCTTGTTGGTTTGAATGAAACTGATATTTATGGCATAGAACTCTTGCTCTATGTTTAAGGTTGTCAAGTATATAAGAAGGAAGGGTCTATGTCCTGAGAATTTACCCGTCTCCGTAAATGGATTTTAATATTAGCATTATTGAAACAATGCAATTTTAAAACATTATATTGTGCTATACTATAGCGGCAACTAGGGTTTCCTTAACCTTCGGCATGGCATTTTTATATTTATCTAAAGAATTCACATATTAAAAAGATAGGAACCACTGCAGAAGAGTGAGACTGTGTTGTTAAAATACTCACCGTGCTTTTCAAAATCCAACTGGTCAATTTAAGAAAACAAGATTCAACTTTTAAAAGTAGAACATAAAATCTTTTTTCTGCCTTGTCCGAGTTGTTTACTGGCATGTTTTCATCCTCTTTTTCTGAATTACTCTCCTTCCTGAAAGAAGAGTATTCGATTCTAAAAATTTTTTATCATACATCCAATTAAAAAGAAGAACTTGAATTTCTTCCAGAAACCACATAGCATGCATGCTATGCTGTAGGAACATTTTAAATCATTGAATGTTTGTGTCAACTGTTGCAATTCAATAATGCCCCTTTGAGAGGGCCAAGAAACAGAAACTTTTTCCAGCTTTTTTTTGCTGTAAATTTTCCTTTTTAATTTGTTTGCTGAAGCTTTTCATGTTTCTCTTTCATGTTTGCAGTATGACTTGTGGACCATATGCGATTATCTAAGTAAGCTAGCATATATAGTGTTTTTGTGGTGATGCTAATCTTTTCTAGTTTTTCCCTTCCATTACTTTTTGAATTTGTACTTCCAGAAATTCCTCTCTTTGGAACACACATTTAAAACAAAATGCAACAAATCAAAAACTAAAAAATGAGTGTTTATTACAGTATGTGGTTTTTGTGTTGTTGAGTGATATCGCGTCTCTTCTAACTCATAGCAACCCTGTATAGGGTTTCCGAGGAGCAGCTGGTGGGCTTGAACTGCTGACCATGTGGTTTGCAGTCTACTCGGGGATCCAACAGCACCACAATAGAATGGTGAAAGTTATACAACTTTTTAAGAATATGTTTATTTTATTGGAAATGTCTTTAAAAGGCTTTATCTTGGCTGGAAAGAGATCGTTGTATGATGATATCTATCTCCCTGGCTATCTATCTTGCAACCTCTGTATATATGCATATATGGATACATAAATCTCTCAAATAAATTCAACCCCCCCTCCAAATGGCACATTCTTAAATA
The DNA here is from genome assembly GCF_000296735.1 of Chrysochloris asiatica. Lineage (NCBI taxonomy): Eukaryota > Metazoa > Chordata > Mammalia > Afrosoricida > Chrysochloridae > Chrysochloris > Chrysochloris asiatica. The sequence continues at coordinate 2,315,692 of NW_006408557.1, forward strand.
ACTTTCCATTTCGTGTACTGTTTATATGTTATCATATATGCATATCAGGAGCTCTGGTAGCACAGTGGTTACGGGTAGGGCTGCTAACCTCAGGTCAGCAGTTCGAAACTGCCACCAGTTCCACAGGAGAAAGATGAGGCTTTCTGTTCTCATAAAGATTTACAGCCTTGGAAAGGTTGCTATGAGTCGGAACCAACTCCATGGCAAACCACCACTGCCACCACCACCGTATGTACGTATATATTGTATACCCACAAATAATGTCCTTGATTGCCCCACTTCCATCCCTCCTTTGAAAATGTAGATCCTGTCAGGCAGGTTTATAATTACTAGATTCTAGTTGCTATCAAGGAGTCCTGACATGGTGCTACAAGATAATGCACTGAACCACAAGGTCGGTTTGAACAGCAAATGGTTAGCAGTTCAAACTCACCAGTCCCTCCTCAGAAACCCTCTATAGGATTACTAAGGAGTCCTGGTATGGCACTGTAGGATAAGCACTGGACTGCAAGGTCGGTTTGAATTTCAAGGTCTGCAATTCAAACTCACCAGTGGCTCAGAACCAAGTCAACTGCACTTAACAACATTTGCCTGTCAAGTAACCCTGGTAGTATAGTTAGTTACATATTTGGCTGCTAACCTGCTAACCACAAGGTCAGAAGTTAAATCCACCAAGCTACTTACTCCCTGAGAGAAAGAAAGGTGAGTCTTTCTACTCCCATGAAGATTTCCAGCCTCAGAAACCCTATATAGAGTCGCTATGAGTTGGAACCTACTTGATGGGATGCAGCAGCTGCAAGAGCAGTTGCCTTCCAGTTCGTCCTTATTCTTGGTAACCCCAGGGGTATCAGAGTAGAACTGTGCTCCATAGCATTTTCAGTTGCTGCTTTTTCAGAAATAGAGAAGGAGGCCTTTCTTCAAGGCATCTCTGGGTGGACTTAAACCTCCAACATTTCTGGTAAAGCAGAGAATGTTAATTAAGGACTCCACAGTCATTAGATGTTGTTGTCAAATGCAGTGGAGTCAGTTCCAACTCATAGTGACCCTGCATAGGGTTTCTGAGGAGCCACTGGTGAGCTTGAACTGCTAACGAGATAGCTGAATATGAGTGAGAACCCTCCTCATTCTATAACCATGAAGTGTGTCAATACTGTAAATGGTATATAAGAATTTCAGCTTGGATTTTAAAATGTACATGCAAGAATTAAATATTGTGAAAACTATATGGTTAACTTGTAGGTTTAGCTACTTAACAATGTAGAGATACAGGATATGTTTTGGCTGCCAGAAGTCTAGTACTCCTTGGTTTTTGCTTCAGTTTCTACACCAATATAGTTTTGGCAACTGGTTTTCAATAAGGATGCCAGGATTGTAATGCTGATGTTGTTCAGTTACCCTGTGAAACCTCATTTATACTGACTGCTATGGAAGAGAGGCTCAGGTAAAAACTGATAATGATTAAATGTATTTACATGTGACTTTGTATTGTGATCTTTTTTCTTAATTGCAAATTTGCTTCCCTAAATAGAGTCAACTTTTCGGTTTTACCTGGATGTAGGTAAATTGGAGGAAGTAATGAGTGGAAGGGGAAAGTCAGCTTGATATTAAGCATTCCTATAACCTTTAATCACATATGCAAATTGGTATTTATTCAGATGGAGAATTGAATGTTCTTGATCTCATTTGGGATCACATATTACAATCTGAGCACTACATAGCTTAATTTGAATATATATTCATCAACAAAACACTGTGAATTAAATTTATGTAATTGTATATTATTCTAGAGGCATTCATTTTAAATCTACATGTGCACGTGGATGTTGTTGTTGTTAAATGCTGTCAAGTTGGTTCTGACTCTTATTGACCATGTATGGGGTTTTCAAGGAACAGCTAGTGAGTTTGAACCACCAACCTTGTTGTTCAAACTGACCTTGTGATCCATTGCTGTATCCCACAGCCACAGTGCCACACCGGGACTCCTATGTACATGTGAAAGAGTTTCTGAAACTGTAAATCTTTATGGGAGCAGAGAGCTTTCTCTTTTTCCCACAAAGCAGCTAATGGGTTTGAATTGCAGAACTTTCTGATGGTAATTTCCCATATCCTCTCTGTGCATTTATTCTCACATATTTATAATATGAGCAACAAAAATCATATGTATTTTTTTTTAAATGAAACATCTAGAAGAGTAAATGAATTTCACTTTAAATTTTAGATAGTTGCCCTTTTGTTAATATTGTTTTAGAAGGTGTAATGAGAGTGATTTTTGCTTTCTGTGTAAGGCGTTTTTTTGTTTTTTGTTTTGTTTTGTTTTTTTAACTATATGCCTCCTGATTGTCTCTAAGTGCTTACTGGGCTCTCTGGTTATTGCCTTCCAAAGAAAGGGTTGGGGGTCAAATAGAAAGAGAAGGTGATAGATATACTGGGGTTAAGTAACTCTTCCACAGATGCACTATGACACAGCAGGGTCTATTGGCAGTAGAGAGGGAAAAGACTTGACTTTGAGACTGGCAGATAATAAGTGTTTGATATTTGTTAGCTATATATCTGTGGGCAAATTATTTCACGTCTCAAAACTGAATTTTAGTTCTTTGTATCATAGAAAAAATGTATTTACTAGATTAATGTGAAGATTATATAAAAAATATGAATGCCAGGATTATGAAAATGTTGTCTTTATTTGATCTTTTATTTCTATGTTTAAAGGTATTTCCTATTGTGTAGTAAGGGATTTAGCCTTGCCGTACACTCCTGCCTGTTAATCAGCCTTGGCTAGTCAGATAGTAACAATGTGGTTTGGAGTGGGGGCCAGCTATATGTATATGCATACAGCCTTCACTGTGCCAGTGTTACCCCACTGTCCTTCCCTGTGTAAAGATTATCTCGTTTATTATGCATGCAGTGTTGGGAGAATGGTTTCTAATGGTTAGATTACTCTTTTTCTTATTGATTATTTCTCTATCAGATTGGACCTGAGTCTTAATTCTCAAAACAGTGATCTTCAAGAATTTTTTTGGAATCATCTAATTTTTTTTTGATTCATCTAATTTAGATAATCACTGAATGCTAACTGCAAGATCTATTGTTCAAAACCACCATTCACTCCTACACAATGGTGCTATGAGTCAGATCTGACTGGACAGCACTTAACAACATTTAAAATGAAATACAGAACTAGTTACTGATTTAGGATTAACAAGGATAGCCTTTCAGATCTTTTCACTTGCATGTACATCCCCCAATAAAATAATAGATGGCTTACAGCAACGCGAAAGGAGAGTGCTCAGCACAAGTGGGCCTTCAATACAAGTTGCTTACCAATGAACTGATTCCCTAGAGAAAGGAATCATTGCATGAAGAGGAGGTTGCAAAAGTGTTAACATTTGAGATGAAAACCTAATGTAGACAATATGATTTAAACATATAACTAGGAAACATATTTGATTTTTTTTTTAAATAAATGTGTGAATTATGTGATAGTTTACATGGGATACCATAGGTTTTTCATTCATTCTGTCATATATCATTTCATTGCCATAGTTACAATACCATCCATGCATCATCAACCAACCAAAGGGTATACCCTGCAAGACTGCTCCCCCCTGCACCCCCATCAGTCATCCGCACACATCCCCTCTCCCTCTCTGGATCTCAAGTCCCCAGCCTCTCCATCTCTCCGAGTCATTGTCTCTGCCTCCATCTTAGATGTCACGACTTCTCTGGGTCAGGGCCCACTCTCTGCTCTTCTCCATTGTTGGTCCCAGGGCCCTCCACTCCTAGACTGTAAAATGTCTGTCTTTACATTTCCATCCCTCACAGTCAGTCTTGATAACAATCATTCACTATTGCATCACGGGAAATGTATTCGATTTAACTTGTTTCCTCTAACACATTAGTAGCTATAGTACAGGAAAAAAGGGAAGTCTTAAATGAGTCATGAGAGAAAAGTTAACATTCTCCAACTTTAATCTCTTCACAGTTGTTTGACTGCCAAAGGCAGAAAGAAGTTCAACTGTACATTTGATAGAAAGAATCATATTTTACTGATTAAGAATATGCTGAGTCTTGCTTTTTTAGGCAGCTTTATAATTGTACTACACATTAGTTTTTAAATAACTGGACACATTTTTTTTGAGGGTCAAAAATTTAAGGCAGATATTTTACATTCAGTTCTGTTGAAATAACTGTGATATAAAAAGGGGAAAATATAATAAAAAGAGAGAGAGAAAATGCACCTTGTTCAGTTGAGTAACAAATTCCGAAGTTCTCTATGAAAACTTCAAAATCTAGAGGCTTTTAAAAATACTGATAAGAAAATATTACTTGTACTTAGTGAGATCTTTGATGTCATGCTAACTTTTAAGTAAAATAAAGAAAGATCTTTATATGATGTGATAAATTATATTTCTTTAAAACGAACAATTTGACCGCACAATTAAAAATTTAACACAATAACAGTTAATGAAATTAAAATTAGTCAAAAGTTATATCCATTATAAAACAAAGCAAAAGGGAACCAAAATAAGATGCAGAAAATAAGGGAAAATATTGAAATGTCAGAATCCAAAGGTGATTGCTTATTTAAGTCAACTAAAACTTTGACTTGCTTTAAACTCAAAAGGGTAAATAAAATATAAGAACTTAAGGTGAAGTCCAATAGGTGACCAAAGGTGACAGCAGAAGAGAACACAGGCATTACTGATTTTTATTCAGCTATCTCTTTTGGGCAAGAAAATTCATCTTTCTGCTACTAAAAAATTTCAACCACCTAGCTGTAACTAGTGAACCCTTCTTAAAAAAAGGACAAAAATTAAGATATGGACGTTTCCAATCTTCTTTTATTCCAGATTTTTTCCCTTAATTCTTACTAGGTATTCCAGAAACCTCTACCTTAGTCTGAGCTTCATGCAGTTAATAACAGATGCCAGAACAATTGTTGTTGTTGAAGGTCATCGAGTCCATTGTGACTCATAGCAGCCCTGTAAAGGGTTTCTGAGGAGCAGGTAGTGAGTTTGTACTACCAACATTGTGGTTCAAGCTGACCTTGCAGTCCAGTGCTTATCCTATAGTGCCACACCAAGACTTAAGTGCCTTTCAGTCAGTTCTAACTCACATAGACCCTATATAGGGTTTCCAAGGAGCAGCTTGTAGGTTTCAACCTCCAATCTTATCGTTAGCAGTCCAGTACTGATCGTACAGTACCACCCTAGGACTCTAGTGCACTAATGGTAGTGGTGGTGGTTGTGTGCCACTGAATCAGTCCTGACACATAGCGACCCTGTATAGAGTGTCTAAGGAGCACCTGGTGAGTTTGAACTGCAGACTTTACGTTCTGAGCCTACAGTTCCACACCATGATTCCAATATATTAATAGAGACATTTATAAGTTTTCATATATTATTAACATAGAATTGACATGTTTTTAAAAAATCAAACTCGGTCATATTCTCAGTACCTTAGCTTTGCCATGTCATCTGATTAGAGAAATTAATTCTGAGTTCCGATTTTGAACATAGCACCTTCTGCAAAATCTTCTCTGTGTGGACACATGCTTCTTACCTTTCCCATTTAATTGTAACAAACTGCATTATCGACTAAATGTCCACAATTTATTAACTATTTCCCTATTTGGAAATAGTTAATTTAAAATTTAGAAACACTGTAAAATGAAAACACTGTTTCTGGATATGAGCTTTGTCTTCTTTTGAATTGTTTCCTTGAAATAAATCCTCTTGGGAGGGTCAGAACATATGAATATTTATCATAGAATCCTTATTATTTTTTGCTGTGATATGAATTCATAGGAATATTTAAGGTTTATTAACATAAGAATTTCCTTTTACAAAAATAAATTCTCAAAGACCTACATAGCACAAGAAGCCAAAGAGTCAATGAACGTATTTCAAAGTATACTACAAAGGGGAAAACAAACAAAAAGCAAAATTTCAAGTTTAGCAGATTTTTCTTTTAAAAATTCCTATCTTCTCTTAAGGGACTCCCCCCGACTTTATGAAATTTTGTAAAAGAAAAATTATTTAATCACATATATTGTGTGCATCGAGTCAATTCTAAGTCATAGATATCCCATATGAGAGAGTAGAGCTTCCCTATGGGGTTTTCTAGGCTGTAATCTTTATTGGGGAGTCCTGGTATACTGCTTTAGGATAAGCACTGGATCCCAAGGTCGTTTTGAACCCCATGGTCAGTAGTTTGAACTCACCAGCTGCTCCTCAGAAACCCTCTACAGGGTCACTGAGTTGAAACTGACCCAACAGCATTTAACAACAACAGTCTTCAGGGCAGCAGATCACCAGGTTTTTTCTCCAGCAGAGTGGCTGGTACATAGGAACAAATGAACGTTCAGTTAACCAGTTGAGTGTTTAATTATTGCATCATGAAGACACCTTCAGATATGGTGTAGAAAAATAGAATTAGACAATTCTTGATTTCTTCTATTTCTCACAATTTTGCCTTAACTCTTATATGTTAAAATACTAAACAGTATGCTACAGAAATAATTTAGATATATAAATGTCATAAATTGCAATGATAGAAAAAAATATCCCACAGTTCTTAAACATTTAGACTCCCATTCAGTTATTTTTAAAATGTCATGTTGTTAAGTGGAAAGATCACTTTTGTCCTACTTCATTTCCAGAAAACTTTACTAAAGTTTGCTTCTAGCAAGAGAATCCTGAAACATATTTGTCAAAATATTTTCTGTTTAACACAAGTCACTTAAGATGAGATTTCCTTATGGAGAGAGAGAATTCAGTAGGTCCATGAAATGCTGTACACATGATCTTAGTAGTTCCTGAAACGTGGGCACTGGACCAGTAGCATCTTTATCACTTGAGAACTTGTTAGAAATGCAAAATCCAGACCTACAGAAGCAGAAAACTGGGAAAGGGTCAGCAGCCTGTGTTTTACAAGCTATCTGTGTGGCACTGTGGGTTAATGCACCAGACTGCGAAGCTCTTTGAACTGCAAGGAAACCCTGTACAGGGTCGCTATGGGTCGGAACTGACTCGACGGCACTTAACAACTAGATTATTATGACTGACACTGAAACTTGAGAACCGTGGTTTTAGCTTTATCTTGGTAATGTAAAATGCTATTATTTATTAATGTTTCTGAGAAATTCTACAGGAAAAGAAAACAAAAGCATTGTTAGAGCACAAGAATTTCTAAAAATTTTTATGCCCAATTCTTTGACCTTGAAATATATGTTTTTGTTCCTCCTAACACACATTTCTATAGAGAAATAATATTTCAATTTAGGTTCAAACTGCAGTTGATTTTTTCAGCCTTGAGTTGCCAATACATTTACAGGTGTTGATTGTTGTTATAATTGCCCTCGTGTGGGTTCTCACTCATAGCGACCCTGTTTAGGATTTCCAAGGAGCGGTTGTTGCTGGCAGGTTTAAATTACCGACTTCGCAGTTAGCAGTCGAGTGAGTACCCTAGTGTTTGACATATTTCTTGTGGCTAGATCATGAGGAGAATCATAGAATAATAGAATGATTATTAAGGTTGTTATTATTATTATGCTTAACAGAAATATTAATAAGAGAATAATAGAATTATGCTCATCTCAAAGTCAGCAGTTCTGCAGGGGAAAGATGAGGCTTTCTGCTCCCGTAAAGATTGACAGACTCAGACACCCTATACAGGGTCACTATGAGTCAGAACTGACTCCACAGCACACTGCCACCACCACCATTAGCCAATAGGACACTTCACTGCACACTGAGGTAAATTCATCTGCCGTAGTGCATCCCTTAATATATGAGATAGGTATCTGTGTGGCTGGTATGAAATGTGTCATTGTAATGGCCCTTGTGTAACCAAGACTAACAGAAGATTTTTCATTTACATTTCTTACTTTTAGAAATTACTTATCTGAGTTTACATTTATACACTGAAGGTCACTATTAGTCGCTACTAACTGGACAGGACCTAACAACAACAACATATTGAATAAATAAACAAATCCTGAGTAAAACAAATTTTACAGACTTTGAGTTAAGTATGTATTACCTGACAACAGAAAACAAGTATGTTACAAAATGAAAATATGAAAAATTGAAAGTAATTATCTTTACATGTGCTATAAAGTTACAAGTTTCCATTTCAAAGGTTAATGGTAAAATACCTTTTTGATAACAGACGTCTAAAAATTTAATTATAGTGATCAAGCTTTTTCTATTTTCAGATCTATAGGCAACATATTCGAGTAGATGTCTTTATATTTTTGCAAAAAATTAGATTTAAAAGGAAAATGTTATGTTTCATCTCAAAAAAGTTTTGATTTATGTATGACTTTTGCATATCTCTTTTCCTGTCTGTTTAAATTACAAAGAAATTCCGAGGTTCAAATGGGCATGAAGTTGTTTGGCAAACTGAGATTATATACATACAATACCCTTGGTGTTTGACATCTAAAAATAGAGGTGTCTAGCATGAAAAGCATTTGCAACAATACAAATGGCCCATTTTCAAAAAGAAGTGAAGAGAAAGAAAGCCTACAGCATTGATTTAAAAGATTGCAATTAGAATTAGGTTCTGATAATTAGATCCCAGTAGACTGAATTCAGACTCCTTTTTTCCCTCAAACAAACAAAACATAAATGAGTGTAGGATGTCATTTCTGCAAGAATGAAAATAGAAATGGAATTTTAAATAAAGATTGTAAAGCAAAAATGAGGCATTTTAATTCTTGCACCTGGAATCATTCCATAATGAAATGCAAATTAAATCTTAAAATCTCTGACCTCTATTTTGCTGATTGCAGACTAATATAATTCCTTTTAGTTTTTAGAAAAAGAGGAAATGCATATCAAGATGAAACTTTTTAGTCCATCCACTTTGAATTTCAAAATAAAGTTGGATGAAGAAAGATTGAGATCAAGGATGGAATGCTTGATATAAATTTAGGGGTGGGGGATCAATTGTGAAGTCATTTATTGGCTTAAAATTCTATTCATTCTTCACTAGTGAGCTCTTTTGGCATGTTTACTTATTTTAGATTTATTATTTAAAATTTCCAAAGAAAGTAAAACTGGAATCTCCTTTTCCAGCTATAAAATAAAATAAAATGTATGTGAGATCCATCAGGTTTATTGTTGCTGTGTGACTTTGGGTTAATTCTGACCGTTAGCATGTATGAAAAATTGACAGCCTCACATAGTTGTTTAAGTAAGGACTTATGATGGTAGAATATATGAGTGCTGATGGCAAGGTGAAAAACCTTCAAATCTTCTGGGATCTAAAATCTAAATATGTCTTATTTTCTTGATCATATTGGTGTCATCGCTTTATCTAATAAAAACTAGAATCTTATTAAAACTAGGTATCAACAAATAAATTACTATTGATTTTCATGACAAAGTAAATGGCATACTCAAATATTTATAAAGCATATATATAAAAGATTGGGAAAATTAGTATGAAAATGTTGAATCTAGATGTCTTCATAAAGAATTTTAAAGTATTTACAATAATGAGACCTAGGTTTTGTTTTAAGTTAAGCTTGAATAGATATTGAAAACCAGAACATAAATCAAAAATAAAGTCAAAGTAAGAGTAAAGCAGAGTGGTCATCAAGAGGCTTCACATAAATAACCTTTATTATGATTTGTGTAATCTTGTGCTCTGTGTAACCTGGGGACAAAAGCAAATAAAGCCCCTATCTATGCCACAGTGTCCTAAGTTTTAACTGTAAATACAAGATGCTTTTGGTACGCTTAATAATAGCATAAATTAGAGTTGCATATTTAACAAATACTTGCTGTAAGTCACTTCAATCTATAGGTCAATGGGTTCTATCTATAAGTCAATTGTGTTAATGCACAAACATTGACTTTTAAAATCTCTCAACTTTTTTTTTTTTCTCTTCTTATGTCTTTTAATGAACTGACTTGACAGCACTTAACAACAACACATCATTTAATAAACAAACAAAATCCAAACATAATACTTGTTTGTAGTTTTCTTCAGTTTATTTCACTGCTCACAATTGTTCCTACTGGAAACCAGAACAGATCAGGATAGTTTGAACTTTTGCTTGTCTCCTCATCCCTGCTAGTCCCTCAGTATGTAGTAGTTTTCAGATTTTGTAGCCCCAGAGTCCTCCTAGCTATTCCAGGCCACTGTAGAGTAAAAAGGAGAACAATTTACCCAGAACTACATTACACAGAACAACTTAGCATTTCTCTGTTTTACAATGTTGGATTCTATTCTCACTTGCTTTGAAACAAAAGATCTACTGATAACTGATTTGAAAACCACTGAACAAAGCCAACCAAGTATGTTAGAGTAGAAAGAATCAATAGGAGACCCTGAGAGGTAAGGTTTTAGAAACTCCTGGTGAAAGAATTCTAACCTGCGAATCTATGGGTAGTTTTTCAGAGTACTAGAAACTCCATGAAATTTTAAGAAAAGTATGTATTCTATACAAGCAATTTATATGCAGGGATGGCCAATAGTTTTCTTGGGTTCTCTTTCCATTTTCAATTCATTTTAGTAATGTACAAATAATAGCATGATAGGAACTTAACATTAGGAACATTGGTGTCCCTGTAGGATCAACACTGGATTACTTACAAAAAGATTAGTTCAAATCCATCTATCACTCTGAGGAAGAAAGATGAGATTTTTGTTCCATAAAGATTTATAGGCTCGGAAACTGATACAGGTTTGCTATGAGTCAGAGTTAACTAGAAAGCATCTAAAGAACAGCAAAAGCATTGACCATTAATACAGATTAGTTGTTCATAGTAAAACAAATAAAAGGATGAAAAAAAGGTGAAATCCCCTTTTAAGCCTTCCCATACATATTCCCCTTATTGTTTCTCAAATACTCTCTTCAGTTTGGTACATAAGCTTCCTATGCTTTCATGATTTTGCTACATATTTTGTTGTAAGTGCCACCGAGTTAGTTATGACTCTTACCAACCATGTATAGGTTTTCTTGGTCGTGGTGGTTTTGTGCCACAAGTCAGTTCCAACTCATAGGAACCCTGTATAGGGTTTCTGAGGCTGTAAATATTTACAGGAGGAAAAAGTCTCATCTTTTTCTTGTGGAGTGACTGGTAGATGCGAACTGCTGACCTGCAATTAGCAGCCCAGTTTGTAATCCACTATGTTACCAGGACTCCTTTGTATAGAGCTTCTTGTTGTTAAGTGCTGTTGAGTCAGTTCTGACTCCTAGCAACCTTGTATAAGGCTTACAAGGACTGTCTGGTGGTTTTGAACTGCTGACCTTGCGGTCCAATGAATCATCCTGTCATGCCATAACAAAACTTCTCTATTGGGTTTGTTGTTGTTGTCAAGTGTTGTTGAGTCACGTCCAACCCATAGAAACCCTGTATATGGATTCCAAGGAGTGGCTGGTGAGCTTGAACCACTGACCTTGAGGTTCAAACTAACTTTGCAGTCCAGGGAAGAGACTGTAAATCTTTGTAGGAGCAGAAAGTCTCATCTTTCTCCCACCAAATGACTGATGCGCTTAAGCCACCCACCTTATGGTTCACAGTCCAAAGATTGTGGCTTTAGAGCCACTGTGCTCACACTATCCATATAGGATGTTGTTGCTGTTAAGTGCAATTGAGTCAGTTCAGACTCATAGTGATCCTGTAGAGGATTTCTGAGGAGCAGTTAATCTAAACCACCAACCATGTGGTCCGAATAACCTTGTTTATCATATAAGTATACCCATTAAAATATATGGTATCATTGGGCACTTTTGAAATATTTTTATAAATATTATGCTGTGATCACCATTGAACACCTTGTTTTCTCTTCTGGCATTATATTTTTATTTCTATGTAGTACATACAGATTCTGTAATACATATAGATTCTCATGAATTAATTTTAATTGCCAGCTACAATTCCATATTATGAACATATCACATTTAATCAGTTTATCTCCATGGAAAAACATTAAAGTGAATTCCTTTACCTTGCTATGGCAAAAAACAAGGTAATGTTACATGGGTTTATTTAGGCTGAATATATAACTAGAAATGTAATAGGAGGGACACATTTTTAACAGTATTTATATAAGCCACATTGTTCAAAGTGACTGTACTTGATTATATTCTCACCATCATTTTATGAGTTTCCTATTTTTCTATATTGGTCAATGTTTTCAGATTTTAATTTTATCCAGTCTAATGAGTATTAAATAAAATCCTATAAAACTCCTTAACATGCTCTGAATGTTAGTGAGATTGAGTAGCTTCTTAGCTTTATTGTCTCATACTCTTTTTGGTCCCCCCCCCCAAAAAAAATTTTTTTAACTTATACCACAATCATTTTCAAACAGTATAATGTTATTTATCATGTCTATTTATTTGCTATTAGTCCAAACTGACTCAATGACACTTAACAACAACAGCAACAACTTTCACTTAAGATTTATTTGAAGAAGGAATAACAGATTTCCCTGGAACCAAATTTCACTGGGATTATGCAGCTTTGTTGTTGAATGTCATTGAGTTCTTTCAAGCTAACAGCAACCCTGTATAGGGTTTTGAAGAGTGGATGGTGGATTCGAACTGCTGACTTTGCGGTTAGTGGCCCAGTACTTATCCTACAGTGCCATACCAGGAATTCTCAGAAATAAGCATGGTTGCTGTTAGTCAGAACCTTCTCAACAACACTTAGCAATAACAACTTGCAGCCTTGGTGGGCAGGTTTCAGCTCTGCTTTCAGGGTAAGATATACAAGGAAAAAGGAGAGGCAGACTGTATCTGAATGGTTAGCCAATGAAAACCTTATGAATTTCAGGAGAACATTATCAGATATAGTGCTGAAGGGGAGCCCCACAAATTGGAAGAGACTCAAAACACTACTAGAGAAGAGCTGCCTCCTCAAAGTAGAGGTGAACTTACTGACAGGAATAGAACAAAAACATTAATTAATAATAGAATGTGGACTGTATGGATAGAGGAAAACTAGAAATGTCAAAAATGAAAAAGAACTCATAAAGGTCAATACATTAGGCAAGCATAGCTGAAATGGACTGGTATTGGCCATTTTGAATCTGAAAATCATATGGTTTACTATATTGAGAAGGACAAATTCAAGAGGAATGGTGTCACATTCATGGTCAAAAAGAGCATTTCAAGATCTATCTTGAAGTACAATGCTGTCTGTGATAGGGTAATATCCATTTGCCTACAAAGAAGACAAGTTAATACTACTATTACTATAGTTTATGCATCAGCCACTAAAGCCAGTGATGATGAAACTGAAGAATTCTATCAAGCTCTTTAGTCTGAAATTGGTAAAACATGCAATCAAGCTGCATTGATAATTACTGGTATTTGGAACATGAAGATTAGAAACAAAGAGGAAGGATCAGTAGTTTGAAACATTGCCTTGGTGATAGAAATGATACTGGAGTTTGTATGATAGAACTATGCAAGACCCGTGACTTATTCATTGCAAATGCCATTTGAAAACAACATAAAAAGGAACCTCACCAGATGGAACACACAAGAATCCAGTTGACAACATCTGTGGTAACTAATGCTGAAAACACACAAAAAAGGCAAAAATAAGGTCAGGGACCAATTGTGAAACAAACAAACTTGCTCATAAGCAACTTCAGGATGTGACTAAATAAAATTAGAACAAGTTCACAGGATTCAAAATATGGCTTTAAGTATATCCAGTCTGAATTTCGAAAGCATCTCAAGAACAGAATTGATGCATTAAACACTAGAGACTAAAAACCAGAGGAGCTGTGGTGTGACATCAGGAAGATTATATATCAAGAAAACAAAAGATCATGAAAAAGACAGAGAAAGAGTATAAGACCAAAATGGATGTCAGAAGAGACTTACTCATGATAATAGAGAAGCTAAAGCTAGAAACAATGAGGAAGTAAAAGAGTTGAATAGAAAATTTCAAAGGGCAACTGGAGAAGACAAAGTGAAATATTATAATGAAATGTGCAAAGACCTGGAGCTAGAAAACCAAAGGAAGAACACAGCATTTCTAATGCTGAAAGAACTGGAAGGAAAAAAAAAAAAGCCTCAACTTGCAATATTTTAGGATTCTGTGGACAAATATTGAATGATTCAAGAAGCATGAAAAGAAGATGGAAGGAATACAAAGTCACTATATGAAGAATAATTGGTCTGTGTTCAAGTACTTTAAGAGGTACCGTACAATCAAGAACTGATGGTACTGAAGGAAGAATTCCAAACTACACTGAAGGCATTGACATAAAAACGTGGCTTCAGGGATTGATGAATACAAATTGAAATGTTTTAATAAATTAATGCTGTCAGATATATCGTGACTAACAGCAGAGACTACCAGAAAGAAGTTCACTTGTGCTTTATTGACTATAAGAAGACATTTGACTGTGTGGATCATAACAAACCATGTTGTTTTCTAACATGTTGGAGAATGAGTATTCTAGAAAACTTAATAGTGTTCATGAGGAACCTCTACATAGACCATGAGGAAGTCGTTAGAAGAAAGTAAGGTTTTGAAGTTAGGAAAAGTGTGCAACAGGTCTGTATCCTTTCATCATGTTTATTCAGTATGTATGCTTAACAAATAATCCAATAAACTAGACTATATGAAGAAAAATATGGCATCAGGAAGATTCATTAAAACCTGCAATATGTAATACAACCGTGCTTACTGGAAGCAAAGAGTACTTAAAATACTTACTAATGAAGAAAGACTATAACCTTCAGTATGGATTACACCTCAGTGTAAGGAAAACAAAAATCCTCACAAATGGATCAATAACTAACATCATAATAAATGGAAAAATATTAAAATTGTCATAGATTCCATTATGCTTAGATTTACAATCAGTGTTCATGGAAGCAGTAGTCAAAAAATTAAATGACATATTGAATTAGCAATTCTTCTACAAAGGCTCTTTTTAAAGTATTTAAAAGCAACGATGTCACTTTCAGAACTAAGGTACACCTGACCCAAGTCATAGTATTTTCAAGTGCACATGTCAATTGGGCAATGAATGAAGAAGACCATAGAAGATCAATTCCTTTGAATTATAGTGTTGGAAAAGAGTATTGAAATTATCATGGACTATCAGAAGAACTAAAAAATATGTGTTAGAAGAAGTACAGCCAGAATGCTCCTAAGAAGCAAGGATTATGAGACTTGTCTCTTGTTCTTTGGACTTATTGCCAGGAGGGATCAGTCCCTGGAGAAAGACATCATACTTGATAAAGTGGAGGATCAGTCAAAAAGAGGAAGACCCCCCAATGAGATGCATTTGCATTGTGGCAGCAACATTGGACTACTCAGATACGACAACAATTGTAAGGGTGGTGTAGTACTAGGCAGTGTTTTTTTCTGTTGTGCAGTTTTCATAAAAATAAAAACTAAAAAGGCCTGGAGTTAGAAAACTAAATGGGAACACACTTGGAATTTTCCAAACTGAAAGAGTTGAAGAAAAAATTCAAGTCTCAGATTGGAAATTTTTGAAGAATCCTGTGGGGAAAATGGAGTCCTGGTGTAGCAGTGTAGAATAAGCACTGACTACTACCAACAAGGTTGGTGGTTCAAACTCACCAGCTGTTCTTCAGAAACCCTATACAGGGTCGTTATGAGTTGGTACCAACTTGATGGCACTTAACAGAAGCAACATGGAGAAAATATTGAATGACACATAAAGTATTAAATGAAGATGGGAGGAATTACAGAGTCACTGTACCTAAAAGAATGGCATATGATCAAGAATCAATGGTATTGGAATATGTCCAATCTGAACTGAATACATTGACAAAAATACAATGGTCCTGGAATTAATAGGAAACCAACTGAGACGTTTCAATAAATGAATGCAACCCCAAAGTGCACATTCATCTATGCCAAAACATTTGAAAGACAGCTACCTGACCATCCAACTGGAAGAGATCCATATTTGTGCTCACTCCCAAGAAAGAGGATCTAACAGAATTTGAAATTATGAAGTGATAAACACAAGTAAATTTTTCTGAAGATAATTTTTTTTTAAAGTTGCAGCAGTACTTTTGAAGGGGACTGGAAGAAATTAAACCTGGATTCAAAAGAAGATATGTAACAAGTGATATCATTGCTGATGTCAGATGGATCTTGGTTGAAATCAGAAAATACCGGAAATAAGTTTATATGTGTTCTGTGGCGCTGTGCATTAATGTGCCAGACTGCAAAGCCATTTGAACTGCAAGGTCGGTGGTTCAAGCTCACCAGTCACACCTTGGAAACCCTATACAGGGTCACTATGGGTCAGAACCGACTCAACGTCACTTAACAACAACAACATTGACTGTGCAACAGCATTCAATTGTGTGGATCATAACAAAATATATACAACATTAAGAGTAATGGTAATTCCAGAACACTTAAGTGTTCATGTGGAATCTGTACATAGACCAAAAGGCAGTCATTCAAACAAAACAAGAGGATACTATCTGGTTTAAAATCAACAAATGTGTGTGTTGGGGTTGAATCCTTTTATCATACTTATTCAATTTGCAACCTGAGAAAATAATATAAGAAGTGGGACAATATGAAATAGAATGTAGAGGAAGACTCATCCACAACCTTTGATATTTAGATGATACAATCTTCCTTGCTGAAAATGAAGAGGACTCAAAGCACATACTGATGGACATCAAAGAATACACCTTTCAGTATGGATAATACCACAATATAAATAAAACAAAAGTCCTCAAATTGGGTCAATAAGCAACACAAAGATAAGTGGACAAAAATTGAAATTGTTAAGATCTGGTAGCGTAGTGGTTACGAATCGGGCTGCGAACCTTAAGGTCAGTGGTTCGAAACTACCAGCCGCTCCGCGGGAGAAAGATGAGGCTTTCTACTCCCGTAAAGATTTACACCCTCGGAAACCCTGTACAGGGTCGCTATGAGTCGGAACCGACTTGACGGCACTTAACAACAACAACAACATCATCTGATTTGGGTCTACAGTAGTATTGGTGAAAATATTGAAGACACAATTGATTGGCAAAAGAAGAAACAAAGCTGTCTTGGAAGAAGTACAGCTACAATATTCCTTTGAAATTATGATGGCAAGACTCTGTACTTTCGTGTAATTTGGACATGTTATCAGGAGGAACCATTCTATGGGAAATATAGGAAGACTCTCAACGATCCTGATTGGCATAATGGCTTCAACAGTGAACTGAAACACAGCAATGGTTGTGAGTTTGGTACAGGACCAGGCGGTACTCTGGCTGTGCATCGCTCTGAGTTGAAACCAAGTCTACGGCAACTAACAGCAACATTCAGCTTTCCCTTATATGTTGCTGTTAAATCCCATGGAGTCAGTTCCAACTCATAGCAACCGTGTACAGGGTTTCCAAGGAGTGACTGTGAGTTTAAACTGACCTGGCAGTCCAATGCTTTGTCACGCAGCTCCACACAAGGTCTCCCTTTATGTAGTTATGTTTTAAGGCTATACAAGCAATTAATATATTTAATCTTTGAGACTCTATTCCAAAAATAATAGGATGCTACTGTTCCATAGCAAGAAAGAGATAAACATTTCCAATTTCATATCCTGAACCTACCCACTCTTTCACCATACACAGACTTAAGCACTGCATTGCATTGATAATAATCAGAGATCTAAGTCAGAGAATGGGCCAGAATGTTTATTGATCACCTTTCTGCCAATGTTACACAAATTAAAAGAGGCATATTGTTTGCCTTGAGGATATAAATTACCATGTAAAATATATGGTGTTTCTTCATTCCGGTACACAAAGAGATCAGACAATTGCACAAGGATTAGAATGGATTGGTTTGGCAGAAACACTGCTTCACAACATGAAAGAGCGAGAGAGAGGGAGAGAGAGATTTACTTGGTCAGGAAATGGGCTGATATTGTGTCAGCTTTCCAGTTTTGCCTTACCTTATGTCTGTTACATTTTGTATAATATTCTATTCTTACATTATTCAAATAAACATGTCAACAGTTCATATAAGTACTCATCATATTACTAAATTATCTAACTCTGAAGGTCAATTCATCAAGTGATTCTCAATTTAGCATGAATTTAAGTCTACAGATGTTGTTGTTGTTAGGGTGCCATCGAGTCCTTCCCAACTCATAGCAACCCTATGCACAACAGAATGAAACACTGGACAGTCCTATGCCAACCTCACAATTGTTGCCATGCTTGAGCCCATTGATGCTGCCACTTGGCCAATCCATCTCTCTCTGGGTGATCTCTTTTTCTCTGACCCTCCACCTTACCAAACATGATATCCTCCACCAGTGACTGGTCCATCCTGACAATATGTCTGAAGTATGAGAGACGAAGTTTGGTCATCCTGGCCTCCAAGGAGCACTCTGGCTGCACTTCTTCCAACACAGATCTGTTGGTTCTATTGGCAGCCCATGGCACTTTCAGTATTCTCCTCCAACACCATCAATTATTCTAAGGTCTTCCTTATTCACTGTCCAGCTTTTGCATGCATATGAGGTTATTGAAAATACCATGGCTTGTGTCAGGAGCACATAAGTCCTCAAGCTGACATCTTTGCTCTTCAACACTTTAAAAAGGTCTTGTGCAGCAGATTTGCCCAATGCAATACGTCATATGACTTCTTGACTGCTGCTTCCATGAGTGTTGATAGCTGATCCAAGAAGAATGAAATCCTTGACAACTTCAAACTTTTCTGCATTGATAAGAATGTTGTTTATTGGTCCAGTGGTGAGGATTTTTTGTTTTCTTTACACTGAGATGCAATCCATACCAAAGGCTGTGCTCTTTGATCTTCATCAGTAAGTATTTTAAGTCCTCCTCACTTTCAGTGAAACACATACTGACATAATAAATTCATGTAGATTATGGAAAAATTCATGTCATTCCTGGTCTTGGAATTATAATCCATAAGCGGCAACAAATAATACACTGTTGATTTGGAACAACAAAATTTAGAAAAGTAAGCCTTGCTAACATTGGCTAGTATTTACTTGAAAGAGCTCCAAGAAAGACTCAGGTGTTTTAATTTTGTGGTAATTTAGTAAGGTAGGTGCTAATTGTGAATCAAGAGTGAGAATAATCTTGGGGAAAATCTCAATATGCCAAGATTCATGTGTAGCAGAACTAGAGCCAGTCAAACAGTAATTTAAGTTATTAAATGACTACTACAGTTATGATACATGGACCAGGTGACTTTCTGCACCTTCTGAACTTCGAGTTAATCATGAATTGGTTAAAGAAACTGGATTAAAGACATTAGAGGGTATTATAAAACTATAGCTACAAAATCATATAAAGCTCAATATAAAAAATTGAAGTGTAAAGTTGTTTCTTAACATAGCCTCCATCAAGACTTCTAAAGATAATATTTCCATCTCTCTAACTGGTGTGGTGCCTGTAGGATAAGCATTGGATCACAAGGATGACATTTCAAACTCACCAGCTCCTCCTCTGAAACTCTATACAAGGATGCTATGGGTCAGAACTGACTCAGTGGTTGTTGTTTGTTGTTGTTATGTGCTGTGGAGTCGGTTCCAACTCAAAGTGACCCTGTACAGGGTTTCTGAGGCTGTAAAATATTTACGGGAGCAGAAAGCCTCCTCTTTCTCCCATGGAACAGCTGGTAGTTTCGAACTGCTGACCTTAAGTTTCGCAGCCCAATTCATCACCACTACACTAGTGGTATTTAACAATAACAACAGCAACAACATTTCTCCAAAGAATTTTGCTACCTTTGATTCACACCATGTGAAACCAACAGTTTTGGCCTCTTCAGTGTCCTGTAGGGTGGATGGGGTAAGATTTCTCAACACAATTTTTATACGACAGCCATGTCACCCTCAAAAATGAGCAGGTCATGATGGAAAATCAATTACTTGTTGCAGCTTTCTTGGCTTTTTCTTACTGATTCAGTTTTCAGTTTTCTTAAAGCTTCCAAATAAAGAGATGCAGTGATCATCATGTCTCCTTCTAGAAAATCTGTCAAGATTTTTGTTATTGTTAACACCATCGAGTTGGTTTAGACTCATAGGCAACCTGTGTGGGGTTGCCAAGGAGTGGCTGGTGGGTTTGAATTGCCCACCTTATGGTTAGCAGTCCAGTGCATCTCCTATAGCACCACATTAGGACTCCTTTGGATCTAAGTTGATCTTTCTGCCTTGAGTTGAATTGGTGTAGTAGATCCCCTTAGAAGCCCCTGCTCTTATTGGACTGGTTTTTTTTTTTTGTTGTTGTTGTTGTTTTAGATTCTAAACAGAGTAGGAGTCCTGGTGTGACACTGTGGGCTAATGCTCTAGACTACAAAGTCGCTTTGAAGCACAAAGTCAGTGGTTCAACCTCGCCAGCTGCTCCTTGGAAACCCTATCATTATGGGTTGGAACCAACTCAATGGCACTTAGCAACAACAACAAAGAAAATAAGAGTCCTGGTATGGTGCAGAGGGTTAATGCGCTGGACTGCAAGGTCAGTTTGAAATGTAAGGTCAACAGTTCAACCTCCTTGGAAACCCTATACAGGGTCGCTATGAGTTGGAACTGAGTTAAGGGCACTTAACAACAAAGAGAGTAAGACAAGTATATTATTGAAAGAGTTTGTGAGCCGTTCACTAATTCCAGAGACACGTTTAAACATGTTTTATTTGGAATAAACCCATGAATGTATGGACTGAAACTTAGTAGCAAAATATTTTGACTTTCCTCAGCCCTGTTGTTGTGCTGTAGGATTGCTCGCTCCAAGGTTGGTGCTTCAAAACCACCAGGTGCACCTTGGGAACCCTATACCGGGTTTCTATTTGTTGAAACTGGTACTCAGCAGTAACAACAACATATATAAAATAAACAAAATCAGTTGTCAACCTACAGTTCTTTACCCAGCAAAGGTGTTTTCAAAAAAGAAGGCTAAATCAAGACATTCCCAAATAAACAGAAGTTCTGGGGATTTGACACTACTAGACCAGCTTTGTAAACATTTACTCAAGGGTGTACTCCAAGTGGAAAGGCAAGAACATTACCTAAATACTCATATCTATACATGGGGAATTTTTATTTTTCATGAATAAGAGTGTGATGTAGGTGGAAGCCTGAACCACATCCAGATCTCCAGAGATGGGAAATTCCCACTTGAAAGGACAAACAGACCAGCCTGGAGAGGCTAGAAGAACAGAATATACTTCTTGAAAGAAAGACCTACAGGAAAAATATGAAACAACATAGGCAGACCGACTGTTACTACAAGAACAAGCAAGTTGCTTGCCCAGACAACATCAAGGCAAGTGGTTGGGTCCCCTCAGTGCAAACCCCCTTCCAAGACTAAGACTCAATGAGAATACACGCTCTGATTGGTGACCACGCTCGACACCGATAAGGGGAAGTGAGGGAAAAACAGCAATGAAGTGGTGAGCTAAGCCCTACAATGTTCAATAGACTTCTGTGAACCCAGGTGAAGACCTGGTTGACCAGCAGTGTGGCAAGACCTGGGGACTCTTGGGCCCAGAGTCAGTGACATAGCCACAGAGGACTAGAGTGGAGAGTGAAGCATCCAGCTGATAAGAAGAGAGGGCATATGCATAAAAACACTCACACTTGCAGATAATACCCACTTATCCTGGCTTCAGTGACCAACAATAGAATATTTCCTGGAATACACTCAATTAAATACTGCAAATGACATAACAACAAATTTGCAAAAAATAAGTGCAAGTTAGTTATCAAATATAGATTATATGTCTACGTTAATGGAGACAGGAATAAATTTAATATGTTATGGTTGTATCTTTACTATTGTTTATATATTAAAGTTTGTTGAGATTGTAAGCTGTTAGATGTATATATACATTGTTGTTAAGTGCTGTCAATTTGGTTCTTACTCATAGCGACCGACCACGTATGGGGTTTCCAAGGAGGAGCTGGTGGGTTTGAACTGTAGACCTTGTGGTTAACAGTCCAGTGCTGCTTCTACTGTGCCACACCAGAAGTAAGAGATATATGTAAATTTATCAAAAAGAAGCAATCCGAAACCAAAACTATTGTCAAGTCAATTTTGGATCATATCAACCCTGTAGAACAGAGTAAACTGATTAACCAACTACAACACAAGGGCTCCTAAAGGCAAGCAAATAAAGACAAATATTGTATGCAAAAAAATATGTCACCAACCCAATCATTCCTCCCACCACTCTCTACTCATCTTGGTTTGATAATTCATTACTCTACAGAACCCAGACACCACTCTCACAGTTATGGGGTTTATTAGAGAAGGTAACAGGTTGCAATTTGGAGTCAGAAATGTTCAGGACATAGTTGTTCCAGTGAAGAAAGCCTCTTCTCAGCCATGCCCACAGGTAGGCATTTCTCTGCCCAGTCAATATTACAAAGGTCTTTAAGGGCTGCTGATAAATGCCTACAAGACACGAAAGTCCACCATAAGCCTCAGTCTGAAGACTCTTTGCTCTAGCTCCTTGGGCCAGCAACCCTATCTTTCCACCTCCCCCAATTAAGTGCCTGTAGGCATCCCACTCTTCCAGCAAGCCTCCTGCCCAGAGTCACTTAGTTTTAGTTGTTTTTTGTGTTGGTAAGCCCATTACTAAGTCTGTGCTCCTGGTCTTGGTTCTGCTGCTGCTGTTCCTCCTCCACCACTCTTCCAGTATCACAGATTTCTGTTTCTGGGTTGAAGAGGTTCAGTGAGATGCAGGGATCTAAGGGTTCAAATTACATGCTCCACTCTTGGCACTTCTTTGATGATAGTGAGATCTCCCCATCCTGCTTCTGAGACAGGTCATTTTATACCCACATGAAAACTTTTCTTATAGGTTATGTAAAGATAGCTTTATAATGTATCTTCTCCCTCCTTCTCGCACCCAGAAAAGAGCCAGTTAGTGGGAGTTACAAAGGTTTGGCTAAAAGAGACATATTAAATAATTCACTACAGCACATTGTATGATCCCTCTCTCTAAGAAGACAAGAACAGATGTATATAGAGAGATTAATGTTCTCTTTTGTAGTTACCAGGGAGAGAGAGGGGAGGGAGAAGTATACTTTAGATCACAGAACTTATCCTACACCAAGACTCCAGAAGTATTTGTGTTGTTATTGTTGTTGTCAAGTGCTGTCCAGTAAATTCTGACTCATAGTGACCTTGCATAGAGTTTCTGAGAAGTGACTGTTTTTGATTGGGTTTGAACCATAAATCACTTGGTTAAAAGTCAAGTGCTTATCCTATATCACCATACAAGGACTCCGGAAGTATTGATGTTGTTGTTGTTATGTGCCGTGGAATCAGTTCCGATTCATAGCAACCCTGTACAGGGTTTCCGAGGCAGTAAATCTTTACGGGAGCAGAAAGCCTCATCTTTCTCCTGCGGAACAGCTGGTAGTTTTGAACTTCTGATTTGAGGTTAGCGACCTGATTCATAACCACTAAGAAGTATTTATAGGTACATGTAAATAAAAATATGTGGGTGCAGGCACAAATATTTATTGAAGACACAAATACAGATATCCCTGAGGCATAGCAAACTACCTTCCAATATTTGTTTTGGGGGTTTGAAAGGCTAGGACCATAGTCTCATGGAACATCTCAGTCAATTGGCATACATAGTTTACAAAATTCATATTCGACATCCCAGGGACATGAATAGAATCTAGGGTCTTTATAGCTTGAAAGTGGCCACCTATGATACAAATACTTGTTCTTTAAAGGAGTAAGAAGGTAACCAAAAATTCAGAGAGAAACCAAGTCAACAGGATACAGGACCTTATTTGCCTTAAAACCAGGAGAACTCAATGATGTATGGTAACCACCACTGACTGTTCAGACTTGGCTCACAGTAGGTGATCCCTGATAGAATGGGAGAAAGATGTAGAATAGAACACAAATTCTACAAAAGAAGTCAGTCAAACTGGAGCAGTTACAAACAGGGGATTGCCTATAACATCGCCCTGAGACATTAAAAGTAGAACATAGTCTGTCCTTGAGATCACCGTTTAGTGAGATACCAGTGTGTCACAAAGGACATTAACCATATGATTGGTGCCCCAATTAAAAAATATCTATATGAGAATAGAAAGTCAACAGTTACCCACGAGCACAGATGAGAAGATAAGGGGCCATGGAAACTAGAGTACTGGAAATGGAATAAAGAGAATATAATTAAGGATAAAGTTGGTACATTGTGATAAATATAACTAATGCCACTAAATAATTTGTGTGGGGATTGGCAAATGGGAACCTAATTTGCTGTGTAAAAATTTCACCAAAAAGTCCATAAAATATTTCATTAGTGTACATCACATTTCACTTATTGCCATGCTTAGGCTCCAAAGATCAGGTTGTTATACAACATCCTTGTTTTGAGAGGAGGACACTGAGACAGCTCAAGGGTCTGGATGCTCATAGGTGCTGTGGTCACAGCATGTCTGTGCACTGGACCCCAAGGCATAAGCTCAAGTGGCTTTGACAACCAGCAGCTGAACTAGAGCCATAGATGACACTTCTGAGTCTCAGACAACCAGTGGACTGGGGGGTCAAGATAGTGGGTGGTGGTTGTTACCTGTGCCCACAACCCACACACACACACACACCTGCCCCTTATGTATCCCCAGCCATTTGCTGACATCTGAAGGCTAAGGAGGACCCTATGGAAATGACTGAAGTGCTGCTGGTCTTTCAGGGAGTGTAGTTCATAGCCTGAAGACGAACAGCTGCTTGACAGAGGAGTTCAGCAGCTGGGGCCTCAGAGATGAGGAGTGGATATATGGCTTGTGCTGTAGCTCTCAGGTCCCAAATTACCCTCAGTACTCTTTGGCTATACAATTTGGTCCCTCCAGGTTGCTTAAGTAGCAGCAATAACCTCCCCCATGCCTGCTTTTCTTACGGTCTTCCAGCCACTCTTGGGCCCTTGGCAGAAGGACTCCCTCAAAATCCACCTCTGCCATCTGTTTTGCACAAAGAGTTGCAAGAGCGGCTCTGGCAGTGGGGATAGAACCAGTAAGAGCCCTTCTGGAGAGCTGGCTGCTTCCGTTGTGAATCTGGAAGACATGGGTGACTATGAAGGCTTGGAGCTGGATGCTGGGAGGAAACCCAGGCTAATGCACAAAGTAATTGGATAGTAGATTGTTTATCATTGTGGTTAATGTGGAAGGTCAGTTAAAGACATAGTCAATAAGTGAGTGGCAGCTATAGAGTCATCTTTTGCTTTGAGAGAACACTCTATTTCAGGGAGGAAGAAAAAAAAAAAACCAAACTACTATAGTATAACCTCTAAGTCAAAGTATCACTTTGTCAAAATTAATTATACCTGATCACCTCAAAAATCAACAAAGTATAAGTGCTAACTGATTTTTATATGCTTGCAATTTTAATGAAAAAAAAAAAAAA
>NW_006408557.1:2341873-2365252 GCF_000296735.1 Chrysochloris asiatica
CAGTATTTTCTGGATGCATTCAAGCAAGAGAATTGGAACTAGTCACTCAACTTCTGCTCATAACTTTCTCTAATTAATTTTCTAAACAACAGCATGAAGAATTTTTAAAGTTGTAAATCATGTTGTTGTTGTTAAGTGCATTGAGTCTGTTTGACTCATAGTGACCTTAGATAGAGTTTCCAAGGAGCAGCTGTTGAGTTTGAACTACAGATCTAGTGGTTAGCAATCCAGTGTTTATCCTACTGTGCCACACCAGAACTCCACAATCACATTATATCACTCCTTATAACCTTGTTGGGTTTTCCACGGGACATAGAATAATGTCAACATTTCTTTGAATGATCAAAAGTCCTGAGAACTTTTGCCCAGACTACCCTAATCTCCTTTGCTATCAACCCAGCATACACCACACATTCAAAGTCCATTGGAAAGCTGGTTAAGCCACTTCTATTGGAAACTCTGTTGTTAACTTTTTCTTAAAACATTTCTTCTAGATTTTCCCATGGTTTGTCCTCTGTGCCATTCATATCTCAGTTTGGATGACATGTCTTTAGTGAGGTCTTCACTGAAAACACATTCTCAGTAATCATCCCTATCTTTCATTCCTTATCATACTGCAATTTTAAAATAAATCTTCACAGAGCACTAATCATTATCTGAGTTTTTCTTATTCTTTATTTTTCCAGCAAGATGTTAGAATGAAAGCTTTGTATGTGGAACATTCACTTAAAGAATAGTCATTGAAACTAAAAGAAAAAAGAGAGAGAGAGAGAGAGATAAAGTTAGAACTTTATGAAAACTAAGAGAAGTTTGCAAGATAAGAGATTAGTTCCAATGGGAGGAGATAAAAATAATTAAACTTTAACAAGTTGGGATTTGAACACCAGTTGTGTGAAAAGAACTAGAATTTAACTGAACATGTTTAGAAATAATCATTCCGACCAATTCATTCCAACCAATTCCCAAGCATGTTCAAAGATACAATTTGTAGGTGAGAAATGTATAATTCCCATCAGAGTGAGCCAATGCTATCTAAAATATATTGAGTATTTTCTATCAACCAAGTGCTGCATTCTTATTCCTTACAACAACCCTGAGCAGGTATTGTTTAATTACGTAACTCAGGAAGGTTAACGTTTGCCCAAGTTCCTTAATTTGTTGTTGTTAAGTGTCATTGAGTGACTGGTGGGTTTGAACTGCTGACCTTATGTATGATTGGCAATCCAATGCTTATCCAATAGTGCCACGCCAGAACTTCAAGCTGTCTAAATGGAACAGGAAACTGAGATTGGACTAACAAGCTTGGATTAACCTTAGAGTCCGATTTCTTTTCAAAAGTCATTTTGCTTTCCAGTAAGGGTTTCAACTTTAACATGATGTTCCCTTTGGATTTAATGTTCTTAAGGGGCAAAATGGATGAGACTGAGCATACTGACTGGTTTTCATAAGCTCCAAATAATTGGATTTCCTTGTTCCTATTATTTTTAGTCCTCTATATGCAGACTCACAACACTTGTCTACAGGAAAGCTTGTGTTTTCTGTTGTCATCATGCACTTCCCAGAACTGAAATATAATTTGTTTTCTCTTTTGAAAACAATTGATAAGTTTCATGTTGACCAGAAACATTTCATTTTCTGGGCCATTTCCCTATTCATTATAGAAAGAGTTATAATGGTATACTGGTTTCAATAATCCAGATGCATTCTGTTTAAGTAGATTTTCTTTTATTAATAATTCTCTGCTTAAATTCTGCTCTGAAAAAGTGGTCATTAATTAACTCTGGGAGCAACTCAATCATTTTTTCTGGGAAATGGGAAATTGGGCAAATGCTTTGTACTACTTTGTCAAAAACATTTATTTTTTAAAACTACTTGGGAACATTTAATGGCCCGCCATAAATTCCATGCATCTAGTCACATTAGAAGTGGAGACCTTGGGGACTATGTGTCCTTCTTAATGACGTGTTGGCTTGGCCTCAGCACCATGGCTTCAACTCAGCTCTTAATGGACATTAATCCATAGCGTATAACCTTCAGGTAGTGCAATTGGTTATTTCTGTCTTTTTGTCTGGAACAGTCCAGAATAGCTCTAAGATTATCTTAAGAAATTTTAGTGTGACTTTGAGTTACATAAAATTTCTAATCAACTACTTGAAACTTCTTAAGATTGTGAGGTTCTTGAGGGTCAAAACTGCATTTTGTAAACCTTTATATACCCTAAGGTCATAATTCATTAGCTCACTCATTCTTTGCCCCAAAAGCATTTATTGAGCTCCTTCTATATGCTAGGAGTCCTGGTATGGTGCTGCAGGATAATGCACAGGTTTCTAAGGTCAGTTTGAATTGCAAGGTCAGCGGTTCAAACCCACTAGCCTCTTTTCAGAAACCCTATACCAGGTTGCTATGGGTCAAAATAAACTCAATGGCACTTAACAACTATAACAACTATATGCTGATGTGTCCTGGTGTGCTGCCATAGACTAGACAATGGACTGTTAAGTAAAAGGTTGGCAGTTCAAACCCACCAACCAATCCTTGGAAACCCTATACATGGTTGCTATGAGTTGGAACCAGCTCTACGGCACTTAACAACAACAACTGTCTTCCAAAGCAAAATTAAATAGTACCCTTTATAACTAAAATGCAAAATAAAATCTTCTGGCCCAAGGAATGACCTTAAGGAAGTAATGCTTGCAGTAAAATAAATGAGAAACCCATTCACACAGTATTTATCTTTAACTTGTGTGTTGGTAAACAGACAAGGGGCCCTTCTAAACTGAGCTGTGTACACTTTGGATTTTAATTAAGCACAAGTAAGACTTATCCTCTTTATTTGGGCCTCTGACTTGACAAGTCTGTGATAATATCTCACAGGAAATAATAATCAAACCGCCAAACCAAAGTGCAGGGGAGCCAAAGAAAACATTGATGCAACACTAAGAGAGTCTATTCTGAATATTCTGTAATCAATAGGGTCTTGAGAGACACATACAAACTAGATTATTGCCCAACACACACTGTGGGGGTCGGTTAATAACAAGGGAGATGGTATCTACACATGACAGATTCAAGTTCATGCGAACACCCTGAAAACAGACAGAGAATCTGTCTGGAGTAAATTTTAATTTAACAAGAATAGAGACCAGTGAAATTTGGATTAAGATGTTTTGGACTCAAACCATGAAAAACAGTTTTCTGCAGAATAAAGTGTATCTTTTTTTTTTTTTTAACCTGGAAATAAATGAATTATTTCTAAATGGTGTCCCAGAGAAGGCCTAGAATACAGTCATATTTAAAGTGTGTGAATACCAAGTGACATGGTACCATAATTCAGTGTGGACTGGATTACTTGAACAAACTATAAGGATATATGTAATACTTGTCTGTATATTTTCGACATTTTCTTGACATTAGTGTCTAAGGGCTACCCTGAATCCTGTCTTAACCTTCTCTTGAGAATGGCTACATGGACCGATATAAATTATTAACTTCTCTCTGGACAGGTTCATTAATATTCTGTGAATTATTATAGCTTTATTTGTTTCCCATCAGTTTTTCTTGGTCTCTTTCCACTAAAAAGAAACTCACTCTTGTTTAGATTTATGACTTAAAGTGAGGGTGAATTCAGCCAACTGCTCTTTGAATCTATTTGATACTAAAATTATTTCTTTAGATAAACATTCATGTATCCTCAGGAGCCTCTTTTTCCTGAAAATGCTGAAGAGAAACTTCTCTTAATTGGGCATAAAATAACAGTTCGTAGACATGGGTTGTTCTATAAATGACAGTCTGTTCTACTAGGTTACTGGGTCACAAAGAGTCAGAAACTTTGGGGGTTTTTGCAAACTGATACTTGAAGGTTTGAAAGATGGCTGTATTTCAGCCCCATACTGACAACTATTAAGATGTTGACATTCCAGAAGTGAGTGGCTTCTCCAAGGAGATGACAGTTATTAGGATATGATCAGGAAAGTGTCCATGAAATGATAAATCATCTGTTTTTCTTCTAAGCTGTCCCAGTAGTGGTGATCTTAAGGAAAATAGATTATATGTCATAATTATTGGCAAACATAGTAGATTTTACTCCCTTTGCCCTGAGATGTATTATATCTGTAAGATCTTAAATAATAATTTAACTTATACCAGTAATATATGAACTCGTTATTTTACATATTACTGTGGACTACTTTTTGTGGTTTTCTTGATTTTAAGTTTGCAATGGACATTATAACAGTATTTTATATAACTCACTAAGTTTAAAGAAAATGAAAGTAAGGCACAGAGAGGGCAAGTGACCTGCCAAGGTCAAACCACTTACAGCAATAAAACTTTTAGTGGAGCATTTGGGAAATTCCATTATGATTTCAATGCAAGTCACTGTTGAGATATCCAGGACCTTAGTGTCAGTGAGTGATCGTGTGCTTCTGGGTCTAGGGCGCATGAACATTCTACTGAAGCTATAATAGCTTAGCCATTAATTGCATTATAATGTTCGATTCTGTAATGTGTTGTGTCCTAGTCATTGACCAAAATGATGAGAATGTTTTTAACAGAACATGTTCCTTCCAGAGGTGAGTCTAATATCCTATTCATCATCCCTCCCTGCTTGGACAATAAAAGTGATGCTTCCAGCCATATTGATCAAATCATTGGAAAATCAATTATTATTGAGTTAGAGCTGACAAAAATATTTTGGAAAGTGTTTCATTTGTTGCTTTTACCATCTATTCTTTTAAAGTTCTTGTGATTCATAATCCCTGGCTGACTTGCATATGCTTCCTGACAGTAAATCACATTTCATGTCTTTTCTTTAGGGGGGATGGGGGTGCACAATCCTTCCAAATGGACTCCCGGTGTGGAACTCTAAAACAGCACTGGACTGATAACTGAAAGGTCTGAGGTTCAAACCCACCAGGCGCTCCTTGGAAACTTTATGAAGGGTCATTATGAGTCAAAACTGACTCCATGGCACTTATCAACAACAAATCATTCCAAATAAGAAAATCATTAAAACAAAAAGAAAGAAAGAAAAAATTCAACACAAGTGAGACAGGAGCAAAATTGTTACTAGAATAAAGCTTGCTTCACTCACTAATCAAAATTTATAGTGAGTGTGAAGAAAACAAAGTTAAACTGGCAGAGTAATACATTTAGACTTTGAAAAGACTTCGAACACAGTCATATCTTATAAAAGGGTTATTTGGAAAGAAATCTGATGGCTGTGAGGTGAGAAGTTAATGCTAGCATAGGGAGCCAAACCTTAAAGCATTTGATATTCTATTATTTCTGAAAAGGTTGCCTAAAACCAAGCCCTCTCCCTTTGTTCATCCCCCTTCCCATTCCTTTATGCCTTCTGTTCTCTCCTATTTCTGCCTTCCTCCCTCCTTTTTTCCATTGCACCTTTTCTTCTTCCTCTCTACATTTCTCCATCCTGTTTCTGTCTTCATTCCTTTCTTCCTCCTCTTTCAAGATTTTCTTTGAAGCTCTTAATTTCTTCCATTTCTAGTTATATTCAGAGGATATAAAAAAACGACACATAGAACTACAAGCACCATCCCTTATAGACAAGGACAATAGACAAATTACCAGTCCTAAAATGATTTGTTAAATCCTAAAGTGCAATGTAGAGTCCTGGTGTGGCGCTGTGGGTTAATGCGCCAGACTACAAACCTGTTTGATCTGTAAGGTCGGCAGTTCAAGCTCACCAGCTGCTCCTCGGAAATCCTATACAGGGTTGCTATTGGTCGGAACCAACTCGACAGTACTTCACAACAACAAAGTGCAATGTGTGTTGAACTGCAAGGTCAACAGTTCAAATCCACCAGCCACTCCTCAGAAACTCTGTATAGAATTGCTAAGAGTCAGAACCAACTCAGAGGCTCTTAACAACAACAGCAACCAAATTGACAGAAGATTTTATCTGTTATTGGAAAAAGAGTTTCTCTACATTAGCACAGCCTTGGGTGAGCTGATAAGTCTTCTTGAAAGAAATGATATGTGATTAAGAGTAAGAGTAAACCCATGCACCCTCCTACACTGACGGTGTTGCTGTAAAATGGTGCATACACTGTGGAAATGATATGGCACGTTCTCAAAAAGGTAGAAATAGAAATACTGTATGATTCAGCAATCCCTCTACTTGGCATACATCCTCAAGAAATAATAGCTGTGACATGAATATATGCACACCCATGTTCATTGCAGTCTGCCAATGAACAAATTATGGGGATATGTGTGATACTTGTATGTTTGTTTACTTTTGACGTTTTCTTGATATTCATGTCTAAAGGCTACTCTGAAAACTGTCTTAACCTTCTCTTGAGAATGGCTATATGGACCAACGTAAATTATTCACAATAGCAAAAAGATATGGGCAGTCTAAAGGTCCATCAACAGAATACTGGTACAAACTTTGGTACATACACACAAACATTGAATACTAACGATGAATCTGCTAAACACCTTACAACATGTATGCACCTGGAGCACATTATGCTGAGTAAAACTAGTCAATCATAAAAGGACAAATACGGTATGAGACTATTGTTGTAAAACATTAAGGAAAGGTTTTCTTGATAAAAGAAACATTCTATGATGGTTACCGGGAGTGAGGAATGAAGGAAATGGTTTGTGGGCTAGAAGGTAGACACATGTTAACATGGATAACAGGGCAGACAATAGACAACAAAAGGGAGGTTGGCAGAGGAAAAATGAAGGTAGCAGGAGACACAGAAGGAATGAAAGATGAAAGGAAATAGAGGCAAATACTGTTATCTGATGATACACGAGGGAATTGCAATCATTGTAATAAAGCAAAGTATATGATTTGTTGAATGTAAAACTGATGATTTGCTTTGTAAACCTTCACTCAATTCACAATGAAAAGTAAACTCATGAATAGTGTAAATGATGATGGAAGAGGGAGCAAAGGGGAGAATGAAAAGGGTGAGTGAAGGTTGCTACCATGGGGAAAATTGTGTGTAGTTGATGCTAGGAGAGAAAGAGATGACAGAGATGAATAAGAAACCAAAAACTCAAGGAACTACAAATCTTTGGTCTGGAACATAGGTTTCAAATGTTTATACAGAGCTGTCTTTCACAAACACAGCAGATGTGTTAAGAAGAGAAACTGTTTTGCTACACTGTTAATAAGTAACAAAGTTATTACAGTAGCAAGAGAGTTGTCAGATGCCAGACAGGATTTACTGTTAAGTTGAATGAAGGTTGTTATTGTTATTAAGTGCTGTCCAGTTGATTCTGACCCATAGAGACCCTATATAGGGTTTCCAACGAGCAGCTAGTGAGCTTGAACTGCAGACCTTGTGGTTCAAACCGACTTTGCAGTCCAACACATCAACCCACAGTGCCACACCAGCACTCCTGAATGAAGGTAAATAGTGTAAATAGTGTAAAATAAAACAAAACACAACAAATAAAACAAGAAAGACTTGGAATTTTGTAAGGGTAATGGAGCAGACTCCTGGTGTGATGCTCTGTAACATAAGTACTAGACTGCTAGCCACAAGGTCAATGATTCAAACACACCAACTGCTCCTCATAACCTTATAAAGGGTCACTGTGCGTCTGAACCAAGTCGACAGCACTTAACAACAATGAGTCAGAAATTGGTGAAAGGACAAAAGGATATCCCTAATGGTACATGGAACTCTGGTAGCATAGTGGTTATGAATCGGGATGCTATCCTCATGGTCAGCAGTTCGAAACTACCAGCTGTTCCTCAGGAGAAAGATGAGGCTTTCTGCTCCCGTAAAGATTTACAGCCTTGGAAACCCTGTACAGGGTCGCGATGAGTTGGAAGTGACTCCACCGCATATAACCACCACCAATGGTACATGGTAGAGGAGAAGAGAGACAAGAACTCAACATGATTGGGTTCAAGAGAAGGTTCTCTTAACATGACTCCAATGTTGGAATAAAGGTGGGAAAGAAATTTCAGAGCAGTAACCTAAATTCGATCTCTCATAGTGGCCTTTACTGTGAGATGTATTCAGAAACAAAGTGACAGAGGAAAGGGATTTTAAAAGAAGGGTTGTTGTTGCTAAGTGCCATCGAGTCAGGTCTGACCCATAGCAGCAACCCTGTATAGGGTTTCCGAGGAGCGGCTGATGAATTTCAACCGCCAATCTTATGGCTCAAATGACTTTGCAGTCCAGTACATTAACCCACATCACCACACCAGGGCTCCTAAAGAAGGGTTAGGCATAATGAATGAGTTCTTATTTTAGAAATGTAAAATAATTAAACATTATATGGTTCTAAAATATCTCTTTTAAATAGCCAATTATACTTTTTAAAACAATGTCCTTGTTTCCAGAACTAGACTATGAGGTCATCCAGCTATATATGCATTTAACTACTAATATGGACCCAAGCAACCAAAGGTCAATTTTGTCTTCACTTGAGGATCAGGTCAGTGATCCATGCTAAACCTTGCCCAAATCCTCTGGGGACTCCTGCAGGGCTGAAATTTAGATACATCAATTATCCCAGAAAAGCATGAGGAAGTTGCTAACTGGTACTCCCCTCACTCACCCTGGCAGGGATGAGTGCTCCTACAAAGTCTATTGCTCCTGCTCTTAGACATAGTTGTGTGCCTAGCACAGTTAGAACACATTGCTGGTCCATGGTTTATCTTCTGAGTTCCGGATCTAGCTCTCTGTCCTGAAGACTGAGAAAAGAACACAAATGGCTGGGGAACTGGTCTTCAGTATGAAAGCATTTTTGAAGTTACACCCACAGGAAACTATGTAGTCCTCTTCCTTTATCTTCTACTCTCTCCACTTACTTTACATCTAAAATCCTAAAAATCAAAAACCTATTGCCACCGAGTTGACTCTGACACAATGACCCTGTATAGGGTTTCAAAGCCTGTAAATCTTTACAGAAGACAGCCTTAATTTTCTCCTGTGGAAAGGCTGGTAGATTTGAACCATCATCTTGTGATTAGCAGTCCAGTGTTTATCCTACAACGACATATCTCCTAGTCAACTAGCCTGCCACGAATGGGTCTTTAGCCCTGTGCCATGCTCTAAGCATCGGTTCATGAATGCAGAAATGTTGCCTATTTTGTTACTCTGAATTCCCATTCATTCATTTATGTTTATTCTGAGCACTGAATGAAGCAGTGAGTAAATAAACTTCTCTCTATTTCTCATTTAACTGTGAGAGCATAGGATGCAAAAAGGATCTATACTGAAGGAAGGGCAATGTGGCCCTTGCTATCCAAATGACAGCCCAAGTTCTTTTTCCATAGACTATTGTAGTTTGGTCCATAAAGGATAGGAATGGTGGTGGTGATGTGCTGTGGAGTCAGTTATAACTCATAGTGACCCTGCGTAGGATTTCTGAGGCTGTAAATGTTTACAGGAGCAGAAAGCCTCAGCTTTCTCCATGGAACTGCTGATAGTTTCAAACTCCTGATCTTAAGGTTAGTAGCCTGACTCCTAACCACTACGCTACCAGAGCTCCTTAAGGATAGTAGTAGAGATAATATATGGTATATTTAGGGGCACTAGGAGTCCTGGTGTGGTGCTATGGATTAATGCACCAGACTGCAAAGCCATTTGAACTGCAAGGCTGATGGTTCAAACTCACCAGTTGCTCCTCGAAAACCCTATGCAGGGTTGCTATGGATCAGAACAGACTCGACGGCATATAACAACAACAACAGGACTACTAAGCACTACACAATTAGAACACAATCCAAATATTTTTTCCCATGACTGAAAAAACTCAGATTGTCTGACTTTCATCTAGCTCTGTAACCTCATCTGCTATGACACTCTAACTTGTTCATGTTATCTAGGCACATTGGGCTTACATTATGTGAGCAAACAAAATGTATTCATACCATAGGACCTTTGCATTTACTGTTCCTTCTCCTTAAAATACTCTTGCAGATTGCATATAAAATACTCTCATGACTGTCCTTCTGTCTCAGCTCAAATATCATCTTCTTAGCAGAATCTTCTCTGATTACCCAGCCATTAAAAGCTCCATTCTATAATATCATGTTCTTAGCAGAATCTTCTCTGATCACTCAGTCATTAAAAGCTCCATTCTATACCTGCACAAATCCATTCCAGTTACAGCCCCCAGTTTAACTTTTTTTTCTTAGCTCTTATTACTATCTGAAGTAATGTTGCTTATTTATCATTTCTCCAATGAGCTTATCTGTCACATCTACATTCTAAATCTCTTATAGGCTATGTCCTCAGCATCTGGAATAGTGCTGGATACATAGTATGTACTTAATAACTATTTGTTTAGTGAGTAAATACATTAGTGTGAGCAACCCAAACCATACTTTCTGTGAGTTAAATGGGAAGTGTGATCTGTCCTTGATTCCTACCGTCATTTAAAAATTCATTGTTTGTAAAAATCAATTTATTTAAGAAATATGTTCTAAACATCACCTAAGGATTTCTGGTAGTATAGAGGGTCAGCAGTTCAAATCCACCAACTGCTCACTGGAAGAAAATGAAGCTTTCTGCTCCTGTAAAGGTTTACAGATTCAGCAACCCTAAGTAGGGTCTTGTAAGTAGGAAACAATTTGAGGGGCCTGCAGCAGCACCAAGAAGCAAGCAACATGATAAAAGAAACAATCCACTGGAATGCAACCCATTATAAATTACAAAGCTTCTACATTTTAAATACAGCATTTTAAATGAATTGTTTGGATAAGCAATTTGAAACTCAACTGCCCCAATTGATTGGTCATGCAAATTCACAGTTTTACAAAGCAAATGTATTTAAATCAGAGAATCAAAATAGTAAGTGCTTTGTTCTAGGAAACCCAGTGGCCAGAGCCCTCTCATCACTAAACTTCCTACTCAATGCTATTTTATTGATGAACTGCTCATTCAGAAGATTAATGTATTACCAATGTCTCTTGAGTCCAAATATCCTGGGGGGTCCAACATCCCTCACTTTATCAAAATAACAAAGCTTGCTAAAGCACCTAAGAAAATAGCTAGAGGTAACTAAAGAAGTGATGGCTGATGATCTTCACTGCTAGAAAAATAAAATTGAACCAATAAATATTAGATCAGACAAGTTGAAAGACAACGGCCTACTTGTGGGTTTTAAGCTATCATTGTAACTTTTAAAAAGTAAGATCTAAGGTTCTTCCCATACAGGTAGCTGTTCAATCAGTGTATTTGTTTTTATGTGTTGCCATTTTTAAATATTTAAAAAACAAAATATTTAAAGACAATAAAAGATGGTAGAGGAATAATTCTACAGGCATAGAATTGCATGCTGAAATCTGATGTCTTGGTAATGTCACAGCTGAGTTGGTATTGCTAGCATTTTTAAGTGCTTACATGGATGCTTCGAGTTGTGTAGAGCAGATATATGGTTCTCTATTGGTAAAGGTCATATTGCTCAAGAAGGGTAGGTTCCAGCTATAGCCATAGGTTTAAGTAAGTTCATGTCTTGAGGGAGTGGGTAAGGGCTCATCTCTGCCAGCCACGTGGTTCAATGGAGGTTACAAAGAGGGTTTGAGGTGGCAGCTAGCTCTGTCAACAAAGTCATCCATTAATATAAATACATCCATTTCTCCTCCTTCTTTATGTTTTTCATTGTTTTTCTTCACTAGAAGTAAGAACTTCCTTCTGTGAAAACTCTTAAAATATCATAATAATGATAATAGTAATAATAATAAAGCAAAAAAAAAAGAGGCCGTTTTTACAATTCTGGAGGTTATACTTTATTATTTACAAACTTTATCTATAAGTAAGGAAAGATAGAAGTTCCACATTAATCTCTGAGTTTATCACAAACCAGAGAGGTTTCATAGTCATTATCTAATGTATGCCAGTCTTCCAAACATTGCTTTTATATCATTATCTCATTATTTTGGGTTTGTTATTATTATTTTCTGGTGTGGCACTGTAGAATCAGCACTGGACTGTGAACCACAAGGTCCATGGTTCCAACCCACCAGCTGCTCCTCAGAAACCCTATACAGAGTCATTATGAGTTGAACCGACCTGATGTCATTTAACAACAAAAACATTTTTTTGCCAATTAAAAGTGTAGATCATGTACAAAGGACTAGCTATGATAAACTTTAAAGCTGATATTGCTTTTGTTGTTGCTATGTTCCTTGGAGTCTGTTTTGAACCATTAGCGACACTGAAGTTATAAT
The DNA here is from genome assembly GCF_000296735.1 of Chrysochloris asiatica. Classification (NCBI taxonomy): domain Eukaryota; kingdom Metazoa; phylum Chordata; class Mammalia; order Afrosoricida; family Chrysochloridae; genus Chrysochloris; species Chrysochloris asiatica. Next base: position 2,354,046 of record NW_006408557.1, read on the forward strand.
CTTTGCAGGAGCAGAAAGCCCCATCTGGACCCTGAGGAGTGGCTGATGGGCCCAAACCACCATCATTGTGGTCTAAAGTTCAAGGATTTTCCTATATACTCACTCTAGTATAAGATATAGTTATGATCTGGAGGAGATTTTGATAGAGGAATGGCAGGAAAATATCTGTTTATATTCCTTAAAAAAAAGGTCCTTATTCTTGCAAGTGTGGCTTGGGTTCACTAATACCAACTTATCCACCATCATTGACTTTTATTATGATTGGTTTTCTAATAGGTGATATTAAAATTCAGTGTTTGAATATGTTGCCCATTAGTGTGAGAAAAAGCCAATAATATGACACTAATATCATATTCAATGTGATTTATTATTTTAATTTTAATGATGGCTCTTGATCATTCCATAGCTTTAATATTCAGATTTCAAGGTTGTTAGACCTCTTTTTCTCTTTTTCAATTACTTCTCTTTTTGCATGATTAATATCATTTTATCTCACACCTTCTCTCTGAGGTGAATAATAATGTGTCATTCTGCCACTTTACCAACAGTAAAACTGAAGACTCAGAGCTATTAAAATGGTTTACCTAATTTTTAGAAAGGTTTAACTTCTGTTCAGAGTGTTGGTAGCATCTTCCCTCCTTCCATTTATTCTTTATTTTTTTCAAAAAAAATTAATTATTTTGTTTTATATTTTGTTCTTTCCCTTTCTTTCTCTCTTATACCTTTCTCTTTACTTCCTCCTTCACTTTCTCTTTCTTCCTTTACTGTTTTAATCTAAGAAATATAGAGTAAGAACTGTAAAAGCCAGAAGCTGTGTAAGGTAGAAACCTCTTAGTGAAGGAAAATGGAAATATTTCTGAGGAAAATGAGTGATGTGGTCCTGGTGTGATGTGATGGGATAATACACCAGACTGCAAAGCCCTTTGAACTGCAAGGTTGGTGGTTCAAGTTTACCAGTCACTCCTCGGAAACCCTATATATACAGGGTCGCTATAGGTTGGACCAACTCAATGGCAGTGAACAACAACAACAAAATGAGTGATAGAAAAACGATAAGACTACACACTGTTAAAGGTAGACATTTTTTGAGACCTGGAAAAAGAAGGGCTTCCCATGGGTTTCCAACTTTCACAGGTTGGAAATTATTATCACTGTATTATAAGGCATTCTTTCTGTTTTGTTTTGTTTTTTTATTGGAAGCAATTATACATTTTGAAGTTACAATTTATGTTTAAGAAAAATGCTCTCTAGAACAATTATTTGTCTTTCTCACTTCACAATAATAGTAAGAGAAGGGTTGGGAGGGAGAGAGGAAAAATCATAGCCATATGGGGCAAAGCTCTGAAGGGAAATGGTATCCACAGCAGCCAGGTTCACACCTTGAGAGGTGAGACTCTACCTGAAGAAGGTCTAGTCACTAATCGCTCTAATTGGTAAATATTGGACCTTGTAACCACTGAATTTGGTGTGAAGTGAAAAAGTGTCATGGTCTCTTGCCAGTAGGTTAATGACACAGCCAATCTGTGATGGGTACTGTGATGTTGTAAGCTAAATCATCTACTATCTCATGACACTGATGCAAAGAAAACAGATGGGGACAAAGAGTCAATTCTACCTTTCCACTCAATGTATTTTTGTATAATCTGTCTCCAGACACTGCTATTAATAGTTTTCTCATTCTTAATTTCTGTCACCTAGGCTTTATAATTACAGTTATCTTTGACTCTTCTTTCTGTCTTTCCATCCCAATGCAGTTCCATATTTTTTTTCCTTTCATTATGTTGAAGTAATTCATCTCTTCCACTTAATTCTTGGTCTCTATCCCTCCATACCACCAGTCACCTGTCAGTGTGTTGTACTGTGGTGGCTTGTGTGCTTCTGTGATGCTAGTAGCTATGCCACCAGCATTTTATATACCAGCAGGGTGACTCATGGTGGAAGGAGAGGCAGACAACTTCTAAATGTTTAGCCACTGAAAACCTTATGACTAGCAGGAGAACACTGTAAGATAGCACCAGAATACTGAATATTGAAACATTATGAATAGTACCAGAATACTGTCAGATATAGTGCCAGAATATGAGCCCCTCAGTTTGGAAGGCACCCAACATAAAACTGGGGAAGAGCTGCCTGCTCAAAGTAGCGAGCTGACTGTGATGACGTCAAGAGAGTAAAGTTTTCAAGACCTTCATGCACTAATGTGGCACAACTTAAATTGAGGAGAAACAACAAACATCTATTAATATGAACATGGGATGTGTGAAATGTGAATCTAGAAAAATTGGAAGTTGTCAAAAATCAAATGGAATACATAAAGATCAATATCTTAGGTATTAGTGAGTTGAAATGGACTAGTACTGGCCATTCTGAAGCTGACAATCATATAGTTTACTATGTCAGAATGACAAATTGAAGAGGAATATCAGTGCATTAATCATCATAAAGAACATTTCAATATCTATCTTGAAGTCTAATGCTATCTCTGATAGGATAATATCCATAAACTCTACATGGAAGAATAATAATAAATACTACTGTTATTCAAATTTACACAATGATGATGAAATTTAAAATTTCTGCCAACTTCTTCAGTCTGAAATTGATCAAACACGAAATCAAGATGTATGGATAATTACTGGCGATTGGAATACAAAGGGTGGAAACCATGAAGAAGGATCAGAAATTGGAAAATATGGCTTTGGTGATAGCAACGATGCTTGAGACCACTTGATAGGATTTCGCAAAACTAACCTCTTCTTCACTACAAATACTTTATTTTTTTAGACCAATGTAAAAGATAACTGTACACATGGACTTCACCAGATGGCATACACAGAAATCAAATTGGCTGCATCTATGGAAAGACACCGTGGAAAAGCTCCATATCATAAGCCAAAACAAGGCCAAGGGCAGTCTGTGGTATAGACTATCAATTGGTTATATGCATACTCAGGCTGAAGCTCAGGAAAATAAAAACAATTCCACAAAAGCCAAAGTATGACTCTGAACATACCCCACTTGAATTTAGAGATCATCTCAAAAACAGATTTGATGCATCCAGTACTAATGACTGCAAGCCAGCAGAGTTGTGGGTTGACATCAAGAACATGGTGCATCAAGAAAATAAAAGATCATGAAAAAACAAGGAAAGAAACAAAACCAAAATGGATGTCAGAAGAGACTGAAACTTGCTTTTCAATGTAGAGATGCTAAAGTAAATGTAAAATGAGGAGGTAAAAGAGCTGAACAGAATATTTCAAATGGCAGCTCGAGGAAACAAGTATTATAATAAAATGTGTAAAGACCTGGTGTTAGAAAACTAAAAGGGAAGAATACTCACACCATTTCTCAAGCTGGAAGAATTGAAGAAATTATCTACACCTCAACTTGAAATATTGAAGGATTCTATGGGCAAAGTGTTAAATGATGCAAAAAGCATCAAAAGAAGATGGAAGAAAAACACAGAGTCACTGTATCAAGAAGAAATGGCTAATGTTCAGTCATTTCAAGGAGTAGCATGTGATCAACAGCCAATGGTAATGAAGGAAGAAGTCTAAGGCACACTGAAGGCATTGGTAAAGAACAAGGCTCTGGGGATTGATGATATACAAATTGCGATCTTTCAATAAACTGATGCAGCATAGGAAGCACTCACTCATCTATGCCAAGAAAAACTGGAAGACAGTTATAGACCTGGTCAATTGATTGGAAGAAATCCACATTTGTGCCCATTCCAGAGTGGTGACCTATTGGAGTATGAAAATCATCAGATAATATCATTAATATAATCAAATACAAGTAAAATTTTGCTAAAGATAATTTAAAAATGGCTGCAATACTATATTGACAGGGAACTGCCAAAGCTTCAAACCAGATTCAAATGAGGACTTGAAGTGAGTGATATCGTTGTTGAGGCCAGATGGATCTTGCCTGAAAGCAGAGAATACTAGAAAGATGTCTCCATCTGTTTGCTGACTATGCATAGGCTTTTTACTCTGTAGATCCTGGCAAACTATGGATAATATTTCAAAGAATGGGTATTCCAGAATACTTAATTGTGCTCATGAGGAACCTGTACATAGACCAAGAGGCATTTGCTTGAACTGAACAAGGAGACCCTGAATGGTTTAAAGTCAGAAAAGGTGTGTGCCAGGCTTGTATCTTTTCACAATACTTATTCAGTGTTTTCTGAGCAAATAAGCTGAGAAGTTGAATTATATGAAAAAGAATATTGCATCAGGATTGAACAATCTGCATCATTATTGAATTATATGAAAAAGAATATGGCATCATTAACAACCTGCAATATGCAGATGATACAACCTTGCTAGCTAGAATACTTACTGATGTAGATCAAAGACAGCAGCCTTCAGTATCGATTACATTTCAATGTAAAGAAAGCAAAAATCCTCACCACTGGACCAATAAATAGCACCATTATAAATGGAAAACAAAACAAAACATTGAAGTTGTCAAAGACTTCAGTTTGCTGTATCTGCTATTAATAGTCATGGAAACAACAGACAAGAAATCAAAGGACTTATTTCATTAGACGAATCTGTTGTACAAGACCTCTTTAAAGCGTTCAAGAGTGAAGATAACAGTTTGAGGACTAAGGTGAGCCTGATCTAAGCCAAGGTAATTTCAAAATACGCATGTGAAAATTGCATAATGAGTAAGGAAGACCATTCAAGAATTGATGCAATTGAGTTATGGAGTTAGAGAATATTAAAAGTACCATGGACTGCCAGAAGAACAAACCCATCTGTGTTGGGAGAAGTACAACCAGAATGCTCCTTAGAAGCTCGGATGGCATGACTCTGCCTCTTATACTTTGGACATATTATCAGAAGGGGTGAGTCCCTGGAGAAAGACATCACGCTAGGTAAAATAAAGGGTTAGTAAAAATGAGGGAAACTCCCAGCCAGATGGGTTGGCACAGTGGCAGCAGAAATTGGCTTCAGTGTAATAACTATATAAGGCTGACACAGGACCAAGCCTGTTTCCTTTTGTTGTGCATAGAGTTTCCATGAGCCTGAACCAGCTTGATAACAACTAACAACAACAGCAACAAATCCCTCATACCATTCTTGAGAAATAATCCTTCCTATTGCCTTGTCTCTGAGTGGTTTTTTTTTTTTTTTAACTCCTTTTTAAAACTCCACTGTTCATTTAATCAACTATCTTAAGCAAATCAATCTTAGTCACAAATCCTTCAGTACTTTCCTATTAGATACAAAATAAAAGATAAAATAGTTGGCCCAGAATGTAAGGTTTTTAAAAACTGCTATTCACTCACAAATCTTTTATGGCCATCCTTGCTCTAATTAAACCAGCACCAGACTGCAAAGCCATTTGAACTGCAAGGTCGGCAGTTCAAGCTCACCAGCTGCTCCTCGGAAACCCTACACAGGGTCGCTATGGATCGGGATCGACTAGACGGCACTTAACAACAACAACAAACCATTATCTTATTTCTTGATAACAACATTCTCTCTGTAAGTGATGTTTTCATACCTCCCTTATTTTGAATATGTGTACCCAAACACACACATGCCTGTGCACACACAAATACAAATACACACTTGATTGTGGCCTTCTTTTCATGCAACTCTATGAATTATAAGTTCCAAGTAAATGCTTTGATAGTGATGAGGATGAAGAGAAAGGAAAGAATCGGTTCCAAAGGACAATTTCTGGTTAAGCTTGTGGTTAGAAGGGTCATATGTGGAAACAATGTATTTACCCTGCTGCCTTGCACAAGAAGTTCCCTAAATAAATGCCAGAGTAAAAAAAGCTATAGACCAGGTAAATTCATGTAACAGCAGAGTGAAAACGATGCTTCAAAACATTTATCAAATCCAAAACAGTATCTCTGCTGAATCCATGTCTTCTTGTTTTTTTCATCACTGGTTTATTTTCTTGCTTTAACAAATAAGAGTTTGTTATGAATTTGGTTTGTTATCTCTAGAGTAATATTAGAAAACACTTGGCAATTAATTGTAGGTGAAAGCCTATACCAGAACCAGACTTATTCAGGCCCATAATGACTAAACAGAATAGAATTTACAAATTCTGATACAAAGATCTCTTGCTCTACAAAATGGTATCTGTTCTCCAAGAGAATCAAATAGGCTAATATTATCCTTCAATTATCCTTCTTGTGAACAAATGAGAAAATACAAATAAAAAGTTTATGCTCTGCTTTTGATTTCATTTCATAAGAAAATTGTGATAAGGACCTCATTTTTTTTTAACTGTTACCCCATTGTCACTTTCTACCTCTCTGTTACATCCATCAAACACAGAATGCTTTGAACACAGTTGTTACAGACTGCCAAAACCACTTGCTGAAACTAGTTCATTTAATCCATCTGAATGTAGTCTTCCAACCTTATTTATTTTCCTATTATCTGTTCTTTTTACATTTTCTGTCCTAAAACAAACATCACTAATTCTTGTTTTATTTATTATTTATTGAAAATTGTTTTTCTAAATTCTGTAATTACAGTCATTCAGTCATTCACCAATTATTTAACACAGGGCTCTGTAAACTTTTTCTCTAATGGGCCAGATAATAAGCAACCATAATATATTAGATTTTTTGAACCACACCATAGCTGTCACAATTACTCAGTTCTGCTGTTGAATGTGAAAATGGCCACAGACAATACACAAAATGACCGGGCCTGGCTGTGATTCCATAAAACTTCATTTACAGAAACAGCAAGTGGGCTATTGCCTGCGAACCTCTGGTTTAGCACATTGATTAGATTCTATGTTCTCATTACTATGCTCGGTTCTGGGGACATGGATGAATAGAACTTGCTTCTACCCTCAAAGTTGTAAAAAGTTAATAGTTTTACACACAGTGCTGGCCATTGACAATGTCACTTTTGGTGTTTTTCCATGGGCTCCATTGCATTGTTCCCTGCCAATGTCTTAGGCCTGTGTTACCTATTCTGATATGTCATCCAGGTTGCCTTGGTGTCCAGAGTCCTGTGTTACATAAATTCTGTCATTTCTTCCCTTTTCACTACTTGTGGGCTCTCAGCTTATTGCCCTTCACAACCAAAGGATACTGTAAATTATGGATATCAAGGAGTGACTTAATCTGTCCATTCTTCTAAGAGTACTTACATATTAAAAGAAGACATTTTAAACTCCAGTATCCTAATTTACAAATCCCTGGCAGAGGGCTAAGGGAGATCTTACTAGCTAGGAAAGTTAATGGTGCAATCTAAATCCCACATCGTACGTAGCTACTACAGATTTCTACTTAATAAACAGCATAGACTGAATCAGAATAGTGTTTTAGCAGTCGCTGTCCTAAGTGCTTTGAAGACAAGATTTACTGTGAATGTGAATTAAGTTTCATTATTAATTTACCCATTTTACAGATGATGAAACTAATACTAAAAGAGGATGATTAACTTGGCGAAAACCTCACAATTTCTCTGGCATTTAAAGTACTTTGCAGTTTTAGGATTGCATCCTATTAATAAGTGGTGGTTCTTGGTGGTGGTTAAGTGTCATGGAGTCAGTTCATAGCGACTCTATACAGGGTTTCCTAGACTTTAAGTCTTCACAGGAGCAGAAAGCCTCATCTTGCTCCCACAGAGCAACTGGCAGGCTCCAACTGCAGACCTTGTGGTTCACAGTCAAGTGCTTACCACATGAAGCCAACATGCTCCCCAGTTGTACCTTAGATGGCTGCTTTCAGGCTTTTCAGCTCCCAGTCACTCCTCACCAAAGTTGGACAAAGAACAGTGTCTTTGTGGACTTTCTTATGCCAATAACGTTGAGGTCCCCAGGACTATCATTTTAGAGGATTAGAGAATTCTTAATATGATAAAATAGCTGTAGGTTATTGGAAGTAATGCTTTTGTTTTTGTTTGTTTTTTATTTGTGGCAGTAATATTTAACAAAACACTTGAATATGTTGCTGTTAATGCTGGGTTTTAGGGTTTTTGGTTTTTTTTTTAATATTTGTTTGTTTGTTTTGTTTTTTAGTACCACATGGCCTCTTGAAAATAGCAATGAGTGCATGAATTAATTAGAAAATGATTCCTTCCCGCTGGGGACATTAGTCTGGGTGAGAATATAACATGTGCAACTTTGCTATTTTATGTTTCCTCTCTTCATTAATCTTGGGCTTGGTGGAACCACCTCATTCACTTATGAGTGAGTCTTCATAAAGCAAACCCAAAGACAGGGACAGAGTGTCTAATATGTAAGGTAAGCACAGGCTTACTTGTGCTAACTTCCTAATCTGTAATGAACAATTTCACATTTTTTCACAACATCAAAGATTCTGTTTTTAGGTATAGTTGGCATCTGTCTCTTCTAACCCGACAGCGCCTTCCTACAGAATCAAAGCCTCCTTTCAAATTTGCAATCTCTGATAGGGATGGAGAACACAGTAAGCAAAGCAATGAGAGATGTGGTGAAACCCATGTGAAATTGTTCACTATGGATTAGGAAGTAAGCACAAGTAAGCCTGTGCTTAGCTTGCTTATAAGTGTAGTTAGTCAATGTACACACAACAGGCTGTATTGAATGGGTAAGCAGAAGGATGCATTCCTTCATTAAAATTCACACCTAAATACTGGTGACAGAGAATGTTTTCTCTGAATTTCCCAGAGGCTAGTTGAAAGCCCTGACAAACATAGATCGCTAAAGCAAAAGATTTCTGTATGTTTTGTAAGGAATATAGAGAATTTCTCAGTTAGAAAACTCAAGAAAAGCCTTAGCTTGAATAACCTACCTTCTGTAGTAAATTCTAGCAAGTCAGAACAAAAACATCAACAATATACCTCATTCAATTAAAAGTGGCAATAATAATAAAATACTTAACCTTCATAGGACACATCCTTAAGTATTTTTCAGATATGATTTTAGCTTTTCATATTTTCTATAGGTGCATTTTTATGATAGATAAATGGTTATTGTTGAGGCAATAAAACTGGACACTGCCCAGTCCTGCATCATACTCAATTGATCCCTCCAGATGACATATCCCAAGCAAATGAGCTGAACAATGTTGTCATACTGTTTTCATTCACTAATTATCAGACCTAGATCCCTGGGTCTTTCTTTTTACTCTTTCTTAGTTTGGAGCTCTGCTGAAACCCATTGACTTCCATCTTCAGGGTCCCTCACACAGAGATGAGTTATGATGGTCTAGTGGGTAAAACCTGGTTAAAGGCCAAATAGCTTCAGATGCAATTTTAGATTCACTGCTTACTAAACATATGACATGCAAATTACCTATCCTCTTTTTTTTCTTCATATGAAAACCTGGGATTATATTGGTATCTCCTTTGTAAGATTGTTGTTGTCGTTGTTAGATGTCAGTCATTAAGTTGTTTCTGAATCTTAACAGCCTGTGCATAACATAATGAAACATTTCTCTGTCCTGTGCCCTCTCATTACTATTGTTCCTCCTGAGCCCATTACTGCTGATACTGTGTCTGTCCATCTCCTTAGGGTCTTCCACTTTGTTACTGACCCTCCACCTTATCAAGCATGATGTCTTTCTCCAAGGATTGATCCCTCATGATAACCTGTGGAAACTATGAAAGACAAAGTCTCTCCATCCGGGCTTCTATGGAGCATTCTGGCTGTACTTCTTTTGACACAGATTTGTTTATTCTTCTGACAGTCCATGCATGGTACTTTAAATATTCTTCTCTAACACCACAGTTCAAAGGCATCCATTCTTCTAAGGGTCTTCCTTATTCATTATCTACCTTTCAAATGCATATGAGATGACCAAAAATACCATTGCTTGGATCACACACTTGTCCTCAAACTGGTTTCTTTACTTGTAAAATTGCTATGAGTATTAAAATAGTTAATATTTGTAAAGCTCTTAGAAGAATACCAAGAATACAAAATGTGTGTTTCTTAAACAATAGTAACCAAAGGATTTGAGGCTGCTTTTATGAAGGGGCTTCATAAAGGAGCCTTGGTGGCCCTGTAGGCTAAGTTTTGGACTTCTAACTGTCAGGTCAGGAATTTAAACCCACTAGCCACTCTGCAGGAAAAACATGAGACTTTATGCTCCTATGAAGATTTGTTGTTGTTGGTAAATGTAGTCAAGTAGGTTCTCACTCACAGTGACCCTGTATAGGGTTTCCAAAGAGCCGCTGGTGGATTTGAATGCCAACCTTGTAGTTCACAGTCCAATGCTGATCCTACAGTGCCACACAGGAAGTCTTTAAAGCTTGTAGCACTGAGTATTCCTAAGCAGTCCCCCATTGAAGTACTAATCAGGCCTGACCTTGCTTTACTTGTGAGATCAGAGAAGACCAAACATATTGAGGGTTGTTCTGGGTTGGATTCAACTCAAAGGGATTGGACTTCTTATTGCTGTTTTTTAAAAAATGCCAGTGGGCTTCAAAAAGTTTGTGAAAAGAATTCCATAATCTTTAAATTCCATTTTTCCACAAACTTTCTCAAGCCCCCGTGTATGCAGGTAAGTTTTGCTACTAAGGCTCCAGTTCATACATATAAGAGTTGATTCCAAAGAAAATGTCTTCAAACATTTTTCTGCAATCAATGGATGGCTGAAGGCAAGTTATGCTTGGCTATATACTTATACTGGAAGCTATGCCACCGGTATTTTAAATACCATCAGGGTCACCCATGGTGGACAGGTTTCAGATGAGCTTCCAGATGAAGACAGACTAAGAAGAAGGAGTGACAAACTACTTCCGAATATTTACTCACTAAAAACCTTATGAATAGCAGAGTAACACTATCAGATACAGTGCTGGAAAATGAGCCCCTCAGGTTGGAAGATGCTCAAAATATGACTGGGGAAGAGCTGCCTCCTCGTAGAGTTGATCGTGATGATGAGAATGAAGTAAATCCCATGGGAGAAAAGCCCATGGGACCTTCATTTGCTGATGGAGCACAACTCAAAATGAAGTGAAACAGCTTTAAACATCCATTAATAATCAGAACATTGAATGTACGAAATATGAATGTAGGAAAATTAGAAATTGTCAAAAATGAAATGAAACACATAAACATCGATATAGTAGGCATTAGTGAGTTGAAATGAACTGGTGCTGGCCATTTTGAATCTGACAACCACATGGTTTACTATGCTGGTAATGACAAATTGAAGAGGAATGGTGTTGCATTCATTGTCAAAAAGAATATAACCAGATCAGTCATGAGGTACAACACTGTCTGTG
>NW_006408557.1:2366661-2368176 GCF_000296735.1 Chrysochloris asiatica
TATCAGAAAGATGTTTACCTGTGCTTTATTGACTATGCAAAGACTTTTGATTGTGTGGAGCATGTCAAGCTATGCACAAAATTGCAATGTATGTGTATTCTGGAACACTTAATTGTGTGCATGGGGAATCTGTACATGGACGAAGAGGCAGTTGTTTGAACAGAACATGGGAACACTGAATGTTTTCAAATTAAGAAAGGTGTGCGACAAGGTTGTATTCTTTCACCATACTTATTCAACATGTATTCTGAGCAAATAATCTGAGAAATTGGGTTCTATGAAGGAAAACATGGCATCAGAATTGGAGGAAGACTGACTAACAACCTGTGATATGCAGATGATACAACCTTGCTTGCTGAAAGTGAAGAAGATTGATGAAGATCAAAGAGCAGAGCCTTCGGTATGGATTGAATCTCAATGTAAAGAAAACAAAAATCCTAACCACTGGACCAATAAACAACGTTCTTATCAACGAAGAAAATATTGAAGTTTTCAAGGACTTCATTCTTTTTGGATCAACTATCAACACTCATGGAAGCAGCAGTCAAGAAATCAAACAATGTATTGCATTAGGCAAATCTGCTGCAAAAGATCTTTCAAAAGTGTTGAAGAGCAAAGATGTCAGCTTTTGGACTAAGGTGCGCCTGATCCAAGCCATGGTATTTTCAATAATGTCTTATGCATGCAAAACCTGGACAGTGAATAAGGAAGACCGTAGAAGAATTGATGCTTTTGAATTATGGTGTTGGAGGAGGATATTGAAAGTGCCATGGGACACCAAAAGAACTAATAGATCTGTGTTGGAAGAAGTGCAGCCAGAGTGTTTCTTGGATGCCAGGATGGCCAAACTTTGTCTTTCATACTTTGGATATATTGTCAGGAGGGACCAATCACTGGAGAAGGATATCATATTTGGTAAGGTGGAGGGTCATAGAAATAAAGGAAGACCCCCAGCAAGATGGATTGGCAAAGTGGCAGCATCAATGGACTCAAACGTGACAACAGTAGTGAGGTTGGCCCAGGATCAGATAGTGTTTCATTATGCTGTGCATAAGGTCGCTATGAGTCAGTACCCACTCAATGGCACCTAACAACAACAACAACAACTTACACTTATCTAAGTCTCATAAGGGTGCCTTCAAAAAAGAGAACACTTTTTATGCCATGGGAACAAAAAAGAAAGAAGAGGTCAGGGCTAAAATAAAATTTTCAGCAAAATTCAAATGGGTGTCTTCCCAAAGCATTTTGAAGCTTTGCAACAAATTTATAGGAACATTGCCCTAGATGGAGTAAGCATTTTAAAGAAAGCCTGAAAGATGAATTCAAGGCAAAGGGGTCAATTCAGAAGATTATGATAACTATTAAATTTTTTTGATTCCAAAGGGATAATATTGACAGATTTTCTAGAAGGACATAAGATGGCAAAGGTGCTCATTATGATGAAATTTTTAGAAAATGGAAAACAATGTTGGTGAGAAACAAACCAGAAATGTGTACCAAGGGATTTCTTTTTAT
>NW_006408557.1:2369785-2376726 GCF_000296735.1 Chrysochloris asiatica
AAGATCCATCGGACATCAGCAATGATATCTCTCGTTCCACGGCCTCTTCTGAATCCAGCTTGAACCTCTGGAAGTTCTCTGTCAATGTATGATTGTAGCTCATTCTTAGAGGGGACAAAACTGTCCTTTTAGCATTTTACTGGGAAACGTTACCCCATCCATTCTATGGTCCTGATTTTGTACCTTCCAAACTCAAGGAACATTGAAAAGAAACATAATTTGAATCCCTCAAGGATGTCAAAACTGCTGTGTTGATGTGGTATAAATTAAAGAGTGCAGAATTCATTATGGAAGGGGTTAGAGACATGGAATCACAACCTTCAGAAGTATACCTAGATGGAGCCTATGTCTAGATATAATAGCTTAATATTTTTGTTGTATTTTTGTTTAATAAATCTTTCTATCAATTTGTAGAAATACTTTTTGACTTATTCCCATAGATAACAATGGAGAAGTTGTAGTCATAGTATGTAGCAGGTAGAGTTGAGAACTAGACAAAGGTGATCCACCAGGTGATCCACCAGGACACCTTAAGAAACTGGTCTCATGATGGGTGGTTGAAACACAACAAAAACTGTGACTGGGCATCCTACAAACCTGAAACCAGCAAAGGCTCTGTGAAACCTCGGTGTTAAGAGCCTTATATTTCCTCAATATGATTTATGCTTTCTGAGACAGGAAATTTCGCCTGTGTTCTACTGTGACATTCCCTATGGTGTTTCCCATCTGTATTTTTTATTACCTTACACTCCTTTGAGGCATTTTCCAGGTCTTGGTAACCTCTCTTGACAAGGGAAATGTAGTTCAGATTCTCAGCAGTGGCCAAAGCCTCACAGATGTTACTAGTCAAGGGAGATCAATTACATTTCCCTAGGTTCTCATGACTGGTCAATGGTGTTATGTGGATTGCACAGCAAATATTGGGCTTTGGAACCTGCCTGATTTGAGATTCTGCAAAATGAACTGGCTGTTAAAAAATAAACTTGACTGTATATCTCCTTTATATTTTACAAACTGACTAAATAGGAAGAAAACTGGTAAAAATTAGCTTTATAATAAATACAATGAAATTGCTCATAACTTGTATAATTGAAAATTATGTATATTTTGGATAATAAATTATTTTTAAAAACTCTATTAATACTTTGGGAATGTCTTCAATTTGTAAAGGCTAGGGAAATTATAGAAATGCCTGTATATTAAATGTTTTCCTTTAATATCTTTGAGATCAAAATTTTTTTTTCTGGTTGTTTCAGATGGCTCCAGAATTGGAAAGCATAAGATTAAGTGCAGGGTGATCCTTCCCTCTGTTAAAATGTATGTAGGAAATAGGGAAATAAAAAGAAACTGCAAAAAATATGCCTGATTTAACACTTCATTTTGTATATGCTTTCTCCATAGCTGTCCACTCCTTTTCTCAAGGGGTATAAATTATAATGATTGAATAAGGCCTTCTGCTTTAATTTGACTTCTTAGTCTTAAAAAATTTGGACTTAACCCCTTATGAGTATGAAAGGCATGAGATACTTAATTATCTTGAAAGAAATGCAAGATATAAGCTAGTGACCCTTACTATTTATTTTAGTATTTTCTACAATTTAGTCTCTTATAGATATGCATAGCTAAGTGTGTATATGTGATTGTACTTTTATTACACAACTGTGGCAGACACTATCTGTTGTTTAATGCCATGCATTAGGTTCTGAATCACAACATCCTGTATATAGGGTTTCTGAGGAGCGGCTGGTGAGATTGAACCACCGACCTTGTGGTTCAAACTGACCTTGTGGTCCAGTAATTATCCTAAAATGCCATACCGGGATCCCTGTATATATATATAGTATTAATTTTCATTTCTTCCGTAATAATGGGGCCCCCATTTTACTTGCAATAGCAGTTTTCCAAGCTATTAAAAACAAAACAAAATAGAACAGAATATGTTTCCCAGACTGTTTTGCAGCTAGGTATGGACGTGTGTCATGGTTCTAGACAATGTAATCTAAGTAGGAGTTTTCTGGTGATTTTAGAAATTGGATTATTAACATGGACAATGCCATGCTCCCTTGTCCTTTTCTTGTTAAGCTTGCACAGCATCCAGTGCCCGCATTTCATAGCACTCACCACACACACACAAAAAAAATTGACAACTTTGTACCAGGTCAAATAATCCACTGGAGATTCTCTTGTCGTCTTCCAATTCTCCATTCCTGTAGATCTTACAAACCCACATTTACATTGACATGAATCTCTCCCTCAATTCCCTTGACAGATAAGTTGTCAAAGGTAGGAATCCTTCCTACTATCGTTCATCAAAATAATCCAACACCTCTCAATGTAAAGTCTCAGGAAGTACATGGTGAATACATGCATGAATAGAAATAGTGACATACTATCTATATGGCTCCACAAAAGAGGATAAGGGTGAGGGACTTTTGAGGAGAGAGTTTTATTCCCTCTGCCCTTGAGAAGATCGATCCACTGCTGCATCCTTTCTCCCTAACACCCATCTTGTCATCTTGCCCTCACAGGAACCCAGTGAGTTGGCTTGATGTTGTCGTTGTCATTTTCATTTGATTCACTTGCAATGTAATGTGAGGATAGGATACGTAAATGATTGCAAGTGTCAAGCATTGTTTTATTGGACTGTTAGGTCATGTCCAGTTTCCTCAATCAAATACTTTATCACATTCCATTGCCAGGTCTATAAATGTCAAATCGTAACAACCCTTCACCTCTCCTGGCTCAAATTTAAAAGTGCTACCAAACGAACCTTACTGACCTTCTTTAATAAGATAATCTTTAATATGGATTAATCATGTAATAATATATTTGCTTGCTTAAATTAAAATCCTAGGGGAATGTCTTTTATTGGTGGAATTTTATTTTATGGAATAATAAGATCAAATTGGATTTTATTCTTTAATTAAAGCTCTTCAAAAATCCCTTCACTTGAGCATAAATGATAGGCATGTATCATTTTTCACTGATACACACTTTACTAGGTTTGGAAATTTAACTCCAAAATAAGCTTGGTAATTAATGGAGCATTTGTGGAGAAGACAAACGAAATGTCCAGAATAAACAAAGCTAGTGTTTATTTTTAATCGATAGCAGCTGAGCATAGGGAGGTGTTGTTAGCTCAAGGCACAGATCAAGCTCATTAAGTATCGTGGGCCTCTTATATTCATGGGATGTGTCCAATCTTGAAATAAACCAAACAAGAGATTGGTTCAGAATCTCTTCTTGTACCAGGTTTAGTTGGCACAAAGACCCTTGGAGGGAGATTGAGCAAGGCTTTGTTTTTCTCCAATTAAAATTTTCTGAGCCTATGTACTTGTCCACAATGGTGATTTGGCTGTGCAGAGCCCAGGGTTGGATCTGAATGGTCTTTGATTCCAGGCCCCTGCACTACCTAGTCTGGTGGAGGAGATGTTGTCAACTCTTCACCTTTGTCCTTCAGCCTACCCAGTATGTTGCCTGCAGAGAGTTCTTGGATTTATGAAAGACTTCCTGTGTCTCCATCCTGGAGGTATTCTCTGGCCAAGAGAGTCTGCTTGGCTCAAATGCAATGCAGTCCAATAATTCAGTTAATCAATTAGAGATGGGAGTTGGCAAATAAATACCCCTGCCAAATCATGCCTCAGTGGAAAACTAAATTCTGTTTTCTACCTTGTTCCTCATATCCCCAGAGGGATTTAATGTCGAGTACCCATAGTGGTAACCCATTCATTAATGCACACTAGACAGGTTCTAAAGAATCCTGGTACATAGATTGGCTGCTAATCACAGTTTGGCAGTTCAAATTCATCACCTGCTCTGTGAGTGTAACATTTTCAGTCTCAGAAACTCTAGGGGGAAGTTCTACTCTATCCTATAGGTTTGCTATGAATCAGAATATCAACTTGATGGCAGCCAATTCAGGTGTTTGGTTTTTAGACTGGGCCTTTTCCTAATTTTGCTCATCTGCTTCCTCGCAACACTATCTGGAATTATGTTTGAAATAAGCTAGTCTCCACATTCGGTGGAACAAACTGGACACACACTCTGTAACTGTAGACCTTTTATTCCTAGAACAGCATTGAGGAGGCTAGGTATTTTATTCCTAGAACAGCATTGAGGAGGCTAGGTATTTTATTCCTAGAACAGCATTGAGGAGGCTAGGTATTTTATTCCTAGAGCAGCATTGAGGAGGCTAGGTATTTTACTCCTAGAACAGCATTGAGGAGGCTAGGTAGATTCAGTCTGGCCTAGGGTAAGAGGACATTCTCTAGAGGCTGAGTGTCTGTTTGAGTCCCGACTTTGCCATTCACTAGGTATATGATCTTGCAGAAGCATTCAAACCTCACTATACTTGTTTTCTCAGCCATAAAATGAGATTGGTGGCCATATTAGTAGCTACTTTATGGGGTTGTTGTAAGAATTAAACAATCCAAATACTTTGAACATATTGCGTACCACACGGTGAGTGCTCAATAAAGTAAGATTTGATTATTAGACTCAAAGAACATCTGTCTAAGGAAGAAAGTTACAGATTTGCTAGTTGTTAGGTGTAAAGTCAGTTTTGACTCATTGTTGTTGTTGTTGTTAAGTGCCATTAGGATGATTCCAACTTATAGCGACCTTGTATAGGGTTTCCAAGGAGCAGCTGGTGAGTTTGAACTGCCAATCTTGCAGTTCAAACTGATTTTTCAGTCTAGTGCTGTATCCTACAGGCCCACACCAGGACTCCTAGTTGTTTTTAGGTGTCATCAGGTCAGTTTTGACTCATTGCTATCTATGTACAACAGAAGGAACTACTGCTTAGTTCTGAGCCATCCTCACAATTGCTATGTTTGAGCCCATTGCTGCTGCCATTTTAACAATTCATCTCATAGGAGGCTTTCCTCTTTTTAACTGACTCTCATTTAAAGACCTCTCCTGGGACTGGTCCCTCCTGAGAATGTATCTAAAGTACGAGACATGAAGTCTCACTCTCCTGCCTTCTTAGGAACATTCTACCTGTACTTCTTCCAAGAGAGATTTGTTTATTCTTCTGGAAGTTTTTTTTAATATTCTTCTCCAAAACCATAAATTAAGCACATTAATTCTTCTACACTCTTCCTTATTAATTGTCCAACTTTCATATGCGTATGATGCTACTGAAAATACCATGGCTTGGGTAATTTGCACCTCGGTCCTGAAACCGGTATCATTGCTCTTGAACACTTAAAAGACGTCTTGTGCAGCAGATTTGCCTAATGCAATATGCCATTTGACCTCTTGACTGGTATTTCCATGAATGCTGATTGTGGATCCAAGCAAAATGAAGTCTTTGACAACTTCAGTCTTTTCTCCACTTATAATGATATTTTTACCGATGGTCCAGTTTTGAGGATTTTTGTTCTCTGTACCTTTAGGTGAAATCCAAACTGAATGAAATCTTTGATTTTCATCAGCATTTCAAGCCCTCTTTGCTTCCAGTAAGCAAGTTATATCATCTCCATATCACAAAAACACTTTCCTAATGAGTCTTCCTCCAATCCTGATGCCACATTCTTCTTCATGTAATCCAGTTTCTCAGATTATTTGCTCAGCATACAGATTGAATAAATATGGTGAAATAATACAACCCTAGCACACACCCTTCTGAATTTTCAAATATTCAGTGTTCCCTTGTTTTGTAAGAAAAACTGCCTCTTGTCTTTGTACAGGTTCCCCATGAGCATAATTAAGTGTTCTGGAATGCCCCATTTTACCAATGCTTGGTAATATCCACAGCTTGTTGTGATCCACACAGTCAATAAAACACAAGTAAACATCTTTCTGGTACTCTCTACTTTCAGCAAAGATCCATCTGGCATTAGCAGTTATAGCCCTACTTCCACGTCCTTTTCTACATCTGGCTTGTATAGTACTATTTTGAACTATCTTCAGAAAAGATAAATTTTGGATTCGTTTCAATAAAATTTTACTTGAATGTAATATTGTTTTATGATGACCACATTCTGATCAGCCACCTTTCTGTGGAGTAGGTACAAATACTCCAATCTGTTGGCCAGGTACCTGTCTTCCAAATTTCTTGGCATATGTGAGTGAGTGCCTCTAGTGCCTCATCAGTTTGTTGAAATATTTCTATTTATATTTCATCATTTCCTTGAGCCTTGTATTTTCCAATGCCTTTAGTGCAGCTTGGTTGCCTTCCTTCAGTACCATTGATTCTTGATGATAAACTTCCTCCTGAAATCATTGAACATCGACCATTTCTTTTTAGTACAATGACTGTATGTATTTCTTCCATCTTCTTTTCATGCTTTCTGCATAATTTGATATTTTGCCCATAGAATCTTTCGCCATGTCCCAAAGATTATGGTATGATGTGTTTTTATTCTCATTTGTTTCAAGGAACTTTGTGAATTAACATTTTATTTCTTCTACAATCCAGTCGCTTTTCAGCAGGGTGTTATTCAATTTCCATGTAATTGACTTTATTTCTTTGGTCTTCCTATTGTTGATATCTAATTTTATAGCATTGTGGTCTGAGAAGATGCTTTGTAGTATTTTGATGTTTGTAAATTTATAGAGGGATATTTATGGAGAAGGATATCATGTTTGGTAAGGTGGAGGGTCAGAGAAAAAGAGGAAGACCCCCAGTGAGATGGATTGGCAAAGTGGCAGCATCAGTGTGCTCTAGCGTGGCAACAATTGTAAGGTTGGCCCAGGACTGGGCAGTATTTCATTCTGTTTTGCATAGGGTCGCTATGAGTTGATACCAACTAGATGGCACCTAACGACAAGGTAACTCGGGATTTAATTTTTGGCCTGTTTCCTTTTTAGTCTGTCTCTCTCCCTCTCCACAATCTCTGTTCAGGCCTTTTTCCTAGTGAGAATCAGTTCAGGGCCAGCTGTGGCTGTTTTGCACTGCCATTTTGTTTTAAGTGGAAACTCTTCCTTTAAAATTTGAG
>NW_006408557.1:2376842-2408946 GCF_000296735.1 Chrysochloris asiatica
GATCGGTCAGGCGTCAGGCATGTGTGGCAGCTCTGATCCTTCTCCTGCTCAGTCTTGCCCTAGGTCCATAAAATCTTTCTATATTTTATGTTCTTTGCTTTGGTTTTCTAACTCCAGGTTTTTACACATTTCATTATAACACTTTAATTTGTCTCCTTGAACTGCCTCTTACATTTTCTGTTCGGCTCTTTTACCTCCTCATATCTTCCATTGACTTTAGCTTCTCTACACTCAAGAACAAGTTTCAGAGACTCTACTGACATCCATTTTAGTCCTTTCTTTCTTTCCTTTTTTAAAAATGACCTTTTGCTTTCTTTATGTATGAGGGTACTGATGCCAACCCACAACTCTTATGGTCTTTAGTTATTAGTGTCTAATGCATCAAATCTTTACTTGAAATAATTCAGGTGGAGTATGTTCAAGGTCATATTTTTGCTTTTGTGAACTTGTTTTCATTTTCTTCAGTTTCAGCCTGAAATGAGCAATTGATGGTCTGTTCCACAGTCTGCTCTTGGCCTTGTTTTAGTTGATGATATTGAACTTATTCACTGTCTTTTCATACAGATGTATTCAATTTGATTCCTGTGTATTCCATCTTGGGAGGTTCATGTGTATACTCACATTTTATGCTCCTTAAAAAAGCTATGTGTAAGTCATTGGTCTATCATGGCATCTCCACCATCATTTCTATCATTAAGGCCATATTTTCCAACTACAGATACTTTCTCTTTGTTCCTTACCTTCACATTCCATTCATCAGTAATTTTCAATGTATCTTGATTGCATGTTTGAACAATTACAAACAGAAGAAGTTGGTGAAACCCTTCAATTTCATAACTACAGTTTTTGGTGGTTGGTTATTAAATTTCAATAATAGTTTTATTAATTGGTCTTCCTTGTTGTTAAGTACCATGGAGTGGGTTCCGACTCATAGTGAGCCTGCACAGGGTTTCTAAGGCTGTAAACCTTTACGGGAGCAGAAAGCCTCATCTTTCTCCCACAGAATGACTGGTAGTTTCGAACTGCTGACCTTGAGGTTAGCAGCCCAATTCATAACCACTATGCTACCAGAGCGCCTTCTTCCATGTAGGCATATGTATATTTTCCTATCACGGACAGCATTATACTTCAAAATAGATCTTTACATGTTCTTTTTGATAATGAATGCTATACCAGTTCTCTTAAATTTGTTGTTCCCAGGCATACTAAACTATATGATTGATTTTAAATGGTCAATATTGGTCCATTTCAGCTCACTTATTGTTGTTATTGTTGTTAAGTGCTATTGAGTCTATTCCTCCTCATAATGACCCTGTATAAGGTTTCCAAGGAACAACTGGTGAATTTGAACCACAGATTCTTCCGTTCAAACTGACCTTGTGGTCAAGTGCTTATCCTACAGCACCACACCAGGACTTACTTTTCAGCTCACTGATACATCCTTAGGGGATCAATCTTTATGAATTCCATTTCATTTCTGCCAATTTTCAATTTCCCTAGATCCATATTTCATACAGTCAATGCTTTGATTATTAAAGGATGTTTTCAGTTGTTTCTCCTCATTTTGAGTTGTGTGCCATTTGTAAATGAAGTTCCATTCAGGTCACATGGTCAATTCTACTTTGAGAACTCATTCTTTCCCAGTTTCATTTGGGTATCTTCATTTACTATATCTAACAATGTCCTGCTATTATTTATAATGTTTTCATCTTCCAGTGCCATATCTGACAATGTTTCACTGATATTCATAAGGTTCCAGGGTCTAAATATTCAGAAATTATCTGCCTATCCTTACTGGTCTCTCTTAGTCTTGAAGCTTTCTTGAAACCTGTCCATCATGAGTGACCCTACTGGTATTTATAATACCGGTGACATAGCTTCCAGCCGCACAGCAACACACAAGCCACCACAGCACAACTAACTGGAAGACGAGTAGTAGGTATGCTAGGATAGACACTTTATTTTCCACATGAAACAATTGCGATCTAGAGAGACGTGAAGTGATTTCTTCAGAGTCACAAAGCTCATTACTGTCAGGAAGAACCAAAGATCTCTCAACCCAGAGACCATGATCACAGAAAATCCAGCTTTAAAAGTGCTACTTTCAAATAGTTCAGTTATAGTCATCATTTCAGCTCACTGATTTTTGTCTTCCTTTTGTGTGAGGCCTTTAGTATGTACAAAACAGGAAAGGGTCAGTTATTATGTAAGATTTCAAGGAAATCATTGATTTGAAACTGAAAATATATTTGGGGAGGAATAAAATGAATCAACTTGAAATGTCATAGGCAGAATGTTCCCTTGGGTAATGTATGGATTAGACAAAATAGCATTTCATAATCCTTTGTTTTCTTAAATCTTTCATTTTGGTTCCACCATTTCATGGCAGTTACATCTTCTCTTCTTGTATCTGACCTGAAGAGAATAAGGGGCAAAGCGTATGAAAGTGCCAAAAAAAAAAAGTGAATCTGAGCAAAGTCCTGGCTAAATGAAATCTCTCCCTACTGTTCAACCATGAGATGAATGGAATGAAACTACTTTAAAGATGACCCTCTGGCCCTGACCCTCTAGAGATGATATATATCTGAAGCAGCAAGTCTGTCTCTGGATAAATACACAAACACTAAAGGAGAGAGTTCTGTGGTACCAAGACCTGTAAATATTTGACTGAGAGTTGTATTTCTATTTATCTTCCAGTGCACCTGGCAAAGGATATCTAGAGAGACTCTCTTAAAAGGTGAAGCACGTTGGTTGGTGAAAATAATGTCCTTTTATCTATTCTACATCAGGGCAAACTCTTCAGTATCTCAGCAACTAGTTGCCACCAAATCATCAAATTCAGGTGTTTTATTCCTTTGTCTCAAGTCTGAGCTTACTCATACAAATGCATTGAGGCTCTTTATGTCTCTGTTTCCTTAACTGTAAATGATTGTTTAAAAAATGATAAATTCAAGTCATTATTACTGGTATTATTTTCAGGTTCCCATGGAAGTCGATTTTGATTGAATTTAGATCAGCTGCTTACAAATGGACATTCTTCAAAGCTTTGTGCAGTAAAATAACCTCTACTCAGGACCAAATGGTGGGCAATCCA
Source organism: Chrysochloris asiatica (assembly GCF_000296735.1). Taxonomy (NCBI): domain Eukaryota; kingdom Metazoa; phylum Chordata; class Mammalia; order Afrosoricida; family Chrysochloridae; genus Chrysochloris; species Chrysochloris asiatica. Next base: position 2,379,937 of record NW_006408557.1, read on the forward strand.
CACCCTGAAGCACTCCCTCATCATTACATAACCCTGAATGAGTTACTTTTGATTTCATTTTGCATATTCCTGCCATTTTGAGTTTCAGGGAAGGTTTTTATTTTGCAATTCATTTATCCCCCTTGAATAGTGATTATATGCAGTTTCAGGAGCCACAATGCTACAGTTTATAATTCTTCTGGAATTATAATTCTTCAGGAAGACCACAACATGACAACAAAATGCAGTAATAGCTATAAAGAGAAGAGAGTATTTATTTCACATCTTTGAGAGAAAAAAGATGGTCTAGAACCAGTTCTTACTATAGGTGCAGATATAAGTACATGCACCTTATTTTAGAGTTATTTTTGTTGTTGTTGTTAAGTTCTGCTGAGTCATTTCCAACTGATAGCAACACTGTATAGGGTTTCTGAGGAGCAGTTGGTGGGTTTGAACTACTGACTTTGTGGTTCAGTCAACTGCGTATCCTACATCAGAACTCCTATTTTAGAGTAGGTTTCCACAAAGCAGACACAGAGACTAGCTGAGTACTTGTAGTTGATTTGGTAGGTGATCCTAGGAAGCATTTATAGGGGAATGGGGGAGTGAGAATGGGAATGGCAGGAAGTCAACATAGGTACATTATTGAATAGTTAACTACTGGCGTCATCTGATGGCATGGGGCATGTATCAGAGTTGTCCCAACCAATATCCATCAACTTCCTTGCCTCACTGATTGGCAAACTTCCCGGCATGCTTGTTGGTCCTGCACATGTACCAACCCTGTATGTAAGGTCAGAGAATCCCAGATAATGAGAAGGTATGATATTGTAATGGGACCAGAGGCTCCAAGGGGCTATTGTCAAGATACCAATAGCAAATTGAGTGACAGCAAAACAAAGTAAACAAATCCAGACGCAACATCAGAATTGGACAGTAAACTGGCTGTCAGTCTGTGACCCACTTGTTTTCTCTCTTGCTCTGAGTCTGTTCTCTTTTTCTTTCCTACTTTTATTTGTAAACATTCATTCTTTTCTCACTCTACTGTGTACTATTGGTGAAAAATGGGTAGATAAACATGCCTAGGAAATAATAAAGATACTTTTAGGCAAAAGAACATTTCTAGCTAACTCTCATGTATGAATACAATAGAAAAAGGGGTTTCAGTCAAGCAGTAACCTCCTCCCTGCAATAGAACTGTTGTGTAGCTCCAGCTGTCTAGTGCTTAGTACTAGCGAATGCAACTTGACAAAGAGAAATGTACTGCATGGTAGCATTCACTTTTGAGCTGATAGTGTGTTTTGTAGTTAGATTGAAATCATAATCCTATCTGTCCTGTGCGTACTGGGTGTATTTGGGGAATGTGAAGCGATCTCATACTAACTCCAGAGTCAGTCCCTTTAGCAATCAGTTCTCTCTTGGTTGCCAGGCTTTTGCCCACAGTTTTCAGTTCCATCTTGGACATCACTTTGTTTGGGGTAGATTATTGCTGGAATTCTCAGACAGACAGGGTGACTCCGAGAAAAACCAGCTCACCTTCTGGTTCAGTTATCTATTCCTACATTAGAAACTACCTCAAAATACAGTTGCTTAAAACAACAACAATAACAGTTTAGTATCACGCACACATCTGTGAGATAGAAATGTGTGTGCTTCTTCTGTTGGTCTTGCCTAGAATCACACATGATGCTGTAGCCTTCTGATGACTCATATGTGACTGAAAGAGTCAAGATGGCCATTCACACATTTGGTATTGGATGAATGCTTTGGTTCTTTTTCACTTGGCCTCTGTTCCTACAGTAGGCTGCACTAAACTTCTTCACAGCATGGTGATTTTAGGTCAACAAGAGTGTGAGATCAAAACTGCCAGGTGTCTTAGGCTTAGATATGGTAACCACTACTTCTACCACATCCACTGTCCAAAGCCAGTCACAAGGGCTAACCAATTTTAAGCAGACGGAAAAATAAATCTGACCTTTTGTTGAGAATTGCTGAAAAAATATTGTGGGCATATTTTAAATCTCCTGTACTTTATCCTGTCATTTAATTTTTCTACAGTGCCACTAACATAAGGCTGAGGGGGATAGCAGACTGTTACTAATGGTGTGCTCCTGACTGAGGAAGAATCAGGCAAGCCCATTGAACAAAAGGGGCAAATTAAATAGACTATGCATCTCTGTTTTAACACAACCCTAACCAATCTCAGGAGTCTGGTGTGGTGCTGTGGGTTAATGCGCCAGACTGCAAAGCCATTTGAACCGCAAGATTGGTGGTTCAAGCTCACCAGTCGCTCCTTGGAAACCCTGTGTAGGGTCCCTATGGGTTGGATCCGACTTGACGGCACTTAACAACAACAACAACAACCAATCTCAATCATGCTCAGACCATTAGTCCTGGACTGCAACATTGGTTTGAACCTCAAGGGCAATGGTTCAAATTTACCATCTGCTCCTCGGAAACCCTATTCAGGGTTGCTATGAGTTGGAACTAGCTCAACAGTACTTGACAACAACAGCAACCAATCTGTGGTCGTCTTCACCACCAGAAAAGTATCTTTGGCTATACTGTCTTTTGAAAATACCAGGTGATATTGGTAGAACCACAAATATCTGATGGGAACGAGCTCTGGTAGTGTAGTGGTTACGAATTGGGCTGTGAACCTTAAGGGCAGCAGTTAGAAACTACCAGCTGTTCCGCTGGAGAAAGATGAGGCTTTCTGCTCCCATAAAGACTTACAGCCTTGGAAACCCTGTACAGGGTCACTGTGAGTTAGAATCAACTTGACAGCACTTAACAACAACAATGACACTGAGCATCTTTTCCTGTGTGTGGTGGTCATTGAATGTCCTCTTCTGTGAGCTATTTATTCAATCCTGTGTCCATTTTATGATTTATTTTGTATTTTTGTGGTTAAATTGTCCAAGTTTTATGTATAGCTTTGTTATTAGACTCCTATCAGTTTCTGACGATATTCTTTTAGCTGTTAACTTGTATTTACACCTTTTTTTTTCTTTTCTAGTAAAGCCTTTTTATAAATGTTATGAAGTCCCATTATTTCTTTTGTCTTTTGCTATTTGAACTTTCGTTAATATATTACACACTTCATTGTTAAAAGATAGATCTTATAGCATTGTCCCATCATTTTCTTATAAGAGTTTTATGGTTTCAGTTTTACATTTAGATCCTTAATCTTTTTGTTTTGTGTTTTGCTTGTATGGTGTGTTGCTCATAGTCTGTTTCATTTTTCTGCATGTGAAAACAATTTTTCTAAAAACGTTGATAAAAGAAATCTTCCTTCACCATTGTTGTTGTTGTTGTTAAGTGCCATCGAGTCGGGTCCGACCCATAGCGACCCTGTACAGGGTTTCCGAGGGTGTAAATCTTTACGGGAGTAGAAAGCCTCATCTTTCTCCCGTGGAGCAGCTGGTAGTTTCGAACCGCTGACCTTAAGGTTCGCAGCCCGATTCGTAACCACTACGCTACCAGAGCTCCATTGGACGCATTTAAATTGTTGTTACTAGTTGTTAGCAAGTTGGTTCTGATTCTTATCCACCCTATGTACAACAGAACAAAGCACTGCCAGATTCCCACTCCTTTCTAGGTAAACTTTTAAAGATTTCATTATTCTATTGATGTTTTCTTTAATTTTCTCATGGTTCTTTAAAATAAAGGATAAACTGTTATTGTATGGATTAAAAAGATTTTATAGAAAAGCATGGCTTCCTCTAATCTAACATATGATATTTAACCTACTACGGTTCATATTAGAACTCTTGGTATTAGAACTGAGCCATATTTCATGCCATATCTAAAACTTGTGATAATTTTTATGCTTTGCTCGTTTTTCAGTTCAGTTTTGAGAGCCTGTATGGAGTTAGGAGAAAATATGTCCCGCTGAGAAACAAGCTCAACCCTTCATTTTCTAATCCATAAATCCTTCACAGGCCCTGTACTTACTGCTTAAACCACAATCTCAGTGTCAGGAGGACTTGCATAGAAAGCTTAATCCTGGCCCCTGCATTGAATCATGGGAGTGGGTGGTGGAGCTGCCCCAGCTCCAGCTGTTGCTGTGGTTATTCCTGCACCTCTTGATGCACCTGTGACTGTGTAATGAGTCTCAGAACCTCCCCAAACTCTCCTCCCTGCCTTCTCCATTGTTCATAATGCTCTGTGTCTAGGGAGTGACAAAGAAGGATACAGGAAAAGTTCATATGCCAAATTGATGGCAATTAGTTTACCATTTTTTTTCCCCAAAAGGCACAACTTCTGTTGGTAAAAGAACTGTAAATAATATTAGTTGTTGCTAGCAGTTGGAACTTCAAAACACCCTATAATTTTATGTGTGCTAATGAGACAAATGAGGATCTGAATAGCAGAGGTTAAACAAGCTCCACAAAGGGGGACTAATTTTGAACATGCCCTATGTGTACACTCTGAGTGTACAAAATTCAATCCTGAATTTGCTTAACCTCTGATAAGAAAGTCCTCATTTATCTCATTAATGAGAAATCATGGTGGTGGATGGTTAAGTGTTTAGTTACTAACTGATAGGTCAGCAGTTTGTATCCACTAGCTGCTCTGTGGGAGATAAAACCTAGTAATGTACTCCCATAAAGATCAGCATCTACACAGGGTAGACAGGAATGGACAACTTGGATGTTGGCTACCCAAAATGGGAGGCTACAAAGGCAAGAAATGACTGGCTTACAAGCTTTCAAGAGGGAGCCTAGATCCAGAGGGCATGGAGGAAGGTAGACTCTCCACTGAGTAGTATCCAATCTGTCTGGACGGAACTGATGAAAGGAGATGGAGATAGTACTCATGTGGTACAATAGTGAAAAATTACTATCAGTACTGACTGTGAGGGTTGGAAATATAAAGGTAGATGTTTTATAGAAAAAGGAGGGGAGTAGTTGACTTTTGCAGTCCAGGAGCAGAGGTCCCTGGGGCCATCAAGGGAGAAGAGTGGTGTGCGGGACCCTACTCAGAGAAACAGTGATACCAGATGTGGAGGCAGAGATGATGATGTGGAGAGATGGAGTGGCTAGAAACTCTAGAGCCAGAGAAGAGGAAGGGCTGTGTGCTGATGACCAGGGGCCAGGCTTGTGGGGTGTACCCTTTAGTTGGTTTATGATGCATGGAGGGGATTGTAACCATGGCAATGTAATGATATATGATAGGATGAAAAAGCTAATGTTCTCCCATGTAAACTATCACATAATTCACAATACAACATTGTAAAAAAAAAATTAAAAAAATAAAAAATAGGTCAGCATCTAGGAAACCCTATGAGATAGTTCTGAGTTGCCCTATGAGTCAGATGAATTCATAATCACATAATAATGTATCTCCCTAAATTGGGTAATTCATAGAACCAGACTATTTTCCATCTGAAAAGTGACAGCTTTCTGGGATCTTAATTCAGAGGACTACACAATTTAAAATATTGAGAAACTTCAGGGCAAGATTTCAGGCCTCTGGAATCAGAAAATGGTTACAGTGATGTCATCCTGAACGTTCTATTCCTCTGGGAAGCTTGTTGTTAATAAGTGCCCTCAACTCATTTTGGACTCATAGTTACCCTGTAGAGTGTTTCTAAGGAGCAGTTGTTAAGTTTGAACTACTGACTTTGTGCTTCAAACCAACCTTGTGGTCCAGTGCCTATCCTACAGTGCCATACCAAGAATTAATATATCTAATCTCTGCCAGGAAATTTGAAAGACAACTATCTGGCCAACTGATTGGAAGAGATCCATCCGTATCTGTGCCCATTCCAAAGAGAGGTGACCCATCGGAATGTGGAAATCATTGGACATTCTCTTTGATATCCCATGCGAGTAAATTTTTACTAAAGATAATACAGAAATGGCTGCAAGCATACATTGACAGAGAACTTCCAGAGGTTCAAGCCGGATTCAGAAGAGGCCGTGGAATGAGGGATATCATTACTGATGTCCAATGGATCTCGGCTGAAAGCAGAGAATATCAGAAAGATGTTTACCTGTGCTTTATTGACTATGCAAAGCTTTCGATTGTGTGGATCATGACAAGCTCTGGACAATATTGCGAAGTATGAGTATTCCAGAACACTTAATTGAGCTCATGAGGAATCTGTACATGGACCAAGAGGCAGTTGTTCGAACAGAACATGGGAACGCTGGGTTGTTTAAAATTAAGAAAGGTTTGCGACAGGGTTGTATTCTTTCACCATACTTATGCAACCGGGAGTCCTGGTGTGGTGCTGTGGGTTAATGAACCAGACTGAAAAGCTGTTTGAACTTCAAGGTCAGCAGTTCAAGCTCACCAGTTGCTCCTTGGAAACCCTATACAGAGTCTCTATGGGTCGGAACCAACTCGATGGCACTTAACAACAACAACATGCTGAGCAAATAATCCTAGAAGCTGGGTTATGTTAAGAAAAATGTGACATCAGAATTAGAGGAAGACTCATTAACAACCTGTGATATGCAAATGATACAACCTTGCTTGGTGAAAGTGAAGAAGACTTAAAACATTTACTGATGAAGATCAAAGAGCACAGCCTTCAGTATGGTTTACATCTCAATATAAAGAAAACAAAAATCCTTACTACTGTACTAATAAACAACATTCTTATCAAGGGATAAAAGATTGAGATTGTCAAGGACTTCGTTCTTCTTGGATCAACTATCAACACTCATGGAAGCAGCCGTCAAGAAATCAAAGGACGTATGGCATTAGGCAAGTCTGCTGCACAAGATCTTTTTAAAGTGTTGAAGAGCAAAGATGTCAGCTTGAGGACTAAGGTGTGCCTGACCCAAGCCGTGGTATTTTCAATAACCTCATAGGCATGCAAAAGCTGGACAGTGAATAAGGAAGACCATAGGAGAATTGATGCTTTTGAGTTATGGTGTTGGAGGAGAATATTGAAAGTGCCACGGGCTGCCAAAAGAACCAATAGATCTGTTTTGGAAGAAGTGCAACCAGAGTGCTCCTTGCAGGCCAAGATGGCCAAACTTCGTCTCTCATACTTCAGACATATTGCCAGGAGGGACCAGTAACTGGAGAAGGATATCATGTTTGGTAGGGTGGAGGGTCAAAAAAGAAGAGGAAGACGCCCAACGAGATGGATTAGCCAAGTGGCAGCATCGATGGACTCAAGCATGGCAACAGTGGTGAGGTTGGCCCAGGATCGGGCAGCATTTTGTTCTGCTGTGCATAAAGTCGCTATGAGTTGATACCAACTTGATGGCACCTAACAACAACAAAGAGTACAGCTAACTGTGCCTATATTAGGTTGCATCATACTTGTGCATTTTATAATATAACTAAAACACATACAACCAAAAATTCACTGGCCCATTTTCTTCTTATATATCATGAATGAACAAATCATAAATTCTTGATGCACACATAAATGTCCAAAAGCCAATCTCCAGCCCATAGGCACACAGCCTCATTCAGTCCATGGGCCTAGAGTCCATAGCTGCTCCATGTTACTTACCACTTCTGCCACCATTTCTGCTGTCGCTGCTTCTTCAGGCAGGGATCCCAAGTTCCACTCATGCCCTTCCTTCTTGATGTCCTGGGATTGTCTGTTCCTGAAATGAAAAATAACTATTCCCTCCTTTTAGCTACATATCTTCTACAATTACAGTTCTGACCATCACAACAAACACTACCATTGAAATAATACAATCTTATCAGCATCATTCTATATCCCCTTTTTCCAGATATATCTGGAAAACAGCAAAACTAGTCAGTGGGGATTTTCCCTTGATCCCTCACTCTAAAACCAAGCATACCCATGAAAATTTGTCAAGTCAGTCATTTATAGCAATAGTAACATCTAAATTGCCCATACTACTGATCCAGTACACTGAGAAGAATTACACGTTCCTCGATTTGAAGAGACTTTCATTCTAATTGGGATTTTTAGGAATTGTGTCCATAAGCATAAGTCCAGTCCATCACATTGTAGCAGCTGACGCTTGCTCAGAGTATCAGACATCTTCATAATCATGAGGTCAGGTTCTAGTCAGCTCAACTAACCCAGCCATCCAAGCTAAATCAAATGAGTACCAGCTGAAAGCTCGGGAGTTCACACATACCTCCCTGAACTTCAAAACAATCAGCTTTCCCTCTTGTTTCATCTCAAGGTCAATGGTGCACCAGCAAGCATATTACTAGCTGGTTCCCTTCAACTTTTGGTCCTAGAAAGATGTTTTCTTTGATGGGCCAACTTTCCTTGTCTAGAAGCCTCTGAAACTCAAAATGTCAAACTGTTTGCCTTTCTTTCTTTTTTTTTTTTTTTTAATGTTTTATTGAGAACTTTAGTTTTACATTCATTCTATCGTATATCATTTCATTGCTGTGGTTCCAATCCCCTGCATGCATCATCAACCGACCAAAGGGTATACCCTACAAACCAGTCCCCCCAACCCGCCAACCCCCCCACCCCCAGTCTTCAGCACACAGTCCCTCTCCCTCTCTGGATCCAAAGTCCCCAGCCGCTTCATCACTCCACGTCATCATCGTCTCTGCCTTTATCTTGGGCCTTGCTGCTTCTCTGGGTAGGGTCCAGCTCTTGGCTCTTCTCTGTTGATGGTCCTAGAGACCTCTGCTCCTAGACTAGAGAGTTAATCACTCCCTTTCTTGCTATAAAACGTCTACCTTTACATTTCCAACCCTCACAATCAGTCCTGATTGCCTTTCTTTTTTAACTCACAAATCTTAAACAGTTTTGGATGGGTGTGCATATCTTCTCAAATGCAAATGTCTCAGCTCAAGTTTTGGCTCAAGACTCCACCTTAAAGTTCTAATGAATCCAATCAAGTATAGGCCAAAGGCCAACTTACAAACTTTCTGTAATCATAATTCCCAATATTCCTATTACACATTTTACAATATTTTCTTTTACAATAATAAGCAGGAGAAGCCAATATCCATAAGGTAATCAAACACATTAACCTTTTAAAACACTTAAGTTCCCTCCACCCTGGACTAACCCCATTCACATGCATATGGCCTTGGGCCTCTGACCAGGTGGATTCCAGTAAGTCCTAGTCTTAGAAACTGCTCTCCTTTCTGATGAAACATTTTATCCCATTCCCCTTTGTTCTTTCTCCCACAAAACCTTAGAATTTTTGTTTTGGGACTGGAGCCATTGCAATGAATCCCACTCACAGCGCCAAAAGCTGATTTCCTCTGAATTCGCACTAGTCTTCAAACTCAGGGCATGACAGAACATCTGTTTAAATTTCAACTACTAATATGAGAAAAGTGAAGATTGAGGTGGCTATATTTTCTCACTTTCTAAACCGCTCCTCTAACCAGTCATTAGCTTTTTCAGCCCATTCATTAGCTGTGATGCTTAATTCTGGCAGGACCTTTGTGATAGTTCCATCAGGAGCTGTGTTGTTAGGGGTACCACACTTAGCTCCCAATATTACACACACATCTACACCCTTTTCAGCTAACATCATGCCAAGCTCTCTGACTAGTGGCATAACTGGCTAGCTCCCCCTTGTAGGGCATCTCTGGTATCATTTATGAACCTATGGATCAAGAGATCCAGAGAGAGATTTCTCATGCTGCTTAGGTTTCTCGCAGAATGCTAGAGTGAAGGGAATTGCCAGCTGGACCAATGTGCACGTCCCAGTCCAATTGGATGGCAGCAAATCTTGGACATTCCCTTTTTCAAAAGGAAATGAGGGCCAAATAGGACACTGCTAGGTTCAGCAGTGACATTTTGGACGTGGGTATAAGTTGTCAATTCTCCTACGAGTACTGTGAACTCTGCTCCGTACCTTTAAAGACAAGAAGAGTGGTTCATCATCCCTATGAAGAATGGAAGAATTGTATTTGACACACCTGTACAAGTTTCATTTCCCCAAGTGTCCTTGTCTCGGTACAGAGCCAACCTGCAGTACATGTCCGAAGCAAGACCAAGGGAAGAGGGAATTACCTAAGCCTGTGGTTTATCAGCTGTGCAAACTTGGCAGTCACTTTTACTGAGAGCTTGCATTGAATATTTAACCCAGTCTACCCCAGCGTTCACATGCCTATATTCTGTTTCTACTTCTAATGTTTTTCTTAGGTCTTTTACCTCAATCACTTCTACTCTTTTAGGGTTATTGTTAAAGATTCCTTTAGGGGGTATAACAGGAGAAAGGCCTGGGTTTGGCGCTGAAGTCAGGGGAGTGATGAATTGGAATACAAATCAACTCACAGGGTCCCATCTAGGGATGTGGGCACCCATTCCATAGACCCTGATTACTACTCTTGGCTCCCTATAATTGAAATAAGCAATGTTGTTATTGTTATTAAGTACTGTGCAGTCGGTTCTGACTCATCTTTCTTCCATGGAACTGCTGGTAATTTCGAACTGCTGACCTTGAGGTTAGCAGCCTGATTCGTAACCACTACGCTACACTAGGTCCTCCAATTTCTCGCAGGAGAAAACTTGACAAACACCTAATTTGATGGCTTGAGGGAAAGATGCCATAGTTACATCTACTATCAACCTTATTGGTTGGTCACAGGCAAAAGCCCTTTGCACCTCCCCCATGGTAATGATACATTTTAGCCATATTAGCTTCCAAACCCACCCCATCTTGTCAGGGACAGGTTAGAACCCCTGGGCCCTAGGTCCCTCTTACTTTGGTTTCATATCCACTCGTTTACCCTGAATCTCCACCTACTAAACAGGGATTAAGGTAGTGTTGGGCCAGGACTCGAGTTCGATGCAACAGCAAGAGGTTTATTTGCCAACGCGCTGGGGTCCACCTTCACTCCTAAAACCAGGAGACAAAAGGCGACCCCCCTTTACAGTACAAGCCAGTTTTTATAAGGTTTTAGGGGCATAATTGTGCAGTACCATAGATACAATTTCTGATTGTTTAACAATTGGCAAAGTATGAGATGTTACAGTTTAATTGGTCAGTACTGGTGGTCTTTGTTCTTAGGCTAGGGCAAAGGAAAACATCTGACATTTGGCCTTGGGTCCTGTCTATTCTTTATCTAGTTCCCGCTGTTGCTAGGGGTGAAAGGGTATTCTAAGGCAGAATGAGCTGATTTAGCACGTTCCTGGAACAGGAGGACGTGTTCAGGCTAATGTACAGAATGGAGATTGACCTCGTCTCTGGAGGGAACTAAAAACTGAGGCCTTGTCTATTTAAAATGCTTTTCTGAGCCTGACTAGAGTTTAGTCAAGCAGTCTCTAGATAGGCAAAGTCAGGTAAAATCAGTTAGGTCCTTACAGTAGTGGGAAGGACATCTGTAGTCCAACAAGATCAGCTGAAGCATTGTAAAGAACAGCCTGGAGACAAACAAGAAGTTAACAAGACCCGAAACCCTAATAGAAGCAGTTGGCCACAGGCACACAACCCATGAAGAAAGCACTCGTTTTCCACTAAGTCTGTGCCCCTTTACAAAAATAGATAAAACTTCAAGTATAGGCCAAAGGCCAACTTACAAACTTTCTGTAATCATAATTCCCAATATTCCTATTACACATTTTACAATGTGTATTAGCCCATTCTTAAGAAGAACAGACCCCATACCTTTATAAGCCCCAGTGCACTGCAATCCCAAAGGGTTTTTTCCATTTGGGAGACAGACATGCTTGCCTCTTTGAAGTGTACTTTCGCTTTGACTTAATCTATGTCCCCCAATACTACCAGGTCTACTGGGAAGCTGCGACTTGGTGGGACTAAGTCTTTAGACCCCTGAGAGTAAGAGGGACCAGAGAAAAATGTGACCATCTGGCAGCTGTATGGCAGGCAGCCTCTCAGATTCTTCTCAGGGTCACTTTGAGGAGCTCCCTGGGCGAGGGATGTGCTTCCCACCAGTAACTACTTTTCCCATGGGGAGAGTCCCTCTTCACCTTCGCCGGTCCCTTTACTTGAGTACTGTGAGTCCACTCCTTTTCCACTGTCTGAACAGCTGTCTCATTGGTCAACCACTCCTGGTAAGGGCCCTCCCAGTCCGGCTGGAGTCTGTCCTCTTTCCAGGTCTAGATCAGCAGCAAGTCTCCTGGTTGGAAGTGATGAATGGTGAATCTGAAGTATTGAGTTTGGACCAAGAGTCCTTTTAACCAGAGGGTTAGCAAGTAGAAAGGACCAGCACATAGTTTCTCAGGAATCCCAGGTAGGGAGCCTATGGCATGGGACCCCTTTAGCACTGAACACCATTCGACCCTTTGGTTTCAAAAATTGAGAGGATTAACATGAAGATATTCAGGGATAACACATTCTATGACACTCTGTCCGTTTCCTCAAACTAAAAGAAACATTACTGGCTCTGTCATCTTAATGCACTCAATTCACTTAAAAGCTTCTCAAACAGGAATGCCAATTAAACATACTTTAACATTATAACCTTGTCAAATGAACTGAAGCTATCAATACTCACGTCTACAGCACAATATCCTTTTCCTCCTCTTAGCAAGATGAAGTACATACAAACAAGGTGGCCCAAATTTTAACAAAAAAATGTTTTCACTTAAGAAAGAGTACACCAACTATATTTTAAAACAATATTATGTTCTCAGATATGAAACAGTAATACAAATAAAAAATAAACACATAAATAAAAAAATAAAACCTTGAGCAACGTACCATTTTGAAAATTACTATCACACCAGCCAAACAAATCCTTGACCACCTTTTAAATTGATTAATTTATACCATTTTACTGCAGAAAGAATATCAAAGATATTAAAAAATAACAAAACAACTTTTCAGTGCCTGATTCACATTTCAGTTTCATCTTGAATGTGCAAACTCAGAATTTTGCATTATAAACTCAAATAGTCTGTGCAAGAATTATATTTGAAAACTACCATACCAAACAAAAAATAGTCACTAGGCCCTTTATTACTGGCGGCAGACCCTTTCTCCCTTCTACAGGGATAGGGTATTGTCTTCTATGGACCACCTCCCCTGGTTTTCTTTTTCTTTTTTTTGGTTCCACTCCCAAGGGTGGAATTTCCAGTTTTCCCCTATTGCTTTCTTTAAACCATATCCATGAGTCAATCTTTCCTTTCTCCTCTTCAGTCAGAAGTCTCATATTTACCTTCATCCACCCCTCGCCTTCTCTAATCCTAACCCAATCTTACAATTAGGTACCATTACAAAAGATTCAAAAGTTAATTTCTAGTTTCATGTGGGGAATCATTTTTCCTTTGCTTCTTTATCTCTGGACATTTTCTTTTGAAATGGCCTGTCTTCCCACAATATTCATCCACTGGCGGGCTTGGGGACCTGGTCCAGTTCTCTCCTCCCTTTCCTCTGAAGAGGCCTAACATTGTATTCACTGCTCTGCTTCCTTCGAGAAGGGGTCCTCTTGTTCTAGCCTCGTAGTTACTATTTTATTCACAATAGATAACCATGACCCTGGCTTTCTGCCTCTGTTTTTCCATCCTCTCTCCTTACAAAAACTTTCTGTGCTTCTCTAACAGTTCAACAATGGGTTTCTCACTCTATCCCTCAATCTTTTTGTCTTGGTTTCCATCCTTTAACAGAGAACATCATCTGAATGGATTCTGCTCCCCCTATTGACCAACAAAGACCATAGTCTATCTCCTTCTGAGAAGGCCGAGTTCTATTGTTTACATGAAGGACTAGGGCCTGGCTGAGGTCAGAACACAGATGGTGGATGGATTGGTTCTTTTGCCTAAATAAAACAACAATACTTTTATCTTTTTTCTTGGGTTTCGGGATCTTCCCCGCAAGCCCTCAACATTCTCCCCAAAGGACTGACAGGAGGGATATCTGTGGAAGTCTTTCCTGCTCCCTTCGTCCCTAGGCCTAGAATTCCATTGCCCATTTTCTTTTGGTCTTGGTGTCAGAGTTCCCTTGCATACTCAATCTCCCAAAATTTCCCCATGTTTGGGTATTCATGGAGATTTCTTGCATACAGCCCCGAGATTTCATTTTGTTTGCTCCAACCAGATTGGGACTCCACACTTGCTTCGCATCCAAGATGTGTCTCAGTCATACAATGACCCCCAACAATGTCTGATCACCAGGGGCAATACTTACAGTCCAATTTTCCTGCCCTGGTCTGTGCACAGATTGCCTGGTTGCCACTGTTATTCTGTTCTCAGTCCTCCACATCTCTCTTGCTAATTCTGTTCATCTTTGAACAGTTTCAGGTCTTTTTCTGGCTCTCACTGGTAGGCAATCATCCCTGTGGAATAGGCTGCCAAAACCAAGGCAGGACACATTTCCTTTCCCACAAGGGCTGCCACTTAAAAGTGGGCAGAAAATCCCAGATGGGCCCCCGAATTTGTTAGAAATTTCTATATGGACAAACGCTCAAGTAATCCAATCTGTGCTCATTTTAGCGAGAGTGAGGTTTTCTTTGTTCGATTTTGCAAAATCAGGTGCCCAATACAGTACATAGGGGTAGATGTGCCACATGGCCCACCACAAATGGTTTTTATTCTTGTCTCCAAAACCCCTCCTCCCATTCCAATTCCCCATATACAATTCTATGGCACTTCCCATTTTCCCTCCCCCATTGAAGCCAAAATGGCTTGCCCATGGTCTTAATGACTGTATTCTTATTTAAATTTCCTAGTCCTAGAACAGCCTGCTTATTTCAACAATTTGTTTGCCAGGTCTAGCAATATCATGAATTATTGAAGATGAACTATGCCCACAAGAGTAATTTCTCACACTATCACCTGAGAATTGGCTAAAAAATATAGAATTTTAGGCCCCACCCAAGAATTATTGATGTAGGATCTGTATTTTTCTCCCAGTGATTTTATCTGCATATTAATGTGTAAGAATTATTCTAGTCCACATTTAAAAATACACTAAGTATGGATTATTATGAAGTGCCATTGAATCAGTTCTGACTCATAGCGAAGGGGCCCTGCATAGGGTTTCCAAGGAGCGGCTAGTGGATTTGAACCACTGATTTTGTAGTCCAAACCAATCTTGTGGTCCAGTGTTTATCCTACACCATCACACCAGGACTTCTATAGATAGAAACACATAAAATATATTTTACCAGGAGATAAATGAAACTCTGATGTTAACATTTAATCTGAGCAAAAAGACGAGTGAATTTATCAGACCAGGAAAATCATCAGGTAGTTAAAAATGATGGTGTTGTGAAATGAGTCCTGGTGTGGAGCTGTAGGATAAGCACTGAACTGTTAGCCACTAGGTCAGGGGTTCAAATCCACAAGCTGCTCCTGAGAAACCCAATATGGGGTCACTCTGGTAGTGTAGTGGTTACAAATCAGGCAGCTAATCTCACTGTTAGCAGTTGGAAACTACCAGCTGTTCCACGGGAGAAAGATGAGGCTTTCTGCTCCTATAAAGATTACAACCTCTCCACAACACATAACAACAACAGCAACAACAAAGGCATTTAAAAGTAACAACAAAGTGTTGAGGAAATGTATTAAGTGCAGGGAGGAAAGCATTTGGTGTCTTTCTTGGTATTACTGACTAATGAGTAAATATGGAAGATTTACCACATCTGTTCTTCATGTTTCAATTGGGAGCAATAAGTCCATTTTCATTATTTCTAGGTGGGAATTCGTGCAATGTTGTTTTGAAAAGTAAACATGAAGTAATTTTGTTGTCTAGTTGTTGTTGTTGTTAAGTGCTATCAAGTCGATTCTGACCCATAGCGATCCGGTATAGGATTTCCGAGGAGCAGCTGGTGAGCTTGAACTGCTGACCTTGCAGTTCAAATGGCTTTGCAGTCTGGTGCATTAACCCACAGTGCCATACCAGGACTCCAATTGTCTAGTTACTTACTACTATATAGGTTCACAGATCAACAGCATTGTTATCACCTAGGTGTCAGTTGGAAATGTAAAATTTCAGCCTGCTCCAGATCTACAGAGCCAGAATCTGCATTTTATCAAGGTGAAAATCATCTTCTGAGCTAGTAAGCTCTCCATCCTTGTAAGAGTTATGATAAAAAATGGATGGAGCCTATCAGAGATGATAGAGAGTAAAACCATGCACAGGATAATTGGAACACATGACCACTACTGGCAAGTGCATCTTTGAGATAACTATGTTTCTACCAGAACACTGAAAACCACTTTAAAGTAGTATGAAGTGTGCCTAAAAGAGATCATTTAAAGAATTTATAGCTTCTGAATCTATGATGAGCTAGAGATCTTATGATGAACTTTGGTTCAAAAAGTAACATATGTCATGTGTGAGGGAATTGTTTAGCTGTTATGTATGTCTCCATCCATCCGTCCTTCCATTAATCCATTCATAGTGCAACTTTCTCATTTCTTCATTAGTCATAATGATAACCTGGTGCATAGACTAAGCTATCTCTAGAAGCAAAAAGAAATTGAGCTTTAAGCCTTTCTTAGTGTGGCTTTCCACTTCCACAAAGATATACAGCCTTGAAAACCCTATACAGGGTTGCTATGAGTCAGAACCTACTCCACAGCAACAGGCATGTCACACAGAAGTCCTGGTATGGCACTGTGGGTTAATGTACTGGACTGCAAAGCCACTTTGAACGGCAAGGTCAGTGGTTCAAGCTCACCAGTCAGGCCTTGGAAACCCTATACAGGGTCGCAATGGGTTGGAATTGACTCAACAGCATTTAACAACAACAACAAGTGAGGCTTCCACTCTCACAAAGATTTACAGCCTTGAAAACCCTACACATGGCTGCTAGGAGTCAGAACCTACTCGACGGCAGTTAGCAACAACAACAGCAACAGGCATGTCACATTTTGCAAAACTTGGTCTGCTCATCTCCTAGTGTGGGAACCAACACCCAACCCTTGATATATGCAGTGAAAAGTCAGCTATGTGCTCGCATTCTTGTGGTTCTAGGACAATGTTGGTTGGGTTCAGTAGTGGTCACTGAGAAATGTGTATAAACTGCTCAATTCCCTGAACTTGAGCTGTTAGACATTCTCTTGAAGACTGGATGTTCCCTCTCTTTTTCTTTTTGTTCATTCTCATGATTGTTGTTATTAAGTGCCATTGAGTAGATTAAGACTCGTAGCGACCGTGTATGGGATTTCCAAACTGTACATCTTTTGGGGAACAGAAATCCTTATCTTTCTCCCTCAGAGTGACTGATGGGCTCTAACCATTGACTTGTGGTTCACTGTCTAGTGCTTATGGTACAGAGTTACCACACTCCCCATTTTCATAATTTTGTTATTGTTGATGTGCCTTGGAGTCAGTTCCAACTCATAGCGACCCTGTACAGGGTTTCTGAGGCTGTAAATCTTTACATGAGCATAAAGCCTCATCTTTCTCCCATGGAACAACTGGCAGTTTCAAACTACTTACCATGAGGTTAGCAGCCCAGTTCGTAACCACTATGCTACCAGAGCTCTACTTTATAACACTCTTCAAGAGGATTGAAGTCCCAGAAAGCACAACCATTTTCAAGCCACAAGAAGCAATTCTTGGATTTAGAAAATATGACTGCAATCAATTTCCTTTTCTTTTTTCTTCTTGCTTTCCTTTACTTTAGTCATTTTTACATGAGGCGTCTTTAGACACCTCTTTCTTAGTTATTACCTCTTAATTAATTCCCTTGTTAAATATAAGGGTGCATTGGGTTTGACTAATGTCTTCCTTTGTGACTAAGGAAAGAGGAATTTATTATCTTTACATATTGACTCAAGCTGCAAAATCACAGATCATTTTGTTTAAAGCTCTCATTCTTTACCAACTATGGTACTGTTTAGGCCCCAAGAAGCTGTCAAGAGAGTCTCACCTAACTCCCATAAATATGAGAGAGTTAAAAAATTAGCCAGGTTTTTGCACATATAATTGGCTTAGGAAGTAAATGTACTCACATGTAAACCCATTCCTTTCTCTAGGTAATGTTTTGAAGTTCATACCATGAAACAAAGGACTAAAATGAAATTGCCCAATTTAAGGAAAGAACATACTGACATTTAAAGCAATGGAACAAAGGTGTCAAACATCTGTAGGTTTAAAACTTACATATGTGTTGGTAAACTAGCAATCTACTCCCTCTGCAATTATGTGTTTCTGTGATAGATGAGTAAACCCAGAGAAGAAAGGACTTTGGTGCATCCTCAAGGAAATGGCCTAAGTTAGATGTAAGAGAGATGTGGCTTGCACTAATGCAGCCGGTTTTGTTGTTGATAAATGCCATTGACTTGGTTCTGACTCATAGTGAACTTTTATATGGCTTCTGAGGGTTTGCTGGTGAATTTGAACCACCGACCTTGCAGTTCAAACTAACCACAAGGTCCAGTGTATTATCCTGCACTGCCATACCAGGACTCCTCTGTGCAGCAGTAGGAAAGAAGAAGAAGAGAAAAAGAGTGAGGTTGGCTAGATTCGACTATAAAAGTTGTTTTCAAAGTTTGGTTGCTGGATCCAACAACAGTCTCACCCTGTGATAAACGCAAACTCTTAGATGTTGTTCCGGATCTACTGAATCAGAAACTCATGAAGTTTGGACTTCCAGATTATTCTGATGCAGCTAAATTTTGAGAACCACTGTAGTAACACATAAGGAATCCAGTGATGCTGTGATTTAGACATGGGGATGCTAACCAAAAGGTTGAGGCTTCAAGCCCAGCGACAACTTTGGGGGGAAAATATGAGCCTGTGTGCTCTCATTTCAAGATTTATAGTCTTGAAAACCCTATCCAGGGTCACTATGAGTTGAAATAGATTTGATGACATAATCACTTTTGTGAAAAAAAGTCACACTTAATCTTCAATTTGATGGCCTATTTACAAATTGTCTACATCCACTATCTAGTGACTAGAAAGGTTCTGACATAAAAACAAAAAAAAAAAATGCCTCTTTTTATTTTTTTTAAAGTTTTCATTATCATTGCCTTTTTAATCAGTGTTTTTATAAATCTGATCTTTATTTGTTTTAGGGGGGATGGAAACATTACCTATAAGTTTACAGACATATTTTAACAATTTGTTTATTACATATTATTTGATATTACATAGTATATGCCCATATTTGTTGTTGTTAAATGCCATCAAGTTGGTTCAGCTCATAGTAACACTGTATAGGGTTTCCAAGGAGTGATTATCCCACAGTGCTTTGAACCACTGACCTTACAATTAGCAGTCCAGTGCTTATTCTACAGCACCATACCAGAACCCTAATAATAAGATGTACAAAACCAAAAATTAGATAATTGAAGTGTGGTTGATGATTAATGGAGTCCTGGACTTCTGGTGTGGTGGAGTGCAAACTACAAGGTCAGTAGTTCAAACCCATCAGCTGCTCCTCAGAAACCCTATACAGGGTTGTGATGAGTCAGAACCAACTCGATGGCACTTAACAACAACAGAGTACTGGTGTAGCACTGTAGGATAAGCACTGGACTACAAGGTTGGGAGTTCAAACTCACCAGCCACTCCTCAGAAAACCTATACAGGGTCACTATGAGTCACAACTGACATGATGGCGCTTAGCAGCAATAGCAACAATGTAGTATAAAATAGCACATCATGATCCAAGGGGATCAATAATTTTGGGATAGTCCTCTAATTTGTGTTTGTTGGGTTTTTCTGTTGTTAATAGTTTTCTTTAATGTTTTCACTAGAAATCAGACCTTCAGCATTCTCCTTAAGTGAAGTATGAAGATATAGCGTATCATCAAGGAAGCTAGGAATTTTCTCAAAAACAAGCATAAATAATTAAATAATACTTGGATTTGATTAAAAAATCTTTACTTAGTGTCCATCCTGTGTGTGGCTTTGACTAGACATTTATGAGTCTTAGGGATTCTGCCTTATTTTTGTAGCATAGTGGTTATGAATCGGGCTGTGAACCGCAAGGTCAGCAGTTCGAAATTACCAGCTGCTCCGTAGGAGAAAGATGGGGCTTTCTGCTCCCGTAAAGATTGACAGCCTTGGAAACCCTGTTCAGGGTCGTTATGGATTGTAACCGACTTTACAGCACTTAACAACAACAACAAGTGCCGTTAAGTTGGTTCTGACTTATAGTGATCCTTTATAGGGATTCTGAGGAGTAACTGGTGGGTTTGTATTGGCAGCAGTCTTTAGTCAGCAGTCCAGTGCTTATCCTACAGCACCACAGCAGGACTCCTGTCTTCTCTTTGTTTTTAGAAGTCCTATCTTGAGTCTCATTGGAATCTTTCTTATAATTTTACAAAGATTTATTTCCTTTTTTTCCTTCTCCCTCTTCTGAAGACTGACAACAGATGATCAGATGCCCTGCTTCCCCCAATGAATCTCATGTTTACATCTTCTTTATAGTTCTGTTGTCAGCCATATCAAGATAAATAACAGTAACAAGTGTGTTAAATTAGTTTCCCAGAAGTAGATTTTGATAGGAAGATTTGTGGAGAAGGGATTTGTTAACAAGTAGTTTATTACAAAAATAAATAAAGTAAAAATCAACCAAACAGATAAGAAATGAGGAAGTTTTTCCTGAGAAGGGAAAAACTGATATCAAGCTGAATCAGAGTGACTTTTGAATCTAGGGGGAAGCTCTCCAGTTGGTGATGGTCACACCTCAAATCTGTCCCGACTTCGGTAAGGATACAAGTTTGAGAATCTGCTTCATCAAAGTCCCAACTTTGAAAATCCTTTGGAGCACAGTCTACCCTGATATACTGGGGTGTCTATCAGGCAGAACTGACTCAATGGCATCCATGAACAACAACCGAACCCACATAGTCTAGCTATCATTGATAAGGACGCTGGTTCTCAAAGTACTACCTGTATAATGCTTTGATTCTCAGACTCCTTGTTTTCCTTGTGTATTAGCAAATCAGGTTCTGGAATCAAAAGGAGAATCTTGTAGCAAATTGAGCCACAGGAACTGCCTATGGGGAACATGGGGGTGCTCGTGGAGGCAATGATGAGAATCATAGAAGGACAGCGCACTGACAGTATCTGCTACAGCTATACTGAGTTAGCTCCACAGTCCACAACTCCAAGTCCTGCAGAAATCCTGCACGAATCCTTCAATTCCCTCAGGGAGCACTATCATCTCTGAGTCCTTTCTACATGTGATTTCTGTCATTTGTTGTTATTGTTAAGTGCCTTGGAATGGGTTCCAACTCGTAGCAACCTTTTATAAGCTTTCTTAGGAGTCCTGGTGTGGCGCTGTGGATTAATGTGCCAGACTGCAAAGCCGTTTGAACTACAAGGTTGGTGGTTCAAGCTCACCAGTCACTCCTTGGAAACCCTATACAGGGTTGCTGTGGGTCAGAACCGATGCAATGGCACTTAACAACAACAACAAGGAGTTGTTGGTGAGTTTGAACTACTGACCTTGTGGTTAGCAGTCCAGTGCTTATCTTTGTCATTTGTTGTTCTTGTTTTTGTTAAGTGCAATCGTGTCAGTTCTGACTCACAGTGACCCTCTATAGGGTTTCCAAAGAGCACCTGGTTCGCAGTCCAGTGCTGATTCTGCAGCGCCACACCAGGGACCTTCTTTATCCATGGAGGCCCCTCCCTGAAGGCAGAATTATTGCTATTAAGTTCCATCAAATTGGTTCCAACTCATAGCAACCCTGTATAGAGTTACTGAGGAGTAACTAGTGAGTTTGAACTGCTGACCTTGTGGTTCAAACTGACTTTGAGGTCCAGTGCTTAATCTACAGTGCCCTATTTCTGTAACGGCATTAAGCTGTGGGCCTTTCAGTATCAAATGGATAATTTAGTAAGTATGTTGTTGTGGGTAAGTGCCATCGAGTCTATTCCAACTCATAGCGACCCTGTATAGTGTTTCCAAGGAGTGGCTGGTGGATTTGAACTGTGGACCTTGAAGTTTAAATTGACCTTGCAGCCCAGTGCTTATTCTGCGGTGCCATATCAGGACTCCACTGTTTGTATGGATAAGTGTTTTCTTAGTTTATTTTTTAAACTTTTAATTTTCATTTTTCCCTTTAAATTAACATAAAGCAAGTTTATGGATGTAGAAACTTGGAGCAGAATGTGTATTCTGTAAGTTCAGAAAGTTTATAGTGGCCTGTTCTTGTTTCATCGTTTATAGTAAAACATTCCTACGAGTTACATGAGCAAGCTCAGACAAAATGCAACTTCTTCATTTTGCTGGTTCCAACATTTTGCATCCTAATAAATTCAGGGTGGAAATAATCCAGCTGTCTTAGTGGAAAATATAAAGTTTAGGAAAGGACTATTACTATTCAAGACTATGTAATAGTTTGTTTTATACTTCATAGAGTGGTATAGTTTATAAACATGAATGCATCTGGCAATAAATGACTTTATGACAGCTATTTTGATGGTATAATGAAGAAAACAAAGAAAGGGAGTTATTGCTTGCAATTATGGTGCCTGGGTGAGCTAGTCCTGTATGCTTTAAATATTCTCCTGGCTGTTTTCATGTGATGTCATTCTAGTATCCTATCAATGACCTTGGCTTTCAGATGGGTTATTTATCCTCAAGGATGATGGTATATTTTGATAGTGGATTTTTGTGTATTTTGAATGCAGTTTTTTAAAAAGAATGTGGTATTCTTTAAATATATTTACCCATGCAATAGAGAAAAAATGAATTAATAGACTCTTCTTTATTGATAAAGGTATTTTACATTGAAAAAATTTTGGGCAGTATTTTCAGAATTTTACATGTGTTTTTCTTCAACCCAATAGCAACATGAATATATTCTGCCATGGTAGATATATTGGAGATGAATAGATGATAGCTAGCTGGCCATTGAACTAACACCAACTGAGGAGGGTCTTATGTACAGCAAAGCACAATGTTGCCTAGTCCCCTGTCATCTTCAGGATCATTAGCAAGTTCTAGTCCATTGCTGTGCCACTCTATCTCACCAAGGACCTGCCTCACCTTCTATGCTCCTTTACTTCACTAAACATGCTGCCCTCCTCCAGCAATCAATCCCTCCTGTTGACATGTCCAAAGAAAATGAGTTGGACATTGTTCTGTTGCAACCCATAGACTTTTCATTGAATCATTCTTAGAAGTAGACTGCAAGTCCTTTCTTTGTATTGTGTATTAGTATGCTAAAACCTTTCCCACTGTGTGACCATGTTGGTAATTGAAATACTGATGGCATAGCTTCCAGAATCATATCAACATGCAATCCATCACACTATAACAACTGATAGACAGGTGGTAGACCAGAATGTATAAGTACACAGAAATACAGTGGAGAACATTTGTTACAGGATTTTTTGGGGGTAGCAAAATTTACAAAAGAGCTACCTATTCCTTAATGTGGCCATAGTTAAATAGCCATGGCATAAACATAGTTAAATAAATATGGAGCCTGGTGTGGCCCTGTGGGGTAAAATACTGGACCTCAAGGTCAGTTTGAACCACAAGGTCAGCAGTTCAAGCTCATTAGATACTCCTTGGAAACCTTACAGGGTCACTATGCATTGACAACACTAAACAACAGCAACAACAATTGGTAAAATATGAGATGGATCAATAACAAACTTAACTGAAAGATGTCTAAGTTATCAAGACAACTCCAACTCAGAAAAACCCTATATAGGATTTCTGAGGCTGTAAATTTTTATGGGAGCAGAAAGCCTCATTTTCTACCACCAAAAAGCTAGTGCCAGAGCATAAACATGATGTATGGTCCGATTTGTATTACAAAAATTTTATAGTTGTTAAGTGCTGTTAAAGTCAGTTCCAATTACCCTAATTACCCTATATAGGGTTTCCAAAGAGTGATTGGTGGATTTGAATTGCCAACCTGGTAGTTACCAGTGCAGTGTTTATCTGACAGTGCCACACCAAGGCTCCACATTGCATATATTTATTATATATATATATATTTAGTTCTGTTGTGACACTGTAGAATAAAGCACAGGAACTCAAGGTCGGTTTAAACCACAAGGTCCGAGGTTCAAACTCCTCATCTGCTCCTCAGTAATCCTACCTATATAGGGTCACTAGAAGTCGGAACTCGCTTGAAGGCAATTAAAACCAACAATATATGACTTTGTTTTTGTATGTGCATATAACTCAATTGTTAATTCAATCATCCATTCAATACATAGGGATTGAGTTCCAGGTACCATTATAGGTGCCTTTGATACAATAGGTCAACAAAGGTCAACAATACTTAAAACAAAGGTACTCATGGGAGTTTGCATTTCAATGTGGGGCACTGAAGTTGGGAAGTCCCACAAAGAAGATGTAAACAGGAGTGACTTGGAGCTGGGTTATGGCTATGCTTTATGCTTGTGCAGGTCAGGCCTTTGAATTATATTAATGTGTGATAGGAATTGATTAGAAGATTGACAGTAAAAAGGCAAGGTCTTAATTAGACTTTAAAAAGTAAATGCATAGAAGGGAAGCATACTCACTGTACTATTGAAATTGATGGCTTGTGGGAGGACATTGCAAATGAAAAAGATAAGACATTGCTGCAGGATAAAGTTCTCTCTGCTTACTGCCTACTTTTGTCTGGTTAGAACTTTTTGAAAACGTATCTGTGCACTATTTGTATTATTAAGAAATATTTGAAAAGCAAAAACGTGTGTGTCAGAGTAGAACTCTACTCAATAGGGTTTCCCACAACTGACTGCTCAATGTAGACTGCCAGGCTTTTCTTCTCAGGCACATTGGGTGGACTTAAATCCTCAAACTTTCTGCTAGTCACACTACTCAGGAATTCCCTAATACACAGAGATTGCACTAAAATGGCCACTGTTCTTCTTTTGCCTTTGGTATGTCTCTAGTTACACCTTAGTGCTGGTGCTGTGTGCCCTGAAGTCGTTTCCGACTCACAGCAACCCTGTACAGGGTTTCCGAGGCTGTAAATCTTTATGGGAGCAGAACACCTCTTCTTTCTCCCCTCAGAGCAGCTGGTAGTTTTGAACTGCTGACTTTGAGGTTCACAGCCCGATTCGTAACCACTACGCTACCAGAGCTCTTGACATGTGTTGCGTCCTTTATGAGAGGACTTTGAGACTAGTCACTATGCTGATAACCAAACTTCTAAAGACAAAGATTTGTACTCTGAATTCCATTGCTTCGAAGATGCATTTCGCTCACATTTTAACCTGAATCTCTGGTTAAAGGATGCTTCTGATTGTCTGGGGTGTTTTAAAGTCAGGCATGATCATGAAGAAGAGCACATGTAATGATCCTTCATTGTGGATTGACAGGTCAGCTGTGTCCCCTTGACTCTCAGTCATCCAATCAATACAGGATCATTTGAGGAAGGAGGTATGTGTCTTGGCTATTGTCTGAAAGCATCTGTTGGCAGCACTGGTATGAGCAAAGAAAGAGTTAAGATTAAATCTTTCATTGAAGGGTAGAAGCTAAGAACACTCCTTCAACATTCCATCAACAACATCATTCTTGACATCACAAATCTGAAACTATGGAAAACTTATGTTTATGATTTCAAGTTTAAGTTGGCTGGGAAATCTTAGCCAATTTATTTCCTTTTTATCTATTCAGGAGAGTGATAAGTGCTTTCAAAATAACCTAAATAAATCCAAAATAATGATTTCAATAGTATGCAAAACAATATCTTAAATGATAAGAAAACATGTATTATATTTCAACTCATAGGGCTTTTGTTTTTTTAGAAGTATGCAAACTACCATGGATTGATGTTGTCTTTCACAGTCAATGACTTTTTAAATTTTGAGAACTATAATATATAATTTTAAACATTTCAACAGAAGGCGATCAGGTAACATACTTTTGCTTGCAAATAATGGAAAACCTAACTGACTAAACAGTAAGGAATGTGTCAGCTCAGCAAATGGAAAATTCTGGAGGTTGGAATCACTTCACAATTGATTACTCCAACAGCTCAATGGTGTCAGAACTCTCCATAACGCTATCCCTGTGGCTAAGTGGGGAGAAGTATGCTACTGATTCAGGTCATTCAACACCTTCCCATGGAAATGATGGTGTCATTACTCCTACCCAGATTGCATCAATGGGTGGATAGAATGATTGGTAGGTAATTACCAGGAGAATAAGAAAGTCCTACAAGGAGCTCTGGTAGCGTAGTGGTTACGAATTGGGCTGCGGGCCGCAAGGTCAGCAGTTCGAAACTTCCAGCTGTTCTGCGGGAGAAAGATGAGGCTTTCTGCTCCCGTAAAGATTTACAGCCTCGGAACCCTGTACAGGGTCGCTATGAGTTGGAACCAACTCCACAGCACATGACAACAACAACAACTTTGCATTAATGCATGAACTGAGAAACAAGGGTCAGGAAAAAGCAAGTAGAAGTCAAACAAGTTGGTTTAGGGCTCATTGTTTAGGTTTTAAGGATCTGTTAGTGTCTTAGTGAAGAAGGTTGAGGGGAACTCTCCTTGTCCTCCAACTACTAAGACAGAGGAAAAAGTGGAAATAGACATTCAAGAGGATAGGAGGCAAGTACTGCACCCTTAGGGTTTTAGTGTTTCTACAAATGTACTTGAGTCTAATATGCTGGACTAAAGAATTATTTTCTAGGGAACAGACAAATTGGTAATTTCACAAAAGAAAAATCCTCTCTCAGACAATAATAATTATTTCCCCCCAAGAGAGAAAAACATTGGCTAAAAGTCAAGTGTTCTGAAGCAAGTTTCTAATGACTGTATGCTCAGACCTGATTAGCATCAAGACTATTTTGATCTCTGAGCTTGGTGAAAGGAATACACTGAACCTTACAAATTGAACTGGTGATGTCAGTCCTCAAGTTCTACATGTGACTGCTGAGTTATACGCCTATGTACTTAAAACAAACTTGGTTAATTGGCCTGGGTTTTGGTTCAATCTATTATTTTCCCAATGGTATGGAGTATCTATAACAGGTGGGTTATGTTAAGTGAGATTTGGAAATAAAGAAATCCTACACTACTCCTTTCTGGTGTCCCCAGTAGAAATTAGACATTTATTAATGTAAAGAACACAGACTGTATACCATAAAATCTCTTAATTCTTAAATTAAAAAGTGATGAAGAGAAGAGACTTAGTTTAAGTGAGTTATATGCAAAGTTATTTTATGTAAAATACTTTTCTGTGATATTGTATTTGCAACTCTGTGTTATTATTACCTTTTATGTTTAAATTAGTACAATAATATTACCAAAGTTATCCTCTATTACATGAGCATTTGCCTTCATATTGAGGGCAATGATGTCATTTTTATTTGAAGCTATTCTTGTTAAGACAGACAGAGCAGTTGGTATATTCAGACTCAATTACTAAACTGCATGGTTGATTTCAAGATAGAATTGGGTGATGAGGCAACTCAAAGTTGCCATTAACCGTTCAGTATATTCTCTCTTCTGCTAGATCTGATGGGAGAACAAATCATATAACTGAGCCTATGAGAAGTAGAAGGAGGTTAACCTTAGATCAATTTCCTAATCACCCAACTCTGAGATGGAATTTGGGCTGCAGGATGTTTATTAAGACATGTCCTTGGGTTCAATATCTGGGAATAAGATGGGAAGGAAGTAAGAATAGGATAAGGGAAAGAAAAGGCTGCAGTCAGGTTAGTGATAGCAGAGGTTGTTCCCATAGCGAGCTTTGGAGCTTGGAGGATCTTTCAGAGTTGCTGAGTCCTTCATACCCTTGCAATGACCAATCATTGGATGTGGGCTTCCTTGGGAAGGACATGACCCTCAGTGCAGTGGCTCTATGAAGCAGATGCAATTCTTGAATTAGTTAATAGTTGAAGTCTGCTAACTAGCAGCATTACCAGGGTTGAGTCCCTAGACACCAAGATAGTGGTTCTTAACCAGGGATGGGTTTGCCCCAAAGGGGTCATTTGACAATATATAGAGATATTTTTGGAGTGGAGTACTATTGGCACGATGTGAATAGAGACCAGGGATGCTGCTAAATAACCTACAATGCACTGGGCAGCCCCACAAGAAAGATTTATTTGATCTAAAATATCAAGAGCACCAAAGTGCAGAAAATTGTTCAAGGGCAACACATTCTTCCTTGAAGCAGAATCTAAGTGATTATAATACTGCCCACCAAAAGAGTTACAGTCCATCTAGGTACTACTACTTGTTAGACAAAATACTCTATATTAATCCTCTTAATCTTCCTACACACACTTTGAGGCATGTCTCACTCTTTCCATTTACTAATAAAGAATCTGATACTCAGAGAAGTAAATTTCCCAAGGCTCTAAGCTGGAAAGAAGTAGAGATGGATTTATACTTGGCCTGCTTGCCAAAAACATTATGATATCTCTGGCTTCATTTGATGACTTGATGAAGCATTCCTCAAACTTTTCTTTTGTCTGCTATAAATACATGATAGATGGTCATGTCTTCAGTTTTCTTCCAAGAAATCCTAGTGGACTAACTCTAATGTCATCTCCCTTTATCCCATTTAGTAAGCAAAGGGCATGTTGGTGAATATAGTATGCATTATCAAAATTTCCCAGAATACTCTGTTGTTTGAATTTTTAAGTATATCATTCCAAATTGCTGGCCCTTGCTATTAGTAACATAAATGTTGCCTGGTCTGTCATACTGTGGTGACTTACATGTTGTTGTAATGTTTAAAGTTATGTAACTGGTATTTCAAATACCAGCAGAGTTACTCATGGTGGACAGATTTAGGTGGAATTTCTAGACTAAGACTAACTAAAAAGGACCTGGTTGGTGATTTGCTTCTGGGGAAAAAAGAAAGAAAGAAAGAAAGATCAACACAAACTTTACAGGTTGCAGAGGAACATTGTCTGATATAGTGCTGCAAGATAAGTCTCTCAATTTGCCAGGCACTCCTAATAATATGACTAAGGTAGAGCTGCCTCCTCCAAATAGAGCTGACTTTAGTGACTTGAAGGTCAATAAAACTTTCAAGACGTTGATTTGTTGATATGGTAAAACTCAAAATAAGAAAAATACAGCTGCAAATATCAACTAACAATTGGAATATAGAATGTACAAAGTATGAATCTCAGAGAATTGGAAGTTATTAAACATGGAATGCATTGCTTGAATACTGATATTTTAGATATTAGTGAATTGAAATGTACTGGTACTGATCATTTTTAAAAAATGTTTTATTGTGAATTATGTGATAGTTTACATGGGAGAACATTAGTTTTACATTCATCCTATCATATAT
>NW_006408557.1:2409871-2438335 GCF_000296735.1 Chrysochloris asiatica
CCCTTATTGATGATAAACGTGGTCACCAATCAGAGCGTGTATTCCCATTGAGTCTTAGTCTTGGAAGAGGATTTGCTCTGAGGGAACCCTACCACTTGCCTTGATGTCTTCTGGATGGTACTGGTCATTTTGAATCATTTTGTTCTACTCTGTCATAATTGACAAATTAAAGATGAATGGTGTCATATTCATCATCAAAAACAGCATTTCAAGAGCTATGCTGAAGTACAGTGTTGTCAGTGATAAGGTTAATAGTGACACAACTACAAATACTAGTTAATATGATTATTATTCACATTAATCACCAACCAGTAATGCCAAAAATGAAGAATTAGTAAGTGCTTACCAGCTTCTGTAATCTGAAGTTAGTCAAACATGCAATCAAGATACATTGATAATTATTGGTGAGTGGAATGTGAAACGTGGAAATAAAGAAGAATTTGCTGTTGTGTTGTTGTTAGGTGCCCTGGAGTTGGTTCCAACTCATAGATACCTTAGTCACAACTTAAAGAAACATTTCCCTGTCCTGTGCCATCCTCACAGTTGTTATGTTCGTGCCCATTCTTGTAGCTATGTTGTCAGTCCATTTCATTGACCGTCTTCCTTTGTTTTGCTGATCCTCCACTTTACCAAGCATGATGTCTTCTTCAGGAATTGGTCATGTCTGACAGCATGTTCAAAGTATGAGAGAAGAAGATTTAGTAGTTAGAAAACATGGCTTTGGTAATGGAAACACAAGGTAGACTTTTCAAATTCCATTTCATTCCAAATACCATTTTTCAATAACATAAATAGCAGCTATACTCATAAACCTCATTGGATGGGATCAAAGAGATTACATTCATAGAGAGACAGAATGAGAAACTCAATAGTATCAGTAAGAACAAGGTCGGGGATTGAGTATGGGACAAACCATCAAGTGCTCATATGCAAGTTCAAGCTGAAGGTGAAGAAAATTAAATTCATAAGAGCCAAAGCACAACCTTGAGTATAT
This sequence comes from Chrysochloris asiatica, assembly GCF_000296735.1. Taxonomy (NCBI): domain Eukaryota; kingdom Metazoa; phylum Chordata; class Mammalia; order Afrosoricida; family Chrysochloridae; genus Chrysochloris; species Chrysochloris asiatica. The sequence continues at coordinate 2,410,866 of NW_006408557.1, forward strand.
ATTTCATCTGAATTTTGAGACCATGTCAAGAACAGATTTGATTCATTGAATACTAATGGCTTAAGAACAGATGAGTTTTGGGATTACATCAAGGAATCAAAGCAAAATGTCATTGAAAAGACAGGAATGAAAGAAAAGGCCAAAATGTATGTCAGAAGAGACTCTGAAGCTTGCTATTGAATACAGAATAACTAAAGTGAATGGAGAACTGATTCGATGGCACTTAACAATGACAACTATAAAGTGAATGGAAGAAATGATTAGGTAAAGTAGCTGTCCAAAAGATTTCAAAAGCGAGCTCAAGAAGACCGAGTACAGTATAAAGAAATGAGCAAGGTGCTGGTGTTAGTAAACCAGAAGAGAAGAACGCACTCAGTATTTCTAAAACTTGAAGTATTGAAGAAACAATTCAAACCTCATAATATTGAAAGATTCTATGAACAAAATATCTAATGAAACAGGGAGCATCAAAAGAAGTTGAAGGAATACATAAAGTCATTCTACCAAAAAGAAATGGTTGATAGCTCAAGCATTTCAGGAGGTAACATAGGATCAAGAACTGATGATACTGAAGGTAAAAGTCCAAGTTGCATTGAAAGCATGGACAAAAAAATAATGCCCCAGGCACTGAGATGCTTCATTAAATAGGTGCTACAATGGAAGTACTTACGCTTCCATGCCACAAAATTTGGAAGACAACCAACTGGAAGAATTCCACATGTGTCCATTCCAAACAAAGGTGATTCAATATATTGCAAAAATTATTTAACAGTGTCATTAATTACAATTGCAAATAAAAACTTGATGAAGATAATTTAAAAATGGTTACAGCAGTACGTCAGTAGAGAACTTCTAGAAATTCAAGTCATATTCAAAAGATGACTTGGAAGTAGGTATTACTGATGTCAAATCGATCTTGGTGGAAAGAAGAGAATACCAGAAAGATGTTTACCTGTATTTTATAAGTTACACAAAGGCAATCAACTGTGTGGACCACAACAAATGACGGATAACAGAGTGAAGAATGTGAATTCCAGAACACAGTTTTCCATGTGCACAAGAAGTACTCATTCAAAGAGAACTAATGGAATAATGCATTGTTTAATTATAGAGAAACTGTGTCAGGGTAGTCTCCTTTCACCATACTTATAAAATTTGCATAGTGAGCAAATAATTTGAGAATCTAGACTATAAGAAGAAGAACACAGCATCAGAATTGGAGGAAGACTCATTAACAAACTGTCATATGCAGACAGCATAAACTTGCTTGCTGAAAATGAAGAAAACGTGAAGCATTTACTGATGATCATAAAAAACGGCAGCTTTCAGAATGGATTATTCCTTACTACAAGGCACAAATGCTCACACTGGAGTTGTCAAGAATTTCATTTGACTTAGATCCACAATCAACACCCATGTAAGCAGAAGTTAAGAAATAATGGACTTACTATATCAGAGAAATATGCTGCAAAATACCTCTTTCAAGTATTAAAGAGCAAAGATGTCTCTTTGAGGACTAAGGTATCACTAATCCAAGTCATGGCATTTTGGATTGATTTATATGCATGTGAAAGCTATACAATGTATAAGGATAATCTGGGAATTGATACCTTTGAATTATAGTGTTAGTGGAAAATATTGACTATGAACTGCTAGTAGTTGCCCTTAGGGTCCTACTCATACAACAGAATTAAACACTGCCCAGTCCTGTGCCATCCTCATAGTTGTTAACACTTGAACACATTGCTGCTGCCAGTGAGTCAATTCATCTCGTTGGGGGGGTCTTCCTCTTTTTCACTGACCCTCCACTTGATCAAGCATGATATTTTTTCAAGGGAATATTCCTTGATAACATGCCAAAAGTATGACAGACTAAGTCTCACCATCCTGGCTTCTAAGGAGCTTTCTGATTGTACTTTTCCAACATAAATTTCTTTGTTCTTCTGGAAATTTATACTACTTTGAATATTCTTTTCTAATATCATAATTCAAATGTATTGGTTTTACTATTGTCTTCCGTATTCATTGTTCAACTTTCAAATGCGTATGTTGTTGTTAAATGCCTACAAGTCAGTTCCCACTCATAGTGACTATGTATAGGGCTGCCAAGGAGTGACTGGTGGGTTTGAACCACCCACCTTGTGGTTCAAATCGACCTTATAATCCAGTGTATTATTGAAAATACCATAGCTTGAGTCAGGCCAACCTTAGTCCTCAACTGACAGCTTTGCTCTAGAACACATTACTGAGGTCTTGTGCCGTAGATTTGCCTAATGCAGTATCTTATTTGATTTCTTGACTGCTGCTTTCATGAATGTAGATTGTGGATCCAAGCAAAATGAAGTGTTTGAAAATTTCAGTCTTTTCTCCATTTATCATGATGTTATTTATTGGTCTAGTTGTGAGAATTTTTGTTTCCTTTACATTGAAGTGCAATCCATTATGAAGTCTGTAGTCTTTGCTCTTAACCAGTAAATTATTTAATTTCTTTATGCTTTCAGCAAGCATGGTTGTATTATGTGCATATTACAGGTTGTTAATGAGTCTTTCTCTAATCCTGATTCCATATTCTTCTTCATAAAATACAGTTTCTAAGATCATTTGCTCAGCACACAGATTGAATATGCATTATGAAAAGATACAACCCTGGTGCATAGCTTTCCTGATTTTAAACCATTCAGTATCTCCTTGTTCTATTTGAACAACTGCCTTTTGGTATATGCACAGGTTTATCATGAGCAAAATTAAGTGTTCTGGAATACCCATTCTTTGCAATGTTTTCCATAGTTTTTCATGATCTATACAGTCAAAATTCTTTGCATAGTCAATAAAGCACAGTGAAGATCTTTCTGTTACTCTTTGTTTTCAGACAAGATCTATCTGATGTCAGCAGTGATAATTATAGTACCACAACCTTTTAAGAATCCAACTTGAATTTCTGGAAGTTCTCTGCTGATGTACTGCTACAACTATTTTTGAATTATCTTTAGCAAAATTTTCCTTACGTATGATATTAACGTTACTGTTCTATGATTTCTGAATTCCATTGGGCTACTTCTCTTTAGAGTGGGCACAAATATGTATTTCTTTTAATCAGTTGGCCAGGTAGCTGTCAACCAAATTTCATGGCACAGATAAGTGATCACCTCCAATGCTTCTTCAGTCTGTTGAAAATTTTCAGTTAATATTCAATCAACTGTTGGAGTCTTGTTTCCAATACCTTCAGTGTAATTTGGACTTCTTGCTTCAGGACCATTGGTTCTTGATCATATGCTACCTCTTGAAATGGTTGAATATCAACCTTTTTTTTTTGGCACAGTGACTCTGTGTATTTCTTCCACAATCTTTTGATACACTGCATCATTCAATATATTGCCCATGGAATCCTTCAATATTGCAAGCCGAGGATCAAATTTTTTCTTCTGTTCTTTCAGCTTGAGAAATGATATGCATGTTCTCCCCAGGAATTTACAAATTTCTTTGTAAATCTTTACTGTGTCTTCTCTAGCCGCCTTTGAAATTTTCAGTGTGGTTTTTTGACTTCCTCATTTCCTCCATTTGCTTTTGCATCTCTGTACTGGAGAGCAAGTGTGAGTCTCTTCTAACATCCATTTTGGTCTTTTCTTCCTTTCCTATCTTTTAAATTACCTTTACTTTCTTCCAATATGATGTTCTTGATACTTCCAATATGATGTTCTTGATCATCCCATAATTCTTCTGGTCTATGATCATTAGTGTCTACTTCACCAAATCTGTTCATGAGATGGTCTTTAAATTCAGGTAGGATATATTCAAGGTCATATGTTGGCTATTGTGGAGTTGTCTTAATTTTCTTCAGTTTCAACCTGAACTTGCATATGAAAAATTGATGGTCTGTTTCACAGATGGCACCTGACCTCATTTTGGTTGATGATATTGAACTCTTACTCCATTCCCACGCCCCCAATAGATGTTGTCAATTTGATTCTTGTGTATTTCATTTGGTGAGGTCCATGTATATAGTTGCCTCACATTGTTTAAAAAAGAAATTTGAAAAAGTTACTGGTCTTGCAAAATTCTGTCATGCAATCTCTAGCATCATTCCTATAACCAAGGCCATGTTTTCCAATCACTGATCCTTCTTCTTTATGTCCAACATTTTACATTCAAATCACCAGTAATTATCAATACATCTTGAATACATGCTTGGTCAATTGCAGACTGACGAAGCTGGTAGAATTATTTAATTACTTCATTATTGACTTTAGTGATTGGTGTGTAAATGTAAATAATAGTGGTATTCACTGGTCTTCGTGGTATGTGTATGGATATTAACCTATCATAGATAAAATTTTGTATTTCAAAATAGATCCTTATATGTTCGTTTTGACAATGAATGTGACACTATTCCTGTTGAATTTGTTGTCCATGGCATCGTAATTCATGTAACTGTCTGATTTAAAATGTCCAAGACCAGTCCATTTCAACTCAGTATCGCCTAAGAGGATTGATCTTTATGCATTCCATTTTTAGCATCTTCCTATTTTCCTTGGTTCATACTTTGTACATTCCATATTCCAGTAACTAATGGGTGTTTGTAAAGGTTTCTCTTCATTTTGAGTTGTACCCCACAAGCAAATGAAGGTCCTGAAATCTAACTCCATTGACATCATTATGGATAACTCTATTTTCAGGAGGCAAGTCTTCCACAGTCCCATTTTGAGTGACTTCTAATTTGAGGGACTCATCCTCCAGCACTATATTTGGCAATGTTCTGATGCTATTCATGAACCAACAAATCTGTCTTAGAAAAAGTACAGCTAGAGTCCTCCATAGAAGTAAGGGTGATGAGACTTTGCCTTATTTCTTTGGACATGCTATTATGAGAGATGAATCCTAGGAGAAAAGAACCCTGGTGGCATAGTGGGTTATCCACTGGGCTGCTAACTGTAAGATTAGCAGTTCAAATTCACCAGCCACTCCTCTGGAGACAGATGAGGCTTTCTGCTCCTGTAAAGTTTATAGCCATAGAAACCATATACAGGGTTGGTATGAGTTGGATGTGACATGGCAACACATAGCCACCACTACCATCAGTCCCAGGAATGGGTTATCATGCTTGGAAAAGTAGAAGGTAGGTGAAAATGACAAGACCTTCAATGAGATGGGTTGACAAAATGGCTATAACAATGGACTGGAACATAGGAATGATTGTGATGAAGGCACTGGGTCAGGCAGTGGTTCATTTTGTTGTATATGGGATCACTATGGGAGTCCTGGTGTGGTGCTGTGGGTTAATGTGCCAGACTGCAAAGCCGTTTGAACTGCATGGTCGGTGGTTCAAGCTCACTAGCTGCTCCTCAGAAACCCTATACAGGGTCACTATGGGTTGGAATCGACTTGACGGCACTTCATAACACCACAAAAACAAGGAACACTATGAGTGGGGACTGGCTTCATAGCACCTATGAGCAACAGCATTAGTAACAAATTGCATGCAATATTCTTTGCAATTGAGTAGGATCTTTTCATCACTAGGTGAATGTCTTTGAAAAGACTCTGGTAAGATTTTCATGAGAATTTGTTTCAGGTTGTCTTTTTAAATTTGGGTGGATTGAATAATTTAAGACATCCTTCATATATTATTAGCGCTTTTAGAGTATGGTAATAATAGAATTAGTATAATTAAAAAATATTAATTACAATGTTCTTTAAAGGAGCCCATGTGGTACAGTGATTAAAGCACTGAGCTGCTAAAAAAAAAAAAAAGTTCATCAGTTCAAACCCACAAGCTCATTTGCAGGATAAAGACTAACAATCTATTTCCAAAGGGATTCATAGTCTTGCCAACCCCATGGAGCAGATTTTTTTTGTCTTGATTTGATTTTTGTTTTTCTCTCTGTGTCTATAAATGAGTCATTATGTGTTAGGACCTACTTAATGACAGTCGGTCTGGTTTTTCAGCTTATGTTACCAAAACTTGGATTTCCTTGTTTTAACAGTAGCATTTACTAGTAAAGACTTCCACAGGAGCATAGGAAAAAATGTATTACAAATGAGCACATAGATTAACCGAGTTACTCTCTCTAAATAAAAATCCCATAAATGTTAACATTCAACATGTAACATATCATCCTGTATTTAATAGGATGGCCTGTTAAATAGGCCATCCATCTAAAGGGAATATACATATAATCTATAAAGATATTGTTGTCGAGTAGCGTGCTGTCAAGTAGATTGTGACTCATAACGACCCTGCATAGGGTTTCTGAGGAGAAGCTGGTGGGTTTGAACTGCTGACTTTGTGGTTTGCAGTCCAGTGCTGATTGTACAGGTCATATTTTACTTAAAGATTTGAAGAAAAAGGACATAGACATTTCATAACTATTGACATGAACAGTGTTAGAATTATTGTCAATAACAGATGCCGATTTCAGATTTTCTAGCATTCTCAGGAGGTGAAACTGATGATTCAGTGGTAAAATGTTTGCCTTTCATGTGGGAGATCAAGGTTTCTTTCCCACCAATGCACTTCATGTGTAGCCACCACCCTTCTGTCAATGGAGGCTTACTTGTTGCTATGATACGCACCAGGTTTCAGAAGAGTTTATAGACTAAAATGGACTAGGAAGAAAGGCTTCTCAATCTATTTCCAAAAATCAGCCATTGTAAATCCTGTTGTTTGCAAGCATTCAATCTGTAAACCAAGGGGACAACATTTGTTCTGTTGTGGCCATGAGCCAGGGGAGTGATTCAACTGCAATTAACAAGAAAAACAAACAAAAACCCTGTCACTGATTTTCACAATATATTTCTATATGGTATATATTACTTCTCTTCATTTTACTACTGAAGAATACAAACACTAAGGAGATTAAATAATTCAATTAAATTTACATGAAAGTGTATGATAGAGAATGTTGTACTGTCCAGATAGCTTCCTGTTGTTAGAAATCATAATTGAACATTAAAGACACAAATATGTTTATTGATTAGTTCTTCAACCAAGTTATTAGAAAATAGAAAATTGTTAAGCAAAATATGGAATAAGTCATGGTATATTGGAAAATGTTTAAAAAGTGACTCTACAAAAAAATAGTAAGAGTATATATGAAGGTAAATCAAGAAGTATTGCTACTAGTTCATACATGCATGGGTATATTACAAGTAAAATGTGTTTCAACATGTCTCTATGGTCAGTGGATGGGTGTAGACAAATTCTCACAGTAAAACACTTACCTTAATTTCATTACAATGTCTTCAAAAATTAGAAAGGTCCAATCAAAACTGTATCTTTTGAGGGAATCTGCTGTCTGAAAGTGATGGTGACTAAGGAGCTCTGGTAGCATAATGGTTATGAACTGGGTCAGCACTTCAAAACTACCAGCTGTTCCATGAGAGAAAGATGAGGCTTTCTGCTCCTATAAAGATTTACAGCCTTAGAAACCCTGTACAGGGTGGCTATGAGTTGGAACCGACTCCATGGCACATAACCACCATCAACTACCACCACCTCAGAGGTAATCTTGGAGTCCTGGTGTGGTGCTGTGGGATAAGTACTGGACCACAAGGTCAGTAGTTCAAACTTACCAGCCGCTCCTCAGAAACCCTATACAGGGCTGCTATTCGTCAGAACTGACTCAACAGCACATAGCAACAACAATCTCGATATATTTCCTTGAAGAACACAGAATGACTGTGGGGCTTATTACGAAAAAGTTTTAAAGAAACCTGAAAACGGCCTGGGTGTGAAAAAGTACATCATGCCAATGTACTTGCTCATTCTTCAAGGGTAACAAGGATTGTCCTACAAGAATTTATTTTGGAAATCTTATCCCATCCACCCTTCAGCTTGCTCTTGTCCCTTCAGACTTCTTTTGTTCCCCAAACTAAAAGAACGTTTAAAAGGAAAGTAATTTGAATCCCTCTAGGATAACCAAACTGCCATTTTGACCTGGCATAAATAAAAAAGCACAGAAATCATTGAGGAAAGGATTGAGAGATGGGAGCACTGCCTTTAAAAGTATATAAATATAGCCCTAGGTACGTCAAGATATATCAAGAAACAATAGTTTCACGTTTTGTTATTGCATCATTAAGTTCCAGACATTTTTATAAGTAATGATAATGTCTATTTAGTCCATCCCTAAGTCCTGGGAATTTAAGCACATCAATGTAGGCATTCTGGTATTATTAAATAAAGAAAAATGGGTGTGTTTTAAAGATTTTTTAAGACTAAGAAACAAACCATGATTTCCTTTAGAAACACTTGCAAAATTGTTCTTGTTTGATGAGAGGAATGACCAGAATGACTGTAATGGCGGAGAAGGACCCTGGTGAAGCATTCCTGGGTATTTTTTTCTGCTAAAGCTTTCAGTAACTTTTTCAAAACACTCTTATAATAAGTTGATACTCCCATTCTTTGCCTCTACAGAAAGTCAACAAGTAAGATATCTTGAGCATCACCCAAAACTGTTGCTCTTGACGTTTGCGCTCAACTGGTTCTCTTTTGCTGTGACTGGACCACTTTTAACTCTTGGTAGCCATTGCTTTGATGTGCTTTATTTACAGAATTGTACTAGTAAAGACATGTTTCATCTTCTGTTATAAATCTACAGAGAAATACTTCAGGATCTTGATCCCACTTTTCAAAATTTCTATTGCAAGCTCTACTCTTGTCAGTGCAACATTTCTGGACATAACAGTTTTGGAATCCATTGAGTATAAATTTTTTCAACTTTAATTTTTAAGTCACCATCATGTAACCTGAACCAATTGAGATGTCTCTGGTGGTGGTATTGTTTCTGCTGCTAATTGTCAATTCTCTTCAACTACGGCATAAGCAAGATTAATTCTTCCATCAAATTTATGTAGATGGGTTACTGCTGTAGGTACCATCTTTAGCATCCTCTCAACTCTTTTAAAATAAGTTATCCATTTGTGAAGTGCTGGTTTCTTTGGAACTTTGTCCCCAGAAACATTTTTAAAGCTTCAGTTATTTCACCTTTCTTTCATTCAAGTTTCACCATAAATTTAATGTTTGTTTTTTCTTCAATTTTCACAAAATTCATGTAGTTCTGATAGAAGGTCTTTTCAAATTCGTTTATCCTTCTTAGGCATCAAACTAGATCCTGTTCAGACATATTATAACAAGTTAGTATGAGTTTATTTTGATTAAAAAAAAATTGAAATACAGGCAACATTTTTTCATAATATGCATTTTCCATGAACTTTTGTTTGCTCTTGCAAGCTAACATAAGCTAGCTCCAGATCACACTGGATAGATAACATTTCCAGTTAATCGAATGTCCCCATTTCCAGAGTGTTTCCTACTTCAAGATTTATAGCTTTGAGTATGTAAGCAGAGGGCCTGCCATTATCAATAGATGTTGAAATAGATGATATTGGGCTAAGAGTCCTTTCTTTAAAATTTATTGTTATTTTTGTGGTTTATTTACAGGCATTTCCCTGCATCTCCACAGGCATTTATGGTAAGTGATCTAGCTTTCAGTGATGTTTTTGTTTATTTTTTTGTGTATGTCTAAGAGGAAAGGCACAGCTAACTGGAACAAATAAGATATTCTTTGATGAATATGTTTTTCTGTGATTTAAAGAGACTCAAAATGCAGATCAAATCTCGTTAAAGAATCTTAAGAAGCTGTTCAGATTATTTTGTGTTCTTGAGTTTCATTTTATTGGATATAACATAAAATGATTTGATGCACTAAGTCTTAATGTCTTTTTTAAGCAAAGTTGCCTTTCTCTTTTTTCTAGTGGTATTTGATGTCTAAAATTGGTTTCTTTAATAAAGTTGTTCCTCTCAGAAGACTCATAAAACAGATAAAACTAATTGTTTCAGTTATCTGACAAATTATAAACAATAGACATATTAAAGTACACACATGTGCATATCAAACCTGTATATTAATTTTTTTAACAAATCAAAAAACGTGATTGCTAATAAATACAAAAATTTAAAAACTAGACTACAAATATATTTTCCTGCTTTTGATGGATTGTTTTAAATATTGACTGTTCTACTAACAAATGGAAATGAAATGCTTTTATAATCACTAGTTTTCACTAGTCTAAAACTCTAAATATTCTTCAACTTATGATGACATTTTTCTATGTTTCTATCCTCAGATTGTCAATAAATCTGTTTTTACAATAGTAAGGTAAAATGATTTATTTATATTTTTAGGTTTTTTTTGAATCAAGAAAAATAGATCTCAACTTTTCTGAACTAAAATTTCTTACACGAAGCCTTTTAAATGAAAAACAAAACATGCATGAATCTAAAATACTGTTTAAATTCTCTGATACATGGCAGAGGTTTTCTAAATTGATGTCAAGGTCACAAGGCTTGTATTTTCTTTCTGGTATTACTTTCTAAGGTCTGACTGAGGATAACATAATGTAGGCCCTAATCATAATAAAAGGAGCTCTGGTAGCATAGTGGTTACTAACCGGGCTGTGAACCTCAAGGTCAGCAGTTTCAAACAACCAGCCTGCTCCGCGGGAGAAAAAGGAGGCGTTCTGCTCCCGTAAAAATTTACAGCCTCGGAAACCCTGTGCAGGGTCGCTATGAGTCGGAACCAACTCCACGGCACTTAACAACAACAACAATCATAATAAAAACGAAGCTCTGGTAGCGTAGTGGTTATGAATCGGGCTGCGAACCGCAAGGTCAGCAGTTCGAAACTACCAGCCACTCCACGAGAGAAAGATGAGGCTTTCTGCTCCCATAAATACTCACCAGCTGCTCCTCAGAAACTCTGTACAGGGCCGTTATGGGTGGGAATCAACTCGATGGCACTTCACAACAACAATCATGCTAAATATATAGAGATTTGGTCACACTCCTCTCTGGATGCCTCTGAACCTACCTTTATGGCAACCATAGGACAGTGGGCGTGAAAGCAATAAATTAGACCACATCTCCAAATACTTATCATGGCTATTTTCCACACTCAGAAATCTGAAATGTGTGTTTAAAGAGAGAATTTTGTGCCACATTTTGACTGACTAAGAATATGATAGTTATGGTTTTGTGTCAACTTGGGTTGGCCAGGATTCTCAGTGGTTTAGCAGTGAAGATGTAGTTATCACCTATTTGATGAGATCTAATATGATGCAATCACCTCCATAGAATTATCTGATGTGATCAGCTCTGATCTGATGGAATTAACCTATGTCTTGTAAATCTTCACTGCTATGATGTTAATAGGCCAGATGCAAACTACATGATTAGGTTGTATTTTAAGGCAAATCTCTTTTGATATATAAAAGAAGAGGGAACTCACTACCACCAAGAGAGAGACCCCCATTGAGATGGATTGGCAAAGTGGCAACATCAATGGGCTCAAGTGTGGTAACAATTGTGAGGTTGGCCCAGGACCAGGTAGTCTTTCATTCTGTTTTACATAATGGTACCGACTCTACTCAATGGCACCTAACAACAACAAAGTGAAGTTACAGATTTCTGATTAGTCCTTGATTTTTTCCTAGTACACAGATATTGTAATTCATTTGTTTTCTTAATCTTCTCCAGAACTCTGCTTCTCTTTCCCCATTAGCCAGATCAGTTTTGCTTTTTCTTTATTTATAAGGAATTGAGATAATATGTAAAGAATAAAGTATATCATACTCCCTTCAAAACAAACAAACAAGCATGCAAATACAACTTTCGATAATTTTTTTAAGTCATACTAGAATGGATTTAGAGAAAGTGATCAGAACAGTCCCTAGATATTACTCCTTACCCTTATTATTCCATTTTCTAAACCTTGTTAGATTAATTTTTCTAAAATACCACCTGGTGCATGTTTCACATCTGCTCATGAGCTTTTGATTCTTTTCTATTACTTGCAGGTTAATGTTCACTCTTTCTAGCCTGAACAATTGACACTTTATATATCTCCCTAAAATTTGTAAGATGGGAAGTACACTGCTCTCAATAATGTGAACTGGCATGCCAAGAAATTAATATATGTCTTTGTCCTTGCATATTCGAGAGAAGAATATAGTTTGCAGCATTCAGCAAAGCTATTTGAATGTAGAAATTATTCCTTCAACCTTTCTGAGGAATAGTGTTTTCTCCAGAATATATTATGAGAAATTTCTTGGTGTCTACCTTCCACAGACACATCTTCTGTTACCCATAAATCATCTGATGGACCTCAGAACATGTCAGCTATGTTCCCAGATCCAATACTTTGCTTATGCCATTGTCTATCCCTAAAATCCTAAAATGTGCCCCCTTAATATGTACAACACACATATATCCACACCACAAACACACACACAATTACTATTACTCTTATCCCCAAACCTCCTCCCTCAACCCCAAACAAAAACACATCACACACATTTAAATAAGGTTGAAATTCATTCTCTGGGAAATCTTCCTTGAATATACCAGTCTTTGGTGGCTATTATGTCTTCTGAAATGTTTCAGCTTTCTAATTTAAATATTTAACAACTGCTTCTTCATATTATTCTGTAAATTTTGCTTAGTATCTTGTGCTCAAAGGAACATCTGTAATTTTTTTCAAATAGCAAGGATTCACTTGTGAATACTTTTTGAAAATTCAGTGCCTAGGGAAGTAATGGATCTTAGAAGCAGCTCAGGAAATTTTTGCTCTTGAAGACAGAGATAATGATTGGTATCCACATTATTGCTGAGGATATAGGAAACAACATTGTAGATTGTCTAAATAACAGGTAGAGAAAACTACTCAGTTGCTTTTTCTTAAGTGGGCAAACAGCTCTATTTTAAAACAACAACAACAACAAAAAATGCATTTCCAAAAAATCATTCTCAAACTGGAAATGGTATTTGTAGGCATATCCATGTCCAAGCTGACAAGGTAAAAATGGAAAACCAAGAACTTGTTCAGTTAGAGATAAGACAGAAATACCGAATTTTATTTCACTGAGGAAAAATACCTATGCTACGTAGTGTGCTTCAGCTCTGGGAGGTTCAGGTTGGTCATGAAGCCCTTTTCTCACTTCTGAAATGTCCTAGTGTCAGTTCCTCTCCCTTCCTGCTGTATCCCAGCTTCTTATTTGCTTTGTGTTAATTTCACTTTTAGAGTTATGGCCTGCAAACTCACTGTGACCCAAGGTCAACAAGAACAATACTTGTAGTATCTGGAGTATCTTTGGAAGGGAGTTGTGTTAATTGACAAAATTGTTTCATACCAGAGTAATTGCACCAGTAAGCATTTCTATTTCATGGAAATTAGCACATGGTGCTCAAAGCATGCTTGGAGGTTCTGGCACACTACCAGAACTTTGTAGGTATCAGGACCACAGCCGAAACTGATTCCTTTCCAAGCTTTTCTTCTACTCTGCAAAGTTTGTGAGGAAAGACGCTGTTGGAAGCAAAACCAGATGTAATTTTTTTGCAAAACACAGATTGAAGAATATCCACCAGATAACTTAACCTGCTTTTAGGAGGAGGCATGATGGTACCACTCCTGCCTTCTTTGAAGTTATCAAATCACTGAGGTTTATTGCATTGGGATTTGTATTTTTAAACATATTAGAAGGAATGATTTCATTTTTATATTAGAAAGACAATGGAAGAGTCAGTTAATAATAAGAGAGCCTAACCTCTTATAAGTAGTTAAATTTTATAAACAGTTTATTGAGACTTTTCCACTCTTACTTTCAGTGACCACTGTTGTTTCAGCCAATGTAATGTGTCCACATGGGCTTCCTGCTTCCACTCAGATGAAAAAGCCACATTTGGTAAACTACCAAAGAAAATCTTGTGTTGCTTTTGGAAAAGTAGATCCAGATGAGGCTTACAGGGGCTCTCACCTGCCCCTCCCCCCACCAGATTCCTGTTAAAAATTTGAATTGGCTTTTAAACAGGTCTCAGAGAGACAGATTTGAACTTCTCTAATGGACATTTCAGATCTTGTGTGTGCTTTTTGCCCTTTGAGCCCGTCTTGGATACTGGTGCTAATAAGTCTAACAAAAGAAGCTAGACATGATACATGGTAATGGAATTTTTACTGAGAAATGAAAGGCAAAAATAATTTTATGAGAGTCAAGATACTTAATAGAAATCAAGGCCAGGCAGAAAAGTATATTCCTTGAGTAAAGGAAAATTGGGAAAATATTCTCTCTGGTGAAAAAGGAAAAAAAAAAAAAAAAAAAGAAAGATCCCAAACCCACTAAAATCTTGTTTTCCAGCTAGGATGTGATGTTTTCATAGAGGAAGAAATTCCAGACATTGAGTTATTGGCTGAGAATCAGAGGAAAACATTGAAGTACAGCATAACTTAACTGAACTAGCTTCCATATTTATTCATTATAATTATGTTATCAACATAGAAGGACAGTTTCTATCAAATCACTGGCTTCCTTCTGCTTTCCAGCAAATGCTGCCAGGCCACAACTTTCTAATTAAATCCCTCATTTGCCCTCAGGTTTGCACTTCTGCAACTGAAAAAAGGAGACACCAATGCTACCTTTTGTTAAGCTCATATTGACTTACCAAATATTTTTATCAGCAAATTTGTCTAAATTCACAGACGTGATTTAGAAAGAAACCAGGACATTTCATACACACACACGTATATATTCATTGTCAATGCTTAGGACCTGTCCTCCATCAGTTTAAATGCTGTCAGATTTGAGAGGGCATGAGTCATTGTTTCTGGGCTTATGGAAGCATTCATTATCCTTCCATTGTAATCTTTGGATAGGGCGAGGCTTTCTGCTCCCATAAAGATTTACAGCCTCAGAAACCCTATACAGGGTCGCAATGAGTCAGAACAGACTCCACAGCCCATAACCACCACCACCACCACCCTATCCTCTTTCTTTTTGCTTACCTTTGATACTGCTGTTTGCATTGAAAATCTCCATTCAGATGGTCTCATGATGATGCTTTTTCCTTCTCTGACATCCTGTTTTCTGTTCAGATTACATTATTCCCACCATCAGAAACCTTATTGTTTCTTGGGAGTCCTTGAGTTAATTTCTGTCCCTCAGAGCAAAGTAACATCAAAAGCAGTGTAAGTTACTCCCTTTGGGAAAATGCAGTACTGGGGCCAAGCCCATTCCCATTGTATCACATTAAAATAATATTTTATATGATGATGCTCATGAGGCAAAAGAGAAAGATCTTGATAGACAATAAAACTCTGTTGTTTCTAAGTGATAACATTGAACAGGGAGTTTTAACAAGTACACTCCTTCATGTCCACATTGCTGTATTCACACCACAAAATGTGGAACAAATGCTCTTCTTGCCCTTTCTAAACTGCATGGGTCTTTAATAACGATGTGATCTAAAACTAGAAAACCATAAATACTACATTCACCCTGGGAAACAGTCTCAAGCACCTAACAACAATGTTCATCAGCTTACCTAAAAGCTACGGTGAGTTCCATTCGGCAGGGCTCTCCTGGGGACTTACGAAACCCTAGGAACTTAGCTCTCTGGTACTGTAGATGCAGAAAGAAACCAGTGTCCGTCTATCTGGTGTTGTGTTCAAATGGAACAATTTGAGGATTTAATGAAAAGATTAAGTGTTTCAAAAAGTAATAAAGAATACAGCTTTATTAACATTTTGGAAGCTTAGAGGTCTATTCCCGTGCAATTGTGCCAAGGTAAAAATTGTATTCAAGACTAGAAGGCAAAAATGAATGGTACTCCACTCCTTCTTCAGATTTTAGTGGTATGCTGTACTTAAAAAAAAAATGACTTTTGCTACAGAATAAACATGAGGACATTAAATCTTTTAATGAAATAGGAAAGCTACATCAGTAATTACAGGGTAATTACTCTGGATATACCTTTTGGCTTAAACTATGTGAGAGCCATGGCCACCTTCCCCTGCCTTCACAAAGGGGAAAGATAATGAAACTCAAGGCTGATTTCTCCGAAAGAGACTTCAGACATACAACCTTCTTTACCCTATTCTGGTACCAACCAACTATCAATCTCACAACACTCTCTGGGTTCGATAATCCATTGCAACGGCCACATAGAACTCAAAACAAAACTTACAATCATGGGGTTTATTAGGGAAGTGAACAGGGTACAATTCAGGATCAAAACCAACTCAGGACACAGCAATTCTCCAGTAAGGAATGCCTCTTGTCTGCTATACTACAGGTACGTCATACTCTTGTTTTCAGCCTCTCAACCATGTGGTCCCTTTGCCTCTGCTCTGTTTGAGCATGTGATACAAAGTTCTTTTAGTCAGTCTGTGAATGTGCAAAGGACATGCTCCTCACACCAGTCTCCTGCCCATTTGCACTCAGCTTTACTTAGCCCATCGGCCTAAAGCCCAAAGCTGTTAAGTCTTTCCATGCCATCACCTCTGCAGTCGCCTTGGCTGTCGCTGTTTCCCTAGGTAGGGATCTCCTGCTTCACTCCTGTTCTTTCTTCTCGATGATCCTGGGATCTTCTATCTCTACTTTGGAAATGGCTCCTTTTAAGCCGAACTGAAGGGCAAAAGTAAGCAATCCCAGCCTTAAAGTCCTGTATATTTTATTTGCGTAGTCTCACCCAATTACTTGGCGGGAATTAAGAAGACTGGATAGAAAAGCCACATCAAGTAAATTTAAGGCATGCACTTTCAGTAACCCTGAAAATAGGTGCACTCTTAAGAAACTTTCCCTAAAGAAATGCTTGGGGGACTTTAAGAATTGGCCACACTTTTACTTTGATCATTGATGTACTTTCCTTGAAACTGCCTATTTTTTCATCTAGTCTTGGTAGCGTAGTCATTATGAGTTGGGCTGCTAATCTCAAGGTCAGAAGTTTGAAACTACCAACTGTTCCATGGGAGAGAGAAGAGGCTTTCTGCTCCTGTAAAACAGGGTCACTATGAGTCAGAACTGAGTCCACAGCACACCACCACCACCACCAGTCTTGAATGGCATTCCCTACTCTCTTAATATTTATCCATATTTATATACAAAAGATGGGTTTAAGGAAACAGTATAGCTCTATTTAGATTTGACAACAAAAATTAAGTTAAGTGTTTATAGAGAAGCAGAGTCTGTCTAGCTCTTTGTGATAATGATTTTTGTATTAAATCCTTTTTAATCAATATTTAACTTTGAAAAGGTTTCTATTTGAATATGTATTTGAAAGAAGCTGCAGAAACAACAAAACAAATAATTAATATTGTATGCAAGTACAATTTTGATGAAGATAATTTAAAAGAGACTGCAGCAGTACACTCAACAGAGAACTGCCAGAAATTACAGCTGGATTCAGAAAAGGATGAGGAATGAGGCATATTCTTGTTGATATCAAATGGATGTTGGCTGAAATCAGAGAATGCCAAAAATTTGTTTGCCTGGGCTTCATTGACTACACAAAGACATTTGTTTGTATGGATCATAACAAGTTGTGGATAACATTACAAAAAATGGGAATACCAGAACACTTAATTGTGCTCATGTAGAACCTATACACGGAGCAAGAGTCAGATGCAGAACAGAGTGCTGCTATGTGATTTCAAATTAGGAAAGGTGTGATTCAGGGTTATAGTTTTCAACATATTTACTACATCTGTATTCTGAGCAAATACTAAAATAGTCTAGTCTATTTTAAGAAACATACTGTTTCTGTATTAAAGAGTCATTAACAACCTATGTTATGCAGATGACACAATCAGGCTTTCTGGAAGTGAACAGGACTTGAAGTCCTTACTAAAAAATGATATTTCAACATAGATAAAACAAAAATCCTCAAACTTGACCAATAAGTAGCATCACGATGAATTAAGAAAAGAATGAAGCTGCCAAGAGTTTCATTTTATTTGGATCTACAGTCAATGTTCATGAAAGTAGTAAGGAAATCAAATGGTGTATTATTGCATTTGACATATCTCTTGCAAAAGAACTCTTTAAAGTGTTAAAGAGTAAAGATGTCACTTTGAGGACTAAAGTTATGCTTGACTCAGGCCATGCTATATCCAGTCTCTTTATAGGCATGTGAAAAGTAGATAATGAAATGATTTAGAAGGCTAAAGAACTGATACTTATGAATTATGGTGTTGGCAAAGAATATTGAATGTAGATTTCCAGAGGAACAACAATAACAAGAAAAAACTGTATTGGAAGAAGTACAACCAGAATTCTCCTTTAGAAGCAAGGATGGTGAGACTTTGTCTTAAGTACTTATGACATGTTATTAGGAGGGATCATGGAGAAGGACATCGTGTTTGCTATTGTGGAGGGTAAGTAACAAAAAAGGAAATGCTCAATGAGGTTGACAGACACTGTGACTGCAGTAATGAGCTCAGGAATAATAATAAATGTGAGGATATTGAAGTATTAGGCAGTATTAGTTTTGTTGTGTATTGGGTCACTATGAAACCAGCTCAATGCCACCTAACAACAAAATTATATTAGTTAAGATAAAACTATATTTTCTTTAACAAAGAGACTCCAAACAGAGTGGCTCAGTGACTATAGAAACATATCTCTCTTTTGGTTAACAGTTTCATAGTGAACACTCTGTTGTGAAAGGCTTTGTTCCACACCATGATCAGAGATTTAGGGTTTTACCAGGTTGTCATGTAGTTGTTCTGTCTTCCTAAATGCTTTGCTTTCCCATCCTTATCTGCTCTGGTTCCAGCATAAAAAAAACATAGGATGGGAACACCCACTATTTTAACATTCATGGACCTAAAGTAGTGTACATACAAAGATTTTTGTAGAAAAATGGAATTAAAAGATAATGCAATTCTTGTGCAAACTTTTTGAGGCTCTCTCATCTTCCAAATTAACTGCAAAGGAGGTTGCAAATTTAGTGTTACTTGGAATTTACCTGTCTGGCCACAACTGTACTATGAGAAAAGAGGGAGAGTTGAATTTTGATGGACTTCTAGGTTTCTGTGACCAAATTGGTAGAAAGGCAAATTAAATCACACAGGTAGGTTACTCAGTAATTTAGTTTAGGAACATTGTCAACTCCCTTAAGTCAACAAACATTTAAAAATAATGTTGGTGATTATTATGCAAGGGTATTTGGTGAATTTGACAGTGTCTGGTCCTGGTGTGGCACTGTGGGTTAATGCACCAGACTATAAAGCCATTTGAACTGCAAGGTCAGTTCAAGCTCACCAGCTGCTCCTCAGAAACCCTATACATGGTTGCTATGGGTTGGAATTGACTCACCGGCACTTAACAACAACAGGTTATAAAAATACCTTTATAATTCTGAGTCCTTACAAATTCGTATGTGTGGCATTCTTATGGCATCAGGTGAGATCTAAATGTCTGTATGTACTGGCTAACCACCTACATACAGACATTTAGATCTCACCTTAATTGTGTTTGCATTTCTTTTCAACATATTCCTTGCAAAATGTGCTGACATCAATAGAACTAAAATCAATATATTGAGAATGAATAATTACATTGTTTATTACATTCCCCATTCTGAATTCTGTCCCATTTCCTCAGAAATCTTTGGAGGAATCCTTTGCAATTTATTTTCATAACATCTTAATCCCATGAGATTATATTCATTTGTAAATATAGTGGGGATGCTGAGTAAATATGGATCAACATCCTGTATATCAAAGAACCCCAGGAGACTGAATTTAGGGCAAAGGCTAACCATAGTGGTGTAAAAGTATTGCCAAGAGAGAGAGCATATGGAGGGAAGGGATATAGAAAGAAGGAGGAGCCACTATGAATTCAAACTCATTGAGAATCTTTACAATTAAATATAATAGTTTATTCCTTTTAACCATTGTCAATAGGGAGAGTTCCCTGCAAGTGACACCACTGAACTGAAACAAACAAAACCAAACCGAAATTGCCCATCTCTATAGTTTGTTGTTCAGAATTATTTGTAGGTTCACTGAATGTTCCTAGAGCTTCCTCTTAAGTAATTACATTTTCCACAAAACTCATGCTTTACTCCTGACTTCCATTCTGAAAATTGACTCTAAGCTTGCTTATTATTCTGTCCCCAGATCTAGCACATTGCTCATTAGAGTTGTTGTTGTTGTTGTGAAGTGACATTGAGTCGGTTCCGACCCACATTGACCCTGTATAGGGTTTCCGAGGAGCAGTTTATGAGCTTGAACTGTGAACTTGCGGATCAAATGGCTTTGCAGTCTGGTGCATTAATCCACAGCACTACACTAGGACTCCACTGGTTAGAGAAGGTCTTAATAAATATTAGTTTAATGATTAAAAATAAATAGGTAAGTCTCTGATGAGCGAAGCCATTGATCTGCTTTGTCTATTCTAGGGCTCCGATTCAATAGTTGCTGAGGTTTATTGCATTTGGGCTTGTAATTCTTTTAACTTATATGAAGAAATTATTTCATTTATATTATAGAAGGACAATGGAAGAGTCAGTTAATAATAACAGAACTTAATCTTTTGTATGCAGTTAATTTTTAAAAACAGTTTTATTGAGCCATAATACATTTAACATAGAATTCATTCTTTAAAAGTGGCTTTAGTACATTCACAGAGCTGTCAAAATATTGCCATAATGTAATTTTAGAAAACTTTCATCACCTGCAATAAGAAACTCAGCATTAGTCACTCCTAGCTCCCCTCTTTATCCTCTACCCGGCAACTCCACAACCCTAAGCAACATAACCAGCCTTGCATCTGTCTAGACTTGCTTATTTTAGATATGTCATATAAATATAGTCATATAATATTTGGTCTTTTGTGACTGACTTCTTCCAATTAGCATCTTTTCAAAGTTCAACATTTAGTATGTACCAGTAATTTATTCCTTTTTATTAATATTCTGTTATATAGATATACCAATTTATTGAACACTTAGCCTGTTTACACTTTGTGGCTATTATAATAATGCTTATTGTTGTTGTTAAGTGCCACTGAGTCAGTTCCGACCCATAGCAACCGTGAATAAAGTTTCTGAGGAGCAGCTGGTGAGTTTGAATAGCCAGTCTTGTGATTCAAACTGACCTTGTGGTACTACAACACCTTGCCAGGACTCTATTAGGCAGGAGAAACCAATATTCAAAAGGCAGTCAAGCTCATATTTTAAAACACTCAAGTTCAATCTTTTCTTCTCCCTTGGACTAGCCCAATTCATATCTATATGGCCTTGGATCTCTGGTAGGGTGGATTCTAGTAGGCCTTGGTCTGCCATCAGCCTTGTTTAACCAAGCAACTCCAGAAACTTCAGCTATCCCCTCTGTTTAACTATTTTATCCTATGTCCCTTTGTTCTTTCTCTTAAAAAAAACCCTCATAATTTCATGGTTCTGGAGCCTGATTCACTTAACAACCACTAACTGTTGTTTTTGTTGTTAAGTGATGTTGAGTCAATTACAACCCAACCACTACGCTACCAGAGCTATAATGTTTATAAACTGTTATTTTAGGAATAATTATAGTACCTGGGTGGTACAAATGGTTAAGTGACTACTCAAGGTCTTGGATCAACTATCAACACTCATGGAAGCAGCAGTCAAGAAATCAAACGACGTATTGCATTAGGCAAATCTACTGCACAAGACCTTTTTAAAGTGTTGAACAGCAAAGATGTCAGCTTGAGGACTAAGGTGCACCTGGGTATTTTCAATAACCTCATATGCATGTGAAAGCTGGTCAGTGAATAAGGAAGACCATAGAAGAATTGATGCTTTCGAGTTATGGTGTTGGAGGAGAATATTGAAAGTGCCATGGGCTGCCCATAGAACCAATAGATCTGTGTTGGAAGAAGTGCAGCCAGAGTGCTCCTTTGAGGCCAAGATGGTCAAACTTCATCTCTCGTACTTCGGACATGTTGTCAGGAGGGACCAGCCGCTGGAGAAGGATATCATATTTGGTAAGATGGAGTGTCAGAGAAAAAGAGGAAGACTCCCAACGAGATGGATTGACAAAATGGCAGCATCAATGGACTCAAGTGTGGCAACAGTAGTGAGGTTGGCCCAGGATCGGGCAGTTTTTCGTTCTGCTGTGCATAGGGTTGCTATGAATTGGTATCGACTCGATGGCACCTAACAACAACAAGAAGGTTGCAGTGAATTATTTAATATGGTTATTTTAGCCATGTTGTTGTTGTTGCTAAGTGCTATCCAGTTGGTTGCAACTCATAGTGACAAGGAGCAGATGGTGGGTTTGAACTGCTAACAACAGTCCAGTTCTTATCCTACAGTACCATATCAGTACTTCTCTACACAGAACCTTCATTATTCCCCAAAAAATGACTTTCCTGATGGGTCTGGGTAAGAGAAGGTGGGGGAAGATATGATAAGATTCAGTTGTGAGTGAGTGTTAACAGGGGTAATTGTGTTTGTGAAAACTGGAAACATGGAGATTGGTTGATTTGACCATCCTGGGGGTGGTGGTGGTTATGTGCCATGGAGTAGGTTCTGACTCACAGTGACCCTGTACAGAGTTTCAGAGGCTGTAAATCTTTATGAGAGCAGAAAGCCTCATCTTTCTCCATAGGTACTGCTGGTAATTTTGAACTACTGACTTTGAGATAAGTAACCTGACTCGTAACCACTACACTACCAGAGTTCCTTAACCATCCTGCTGGGTATAAAATAAACCATTTCAGAAGCAGGAATGGAGAATATTATTACCTTAAAGAAAGAATGACCAAGAGTGGAGTATGTCCTTTGGACCTTAAAATCCTTGCCCACTGAATCTCTAAATCCAGTAACAGAAAGTTGGGACGCCAGAGAAGTAGCAAGAGAAAAAAGTGAGAGATATGAGACAAAAACAGTGTACTTCCCAACCCTTAGAGTGAGTGAAACTGAGAGCCTTTGGACAAGAAACTTAATTGTATAATGGAATGCCTCCAGGAACTCAATTTTGGGAGTTAAGTTGGTTGACCCAGAGCTAGAGTTGAGTACTTTTGGGCTGAAGATTGTGGTGTAGTGGTGTACCCTTTGGGTATTTATTGGAGAGACTTAAAGAGCTTTGTAACATTGCCCAAACAGGGCAGAATCCCTAGAGCCTCCTGACTGAGATGCCAAGACCAAGGAGAGGCCTGATTGCCTGCAGGCCTGTCTGATAAGAGGCTGTACTGACAAAGAAATGTGTTCTGAGCAGTTTTGTTCCAGAATTGTGACCTGTTGACTTCTGCAATAAACCCCATAATCATGAGTATTATCTGTAAGTTCTTCGTAGTCATTTCAATGAATCTAGAACTAGCACAGAAGTAGAGAGTGCCATGAGAGTGATGCCAATGTTGACAAAAATGGTTTGAGGGTGAAGGCATGTCTGACCTCAGTAGCCTAGGAATTAGCCTTGGGCTGATGTTGACTTTGTTTTCCTTCCCCTTCTGTGAAGTCAGAAGAGATCAGTCACTGCCTCTGTATACTTCTTTTTACAGTCAGTGTGAGGAATGGAGTTCATTGTAGAGGCTCCAGGCTCATGGAAGTTTGGGACTTTGTAAGAAAACAAAGAAAGGGCATAGGAAGTGACTTTTATTTTATTTTATTGTAATATAGTTACTTTGTCTATTGTTAACAGTCCTGGCTCAAAGGAATGTGAGAGATGTTAAGCTAAAGTTGAGGGGAGAAAAGCCACTTCTGGAGTACCCTGAAGCAAAAGCCAGGCTGACTAAGCAATGTTCTTCCTACCAACTCTTGTTAAATAGGTCTGCTTGTGTGAAGGAAATCAGTATCGGTGATCATGATTACAGAGGTCAGACATTTCCCTACTCACTTTTACAACTGCTCTGGTAGTGTAGTGGTTACGAATCGGGCTACGAACTGGAAGGTCAGCAGTTCGAAACTACCAGCTGCTCTGTGAGAGAAATATGAGGCAATCTGCTCCCGTAAAGATTTACAGCCTCAGAAACCCTATTCAGGGTCACTATGGGTCGAAACAGACTCGGCATTTAACAACAACAACAACCAAAAGGTTAAGGAGCTCTGGCAGTGTCAGGTTACTTATCTCAAAGTCAGCAGTTCAAAATTACCAGCAGTACCAATGGAGAAAGATGAGGCGTTCTGCTCCTGTAAAGATTTACAGCCTAGGAAACCCTGTGCAGGGTCACTATGAGTGGGAACTGACTCCACGATACTCAACAACAACAACCAAAAGGTTGGCTGTTGAAACCCATCCAGAGGCTTTAGAAGAGAGGGCTGGCGATGTATATCCATAAGGCTATATCCATAAAAAGGAGCTCTGGTAGCATAGTGGCTACAAATTGGGATGTTTACCTCAAGGTCGGCAGTTCGAAACTTCTAGCTGTTCAGTGGGAGAAAGATGAGGCTTTCTGTTCCCATAAAGATTTACAACCTTGGAAACCCTGTGCAGGGTCACTAAGAGTCAGAACCCACTCCATGGTATTTAACAACAATAACATATTCATAAAGACCACATGGAATGCAGTTCTACTCAGTAGCACATGAAGTTGCTTTGAATTACCGTCGACTCATTGACAACTGGTATTGATACTATATATACCTAAACATATAAATTATGAATATGATACAGAAAAGTTCTATTGTTAATTTTTAATCTTCCTGAAACAATCCACTTGTTCATTCTTTAACAGACCAATGTCTCTCAGGGCTCTTCAAAGTCTTCCTTTGCTTGATGGTTCTGGTGCTCTGACGTCTATGAACATGTGTAAGTCTCCTGAGACATCGAGTGTTATCACAATCTTTGATCAGTCTTACATTGTATGATGTGACATTTGTCACTGCCTCCACATTCTCTTAGAGTACCAAATAGCAATGAAGAAGGACACATATCATTGTAGCTGGGTATATTAGTTTTAGGAAACCATAGATCTACATTTGAATTCAGATTCTCTTATTAACTATGTGACCTCAGGGAAATTAATTCATTTCTCTATGCCTCAGAAATTTTATCTGTAAAATGAGATTAACACAGCATTTAACTATTTAGAAGATTAAGTTAGATAATATATCAAAGTAATTATCATGGTGCCTGGTACATAGATAAACAGTTCGTAAATGCCTTCAAGTAGGTTCTGATTCATAGCGACTCTGCATAGGGTTTCAGATGAGCAGCCTGTGGGTTTAAACTGCTAACCTTGTGGTTCTCAGTCCATATCAGGATAAATATTAACTAATAATTATTACTATAACCACTGATATTAATATTTCTATTGCTATTATTGCTATGATTATCACTCACCTACTTGGATTTCAGAGTCCTGATGTGGCGCTGTGGGTTAATGCACCAGACTGTAAAGCCATTTGAACTGCAAGGTTGGTGGTTCAAGCTTACCAATTGCTCCTTGGAAACCCTATACAGTGTAGCTATGGGTCAGAACTGACTCAACAGCACTTCACAACAACAACTGTGATTTCAGTTATTTGAGGGCAAGGAATTTGAATGTTTTATTCACTGCTACCACCTGATGTGGCACTGTGGGATAATGCTGTGGACCACAAGGTCAGTTTGAACTGCAAGGTCAGCAATTCAAACTCACCAGCCGCTCTTCAGAAACCCAATACAAAATCTCTGTGAGTTGGAACAGACTATAGGGCACTTAACAACAACACCTAGATACTAAAACAGTATCTTCACTTGTTGAACCAATAATTTACCATGTAAAGGAGGCTTTTCTTGTACTCTGAATGACATCAACCAGGCAGTCCCTTACCTCAAGAAATCACCTCACTTTTTTTTTTTTTTTCTGACTGTGTTTGCTGCTGCTCTGAAAGTGAGTTGTCTCTTCTCAGTCACCTCTGGGTCCTTTGATTATCCTCTATGAGTTCATCTATCTAGAAATGAAGCCTGCTTTTAACATCATCATGTACTGCTTTCAATCATATTTAGTCAGAACCAATGTAGTCAATTGTTGGAAAATGAAGTCAACTTGCCTAAGCAATTCCAAGCGTGTTGATGTTTATTTTAGAAAACTTTCAACATCTGCATTTGTTTCATCATCTAAATTTTGTTTTGTCTTTAAGTAAAGGCTTTCAATGATAAATGGCACAATGTAACTATAGTTACTTGTTTCAAATGTCAAGTTTAATGTCAAAGGACAGAAAATTCTTATGGACAAGACCCTAATAGATAATAGTTACTCTATTATTTGGTTTAAGAAGGAAAAAGTTCAATGTTTGATTTTTGTTGTACTTTTTTTAGTTTCTAAGACCATAGGCTCTTGGGCCTGGAAGTCATTTTGTAAATCATACTTGTCCTAGAGTTTTATTTCTTGGCTGAAAAAAATGAAAACCACAGTGATTGAGTGACTTGTCTAGGAACACCTAAATAGTTCATATGAGAACTGAGATCAAATGCCATAACATGGTACAAGAGTTTGGGAATCAGGCAGATATTAAATTGAAATTACAACCCAGGATGGTTCACTCATTAACTTCTTCTGGGAACCTCAGTTCCAAGATTCCTCAAATTTTAGATGGTAATGATATTAATACGAGGGTAAGTAGAAAATATTGCTACTCGGGTTCCAGTTCATACATGCATGGATTTGTTCCAAACAAAACACATTTATTCATGTCTTTGCAATCAGTGGATGGCTGCAGTCAGGTTCTCTCAATAATAAACTTGTCAGTCTTGCTAGAATGCATTCTAAGAAAAGGTTCAATCAAAATAGTGGCTTCTAAGAGGAATTGCTGGAATAGATAAATACAAATCAGAGAGGTCAGCTCAGAACGTTATACTGATTGTTTCTTTGGACTTCAAATGGGTAATGTTGATAGAGTTTCTCACAGGAGATAGCGTAATCATGGGGGATTATTATGAGGCTGTTTTAAGAAAATTGACACTTAAATTGGTCAGGAAAAGGCCAGTAAAGCTATACCAAGGAATTCCCCCCATCAGGACAATACACCTGTTCATTCTTTAAGAGTATCAAGGGCTGTCCTATGAAAATTTGTTGGGAAATCTTACTTTATGTGCCCTCCAGTCCTGATCTAGCCCCTTAACACTTCTTTTTTGTTCCACAAACTCAACAATCATGAAAAGTAACAAGATTTGAATCCTTTGAGGTTGCTTACATTGCTTTCTTAATGTGATGTAAATTTAAGATGCAGAATTTTTTTTTGAAAGTGTTACAGAGATGGAAACACTGCCTTCAAAGTATATAGACTTAGCTGGAATGTACGTTAAAAACCAATAGATTCACATTTTGATATTTTTGTTTAATAAAGTATCATATGATTTTCTAGTAACGCTTTCTTACTTTCTGTTGTTTTTATGTGTCATCGAGTTGGTTCTGATTCATAGCTAGCTCCCTACCCACAATACAATGAAACACTACCTGGTCCTGTGTCATCCTCACAATTGTTATTTTTGAGCCCATTGTTGCCTCGCCTTGAAAACTTTATGGACTGCAGTTCTACCCTATAACATATGGGGTGATCATAAGTTGGAATTGAGCGTATAAAAGGTTTTTATTTTTACTTTGTTGTTGCTAGGTGTCACTGAGTCAGCACCAAGTCCTAGTGACTCAATGCATAATGGAACAAAACACTGTCAGTTCCTGCACCAACCTCACAATGTTTGCCACATCTGAGCCCATTGTTGTTGCCACTGTGC
>NW_006408557.1:2439640-2440937 GCF_000296735.1 Chrysochloris asiatica
GCTGAGTATGTTCTTCCTTTTTGGTTTTCTGATTCCAGATCTTTGCACATTTTGTTGTAATATTTGACTTTATCTTCTTGAGCTGATCTTTGACATTTTCTGTTCAGCTCTTGGACCTCCTCATTTCTTCCATTTGCTTTAGCATCTCTATGAGGTTATTGGAAATACCATAGCTTGGGCCAGGTACACACTAGTCCTCAAACTGATATCTTTGCTCTTGAACACTTTAAAGAAGTCTTACAGCAGATTTGCCTACTTCCTTGACTAATATTTCTATGAGTGTTGATGGTTGATGCAAACAAAATGAAGTCTTTGAGAACTTCTATCTTTTTCCATTTATATGGATGTTGCTTATTAGTCCAGTGGCGAGGATTTTTGTTTCCTTTACATTGAGGTGCAACCCATACTGAAGGTTGTAGTGTTTGATCATCATCAGTAAATACTTTAATCCTCTTTGCCTTCAGCAAGCAAGTTTGTATCATCTGCATATCACAGGTTGCTGATGAGTCTTCCCCCAGTCCTGATGCCACATTTTTCTTCATGTAATCCAGCTTTTCAGGTTATTTGCTCAGCAAAGAGATTGAATAAATATAATGAAGGAATACAACCATGGTACACACACTTTCTAATCTTAAACCATTTGGTATTTCCTTTTTTCTCTTCGAACAACCACCTCTTGGTCCATGTACTGGTTCCTCCTAAGCACAATTCAGCATTCCAGAATACTCATTCTCTGCAATATTGTACATACCTTGTCATGATCCACACAAGCAAAAGCCTTTGTGTAATTAATAAAGAACTGGCAAACATTTTCATGGTATTCTCTACTTTCAGCCAAGACCCATCTGACATCAGTGATTGATTATATTACTCATTATATATCATCTTCTAATCTGACTTGAACCTCTGGAAGTTCTCTGTCAATGTATGCTTGCAACAGTTTTTTAATTATCTTTAGTAAAATTTTTACATGTATGTAATAGTAACAATATTGTCTGATGATCTCTGCATTTGATTGGGTCACCTCTCTAGAATGAACACCAATATGGATCTCTTCTAGTCACTTGGCCAGGAAGTTGTCTTCCAAATTTCTTGACATAGATGAATGAGTGCCTGCAGTGCCGCATCAGTTTATTGAAAGTTTTCATTTTGTATTCCATCAATTCCCAGACCTATGTTCTTTGACAATGACTTCAATGCACGTTGGAGTTCTTCCTTCCATATCACTGGCTCTTAATTTTATACTACCTCTTGAAATGGTTGAATATTGACCATTTCTTTTTGGTACAGTGACTCT
>NW_006408557.1:2441862-2464908 GCF_000296735.1 Chrysochloris asiatica
TTTTGTTACCAAACATTTACATTTACCTTTCCAACACTCACTGTCAGACCTGAAAGCAATCATTCCCTATTGAACCACAGGAGTCCTTTCCCCCTCACCTTTTATCAACCCCATCTTGACAGGTTGGAAACAATTCAGTGGCAATTCTACCTTTTCCTGTATCCTGTGGAACTAGGTTCCCTATTGAAAGCTTCTAAGACAGTCACTTCTTGCCTTTGTAGTTTCCCCATTTTGGGTAGCAAATGTCTAGGTTCCCCATCCTTTTTGACCCTGTGTACCAAGGGGGTGGGAATGATCCTCACTGTAGAGATTTGTCCACTCCTTTGTCATACTGCATCCACCAGTATAGGTCAAGTTCATCCACTTATAATGGGTTACTCTTGGGTTTTTTTTCCCCCTCTTCTTCCTCTAGACATGTTCTGATCATCCAGCCATTGATGCCACATCAAATGGGTACTATCTGCAAATGTGGGTGTTCTTGTGTGTCTCTCCTCACTTCATATCAGATGGATGCTTCACTCTTCATTCTAGTCTTCTGGGGCCATGTCCCTGGCCCTGAGTCCAGGAGTCTCCAGGTCTCGTCATACTGCTGGTTAACCAGGTCTCAATCCAGGTTAACAGGAGTCTATTGAATGTCATCGGACTTAGTTCATAACTTCATTGCTATTCCCCCCCACTTCCCTTTATCGGTGACCAATGTGGTCAGCAGCAGGACCACATACATGCCTGCTAGTGTATACCATTTGAGTTTCAGTCTTGGAAGAGAGTTTGCCTTGAGGGGACCTGACCACTTGCCTTGATGGCTCCCTGGGGAACAACTTGCTTGTTCTTGTAGTGGTCAATTGGACTGCAGTTAGTGTTTTTGATTTTTTCTGCTGGTCTTTCTTTCAAGAAGTATCTTATGTTCTCCTAGCAGCTTCATACTGGTCTTCTTGTCCTTTCAAGTGGAAATATCCCACCTTAGAAGATTCTGGATGGGGATCAGAAGTCCACCTATGGTCGTGTGCAATGCAAAGGCTCTGCAGGGAGCCTCCTTCACTGGGCAAGTTCTAGCCCCATTTTAGGTATTTCAATCAGTTATAGGCTGAAGACGGACTTACAAGCTTTCTTTGGTGATGTTTCTGGCTATTTCTCTCTCTCCCCTTTAAGTGTTTATTTTACAATAGTAGGCAAGGGAACCCAAGATTCAAAAGACAGTCAAGTGTCTTACCCATTCAAACCATGCCTCAATTTTTGCATCCACAAGCCCTGTTGTTCCATGGTTGTGCTTACATCATTATTTACCTCTGTCCTACTTAGCCCATGTAAACCTGCCTAGTTATGCTCTCATCTGCCTTGTTTTCCCTTTCTCCTTCCCCTTCTAGTGTATGCCCACCTCCGGTGTCCAAAGCATCATGTGTTTATTCCCTACCCTGTGCTCCACTATCCTGTACCTATTCCCTACCCTGTGCTCCACCTTCCCTCCCTCCCCATACCCCACCCCATACACCCTGGTAACCAACAACAACAGCAACAATAATAATAATTAAAAAAATGAAAGATAATTTCTCCCCCACCCCTTTTAGTATAGGTGTTTTTTCTTAATCTTTTACAATAATGATCCTATGCCGTATTTCTCCTTTTGTGACTGACTGAGTTTATGCAGCATAATGTCCTCAAGGTTCATCCATGTTATGCAGTGGCTTGCTGCTTCCTTGTTATTCTTCAGGGTAGCCTAATATTCAATTGTGTGTATGTACCAATGTTTGTTTATCAATTCTTCCTTTTTCTTAAATATATGATGGACTACATTGATTGTTTTTCTAATGTTGAACCATCCTTGCATCCCTGATATGAGTCCCACTGGTCGTGAAGTATTATTTTTTTGATGTGCTGCTGGATTCTGTTGGCTAGGATTTTGTTGAGAATTTTTGCATCTATGTTCATGAGAGATATTGGTCTGTAATTATCTTTCTTAGTGATGTCCTTTCCTGGTTTTGGTATTAAGGTTATGCTTGCTTCATAAAATGTATTAGGAAGTTTTCCATCCTCCTGTGTATTCTTCAATAATTTGAGTAGAATTGGTGACAACTCTTCCCTGAATGTCTGGTAAAACTCACCAGTGAAACCATCTGGACCTGGACTTCTTTTGGTTGACAGTTTTTTGAAGACCTGATCAATTTCTTCTGTTGTTTTGGGTCTTTTGAAGTTTTCTACTTCACTCTGTGTGAGTTTAGATATGTCGTGTTTTTTCTAAAAATGTATCCATGTCTTTTAAGTTTTCAAATTTGTTGGAGTACAACTCTTCATAGTATTCTGTTATTATCCTTTTGATTTCCTCTGGTTCTGTTGTGACATCGCCCATTGGGTTTCTAATGCGTGCTATTTGTGTCTTCTACCTCTTTTCTTTTGTTAGGTTTGTCAGTTTTATTAATCCTTTTAAAGGACCAGTTTCTCAGCCTGTTGATTCTTTCTATAGTTTTTCTGTTTTCTATCTCATTTACTTCTGCTCTGATCTTTATTATTTCTTTTCTTTTAGTGACTGTAGGTTCCCTTTGTTGGTCTGTTTCTAGTTGCTAGAAATGCTGTGCTAATGTGTTAATTTTGATTCTTTCTTCTTTTCATGGACATGTTTTAATTTTCTTCAACTTCAGCCTGAACTTGCATATGAGCAATTGATGGTCTGTTTCACAGTCTGTCCCTGACCTTTTTTTCGCTGATGATATGGTGCTTTTCTACCATTTCTTTCCACAGATGCAGTCAATTTTATTTCTGTTTATTCTATCTGGTGAGGTCCATGTGTATAATCATCTTTTGTTATGTAAAAAAGGTATTTGCAATGAAGAAGTCATTTGCCTTGAAAAATTCTAACATGGGATCCCCAGAATTGTTTCTATCCCCAAGAACACATTTTCCAACTATTTTTTGTTTCAAACCTTTGCATTCTAATTGCCAGTAATTATCAGCAAAACTTGATTGCATATTTGATCAATTTCAGACTGAAGAAGTTGTTAGAATTCTTCAATTTAACCCTCACTGGCTTCAGTGGTTGGTGCGTAATTTTGAATAATAGTGCTATTAACTGGACTTCCTTGTAATCCTATGGGTTTTATTTGATCACAAAGAGTGTTATACTTCAAGACAGATCTTGATACGTTCTTTTTGATTGTGAATGTGACACTATTCCTCTTCAATTTGTCATTTCAGACGTAGTAAACCATGTAATTGTCAAATTCAAAATTGACAATACCAGTCTACTTCAGTTTAGTAATGACTAGGACATCGATGTTTATGTTTTCCATCTCATTTTTGACAATTTCCAATTTTCCTAGATTCATACTTCATACACTCCATGTTTTGATCATTAATGGATGTTTACAGATTTTCTCTTCATTTTGAATTGTGCCTCTCTAGCAAATGAAGGTCCCTAAGGCTTTATTCCATTAGTGCCTTCAAGGTCAATGATACTTTGAGGATGCAGCTCTTTCCCAGTTACATTTGGAGTACCTTCCAATGTGAAGGGCTCATTTTCTAGCACTATATCTGACAATATTTTGGTGTACTTCATCATGTTTCAATATTCAATATTATGATGCTAACAGTACTATACTGCTATTCATAAGGTTTTCAGTAACTAAACTATTTGGAAGTTGTCTGTCTCTCTTTCTTCTTAGTCTGTCTTTGTCTGGAATCTCAGCTGAATGTTATCCACTGTGGTTGACCCTGCTGGTATTTAAAATACCAGTGGCATAGTTTCGAGAATCACAGCAACATGGAACCCATCACAGAATGACAAGTATTTTTACTTACCCTTGCATAACCAATTTCCATCAAGTCAATTCTAATTCATGGTGGCACATTGAAGGTCAGAACTGTATTCCATAAGTTTTTTTTTTTTTTTATTGTGAATTACAGGCAGATCATCAGTTGTACATTTAACAAATCATATACTTTGCTTCATTACAATGATTATAATTCCCTCCATATACCATCAGTTAACAATATTTCTCTCTATTCATTTTAGCACTTTTTTTTTTTTTAAGCATTCAGGAATATAGAATAATTTAAACCACCAAAGAGCACATTCTGCAAGTCTGCCTCCTGGCCACTAGTTCTCAGTCCCTCTCTTTCCATGAACCTAGAAGCCTCAGCTGCTCCCTCTCTCCATGTCCCCATCTCTGCCTCCATCTCTGGTGTCACTGCTTCTCTGGATAAGGCCTCACATTCCACTTGTGCTCTTCTCCCTTGATTGCCCTATGGTCCTGGACTATAAGATTAACTTCTCCCCCAATTTTGTTACAAAGTGTCTACCTTTACAACTGTGACAGTCACAATTAGTCGTGATAACAATTACTCACTAGTGAATCATAAGAATTTTATCCATCTCTTTTTATCAGACACATTTAGACAAGATGAAAACTATTCAGCAGGAACTCTATCTACCTCCACACACTCTTAAACTAAAGTCCCTCTTAAAAACTTGTAAGCCAGTAACTTCAATCCTTTATTGCTCGCGTCCTCATTTTGTTGTTGTTGTTAGGTGTCATCGAGTTGGAACTGACTCATAGCGACCCCATGCACAGCATAACGAAACAATGTCTGATCCTTGGCCAACCTCACTACCACTGCCACACTTGAGTCCATCAATGCTGCCACCTGGCCAATCCATCTCATTGGGGTCTTCCTCTTTTTCTCTGACCCTCCATCTTACCAAACATAATATCCTTCTCCAGTGACTGTTCCCTCCTTAAAATATGTCCAAAGTATGAGAGACAAAGTTTGGCTATCTTGGCCTCTAAGGAGCACTCTGGCTGCACTTCTTCCAAAACAGATTTTTTGGTTCTTTTGGCAGCCCATGGTACTTTTAGTATTCTCCTCCAACACCATAATTCAAAGGCATCAATTCTTCTATGATTTTCCTTATTCATTGTCCAGCTTTCACATCCATATGACGTTATTGAAAATACCATGGCTTGGGTCAGGTGCACCTTAGTCCTCAAGCTGACATCTCTGCTCTTCATCACTTTAAAAAGTTCTTGTGCAGCAGATTTGACTAATGCAATACGTCGTCTGATCTCTTTACTGCTACTTCCACGAGTGTTGATAGTTGATTCAAGAAGAATGAAGTCCTTGACAATTTCAATCTTTTTTCCATTGGTAAGAATGTTGTTTATTGTTCCAGTGGTGAGGATTTTTGTTTTCTTGACATTGCGATGTAATCCATACTGAAGGCTATGCTCTTTGATCTCCATCAGTAAATGTTTTAAGTCCTCTTCACTTTCAGCAAGCAAAGTTGTATCATCTGCATATTGCAGGTTCTTAATGAGAACCTGATGCCACGGTTTTATTCATAGAACCCAGTTTCTCGTATTATTTGCTCACCATACAGGTTGAATAAGTATGGTGAAAGAATACAACCTTGTTGCACACCTTTCTTAATTTTAAAGCATTCAGTGTTCCCATGCTCTGTTTGAACAGCTGCTTCTTGGTCCAGGTATAGATTTCTCATGAGTTCAATTAAGTGTTCTGGAATACTCATACTTCACAATGTCGTCCATAGCTTGTCATGATCCACACAACCGAAAGCCTTTTCGTAGTCAATAAAGCATATGTGAACATCTTTCTGATATTCTCTGCTTTTAGCCAAGATCCATCTGACGTCAGCAATGATATCTCTCGTTCCACGGCCTCTTCTGAATCCAGCTTGAACCTCTGGAAGTTCTCTGTGAATGTTTGATTGTAGCCGTTTCTGTATTACCTTTAGCAAATTTACTTGCTTGAGATATCAAAGAGATTGTCCTATGATTTCCGGATTCCGTTGGGTCACCTCTCTTTGGAACGGACACAAATATGGATCTCTTCCAATCAGTTGGCCAGATAGTTGTCTTCCAAGTTTCTTGGTAGAGATGAGTGAGTGCCTCCGGTGCCGCCTCACTTTCTTGAAAGATTTCATTTCAGATAACCAATATCTAAGTTGCCCATTCCTATTTGTCTAGTATACAGAGGCAATAACATTGATACTTGATGTGAAAACTCCTTCCTTCTCTGTTGGTATTTTGATCTATCACCTCCATGAGTATAGGTGAATTTCATTAAATTGTAGCAATTTACTCTCATTCCCTGCATCAAAAATTGTTTTGTTTTGTTTTGTTTTATCTTCCTCTAGGCAAATTCTGATTATCAGATCAAATGGGTGTTCTTGTTCATCTCCCCTTGTTTTATATTAGCTCGATGATTCACTCTCATCTCTAGCCCCTTGTGGCTATGTCCTTGTTGATGGGCTCAGGTGTTCCCAGGTATCACCACACTTTGGACCAGTTAGCCCTTCCTCTTCGCTCTCTTATCTCCAGGTCATCGGGAGTCTATGGGCCATGTTTGAGCTCAGCTCATTTCTTCATTGCTGTCTTCACCCTCTTCCACTTGCTGTTAGACTAATGTGGTCGCCAGCAAGCTCACCTGCCTGCTCATTATTCCATAAGGTTTTTAAGGGTATTACCAAGTCATTTCTGGTATGGTGCTGTGGGCTAATACTCCTCGGAAACCCTATACAGGGTTGTTATGAGTCGGAATTGACTCAACGGCACTTATCCACCAAGTAGTTCACTAGGTTTTTTTCTGAGGTGCATTTAGTTAGGTTTGAACAGGAGTCTTTTCAGTTAACAGTCAATCGCTTAATCATTGGTGTCATAAAGCACCTGCTATTAAAAAAGAGAGCAGTAGAACTAGGGCAGTTCCAGGAATTAGAAGAGTCCCAGAGATGTATTCCAGCGAGAGGTTTGGCACCCACAGTTACTTTAGTCCTCCTTTGTCACCTCTGTCTGTACTAGCTACTTCTTCTCACTTAAACCCTTTTTTATAGGACACTGAATTAATACAAAAAATACCTTCAAATGGTGCCCAGCTATCACTACCAGCAGCTCTGATAGGGATCACATTATAAGATCCTGGGTTGACTGGCTGAAAATGTGGAACAAAACTGAAAATTATTTTTTTTTAATTTGAGTTTATTGGCCAGAAAGAGACTGCAGGAACCTGAGATCATGGCCCTAGAGCACCCTTCTAAGTCTGGAATTGAACTCAACCTCATGACCCAATTTTCAGCCAAACATTTTCAGCTAATTACTCAAGATCAAAAGGGCAACATTTACCTATGAACAAAGTTGAGAAGGGGTGGAAAGGCTGGAGGAAGAACCACGGGAATGAAGTGGGATAACTGTTGTTGCATAGAGGAGATTGCAGTCATTGAGATGGATCAAAGTGTACAATTTGTTGAATGTAAAATGTGATCTCTAAATCTTCTCTCAATTCACAATAAAAGGTTTAAAAAAGAAATAAAAAACAACCTTCAAATCCACATTTCTATGCATCATATAAGGGATTTATCCACTTTATTATCAGAGCCCCTTTAAATGTAAAAGATGGTACATATCTATCCTTGGGTACCAGACAACCTGTACAAGTAGGAAGGAATTTTTTATTTGTTTTGTTTTCCTTTTTCTGGTTGACATCTTACATTATATTCTAAAGCATCAGTATATTGCATTCTACTTCTTCAAAAAAAAATAGTTGAAAGTTCTTGCTATTTAAGTAATTTTATCGTCCTTTGCCAATAAGTCTCCTCATAAACTTTAGGAAGGTGCTCACTCTGTGATATATGGTGCCTTGGGCACACTGCCAACATCCCAGTTTTTAAAGCCAGGCATTTGATGACCCACCTTGCAAATGCCAGTCCTTGCATATAAATACACCAACCCTGTTAAAGCAATCACAAGCAGATCAAGGGCTTCAAGCTTCCACAAATTCTGAATGCCTTAGAAAGCCAGAAAGATCTGCTGGTATTGCCTTAGGGAAAAGTTAGCATCCTAAATCATTGCCTTTCATTTTTTAACTTTGCAAATATTTTATTATCTCATGCATAGTGAAGATGAAGCAGAAGTGCAAAGAGTTGCTGTTTTTCCATGTTGTATAAAGAAGGAAATGAGAACTCATCAGCTTTTTTCATCCTTCATAAAACAATGAAAATATGCCTCATTGCCTGCACAAAACAGTGATATGCATCAGAGGCTTTGAGAAGGTAAAAATTCTTGACTTCAAGTGCTTTTTTAAGACCACTCTGCACATGTTGTAGAAGCAGTACTGGGTCTTAAGGTGGCGTGTGTGTGTGTGTGTACATGTGTATGTACTTGTGTGCATGAATGCATATGTGTGTGTATATATTGGGGCTATCCTAATTGTTGCTGGCTGGGTCTCTATAGAAGCATATTCAGTGGAATATATTTATACATATATATATAAGAAACTCTGGTAGTGTAGTGGTTGGTTACGAATTGGGCTGCAAACTGCAAGGTCAGTAGTTCAAAACTACCAGTCATTCCACAGGACAAAGATGAGATTTTCTGCTCCTGTAAAGATTTACAGCCTCAGAAACCCTGCACAGGGTCACTATGAGTCAGAACCGACTCCACGGCACATAACAACAACAACAACAATGGTATTGGAGGAGAATATTGAAAGTGTCATGGGCTGCCAAAAGAACCAATAGATCTGTTTTGGAAGAAGTGCAGCCAGAGTGCTCCTTGGAGGCCAAGATGGCCAAACTTCGTCTCTCATACTTCAGACATATTGTCAGGAGGGACCAGTCACTGGAGAAGGATATCATGTTTGGTAAGGTGGAGGGTCAGAGAAAAAGAGGAAGACCCCCAGCGAGATGGATTGGCCAAGTGGCAGCATTGATGGACTCAAGTGTGGCAACAGTAGTGAGGTTGGCCTAGGATTGGGCCATGTTTTGTTCTGCTGTGCATAAGGTTACGAATCAGGCTGTGAACCGCAAGGTCAGCAGTTCGAAACTACCAGCGGTTCCGCGGGAGAAAGAGGAGGCGTTCTGCTCCCGTAAAGATTTACAGCCTCGGAAACCCTGTACAGGGTCGCTATGAGTCGGAACCGAATCGGGCTGCGAACCTTAAGGTCAGTGGTTCAAAACTACCAGCCGCTCCGCGGGAGAAAGATGAGGCTTTCTACTCCCGTAAAGATTTACACCCTCGGAAACCCTGTACAGGGTCGCTATGGGTCGGAACCGACTCAACGGCACTTAACAACAACAACAATATATATATATATCTCAAGATATTTATTTCAAGGAAATGACTCACACCATTATAGAGGGTGGCAAGTCCCTAGTCCAGCGATCAGATATCAGACTTCTCCAGGGACTAAGTAGCTTCAGGGACTAATGAACCCAAGATCATCAGATCAGCTAGAAAACTGATGGCTTGAGTGTTGCAGAGACTTATAAATCCAAGACCAGCTGGTCAGAAGATAGGATAATTGTTCACAATCTACATAGGCTAACAAACCCCAATGTCAACAGACAATACAGTAGGCCATTAGCTCAAGACCCAATAACTAGAGGTCATATTATGAGAGTTCAATGCAGGAACCAGAATGAGCAAAATGCTAGAGAATTTTGCCATAAATTTCATGTATATTCAATGTAGGCTACACTATTGAGGAGACTCCCTACACACTGGTTCATGGTTGTGATTGGTTAAGAGTATTGCACCCCACCCTAATTCCCTTGCATCTGATAGGGCTGATCACATCAGACCATATCTTGGGGGATGATCGCGTCATTATATAACTGCCAAATCAGAGAACCATGGTCCAGCGAAATTGAAGCACAACTTTGAGTATCACATGAATCCAGCTCTTCTCTTCACAGACCTCATTCCAATCCATAGGGGGAGAAGTAGGAAATGTAGTGAAAGTGGGGAAATGGAAAGAGGAAGAGCAAAGGTAGAGACAGAAATGACAAGAATCTGAAGCCAGCACCTAGCAAGCTCACTGCAAGCAGTCATCCTCAGAAAGGCTTAGATTAGTCAGAGGACTAGCTGGAATAAGTAGATGCACCTGTGCTCAGGAAATTCCTGTGCTTTCCTGATATTTCCACTTAATGTTCTTTGCCCACATTCTTGCTACCAACTTCTTCCACTTTATAGCTTCTAGCTTACCTGAGACAATGATCAGAAGGTACCACTCTGAAAAACAAGCACTGATTGTATATTTGTGTAGTATATTTGCTTGTATATGGCAGATCCCATCCATAGGAAAACTAGAAAAAAATGTGTACTTGCTTATGGAATTAGAAAAAGTAGATAAAAGTATGGATGCTACTTTTTTAATGTGTGTTTTCAGTGGGGTGAGCTAGGATAGAAACCTAGGGAGAAGTGACTGACCACAGAAATGAACATAATGGTGGCCCAATATGTCATATATTATAAGGGGGAAAAAAGAGTGACTAGAAGCCAGTCCAGGAATTCATAAAGGCCAAGGTTTTACCCTAAAAAGAGGTCTTGACCCCATTCTTCTTCAATTTTCAACCCCAGAACATCCATGCTCCTACTTTCTTCCCTTAATCTTAGTTTCCCTGTTATAAATTATGAGGTTCACTGTTAGTAAGTAATAAAGTGATAGGATTTTCATTCTCTTTGGAGGAAGAAAACAGAAGAGGACTCTAGTAGGGGGAGAGTGTATTTCTAGGACCCCAATTGAATACTCTGGGCACATTTTCTTAGGCTAAATGAAGACTATCAGAAAAATCTTAAAGACCTAGCATGGTCTTACTTTGTGCTTGGCTCCTAGCACCCTCCTTTTAAACCCTATTGGTTCGCCTTTCGTTCCATCTCACCAGGCTTTTGCTCTTCTGTTCCCTTGACTTGGAAATCTCACACTTACCTCCTCCTTTCATATGATTAAATACCAAAGTCTTTGTCTCTGAAGATGCTTTTCCTGACCTCCAGCCTGATTAAACCTTCTTGTTACAAGCTCACATGGTGCTACATGACTCTCTTTCACAGTGCTCATTACTTTGACAGTTTTACATTTATTAGAAATGATTATTTTATGAATGTCAGTGTCTATGCTTGCTCACACCTATATCTCTAGCTCCCTGTGCTCTATCTGACAGACAGTAGAGAGTCAGTAAATTCTTGCTGATGAATGCATGTATTTTCCTATAAAAAGATGCCCTATGCTCTATCATTTTTATAAATTAAATTGTTTGGGGGCTTTCCTGACAACAACATTAGCATACATATTTTTTACCTTCTTGGAAATATGAACTGTAACTTCCAAATAGCTAAATGGGAAACAACAATTTTGGATCATGAAAAACATGTAAATTATATGCTTTATATTTAATAAATGGATTTTGTTTGTTTTTTTCCTACTTTCTTTTCTAGTAATGCATGCTACCTAGT
Source organism: Chrysochloris asiatica (assembly GCF_000296735.1). Classification (NCBI taxonomy): domain Eukaryota; kingdom Metazoa; phylum Chordata; class Mammalia; order Afrosoricida; family Chrysochloridae; genus Chrysochloris; species Chrysochloris asiatica. The sequence continues at coordinate 2,453,097 of NW_006408557.1, forward strand.
AAATGTTTATTATTGTAAAGAGCCAACATTTTTATATTTGCTTCAATCCTTTTTACAGTCATCTTTTTGGGTATTATTTCTGCAAATCATTTTCTTTCCTCATAAGGGACCATTCTAAGACTCTTGGATGACTCAAGGCAGATAATCAAAATGTCTAATGAATAATCATTTGTATTCCAGGAGTTTCCTGTAACCATCAATCATTAGATGTCCTCAATAATTTTCTCACTCTCACACCCAGCATAGTACTTCATCAGGGTCTGGACTTGGAGTTACTAGAGGGTTGTGACAATGTGGTATCTCTATTCTCTCATTGTCTAGTATGGTGTTTTACCATATGGAAGGTGCTGAATAAGTACTCACAACATTGAAATGCATCATACGTATCTCAACATTGCTTAAAATTTGTGAATAATTGATTAGAGGGTTTATGATTATCAGACTTGAGAGGACTGCTTGTGAAAAAAAGAAAGAAAAGACTAAGAGATCTCAAGTTATATAACAACTAAGGTAAGTAACCAAGCAAAGAAGAAGATTGACAGATTTAAAGTAATATATGTGCATGATAATAATTAAGCAATATAAAAGAGCATGGGAACACAGTAGCTCCATACAATATGAACTGGGCCACAAGGTCCACAGTTTGAGCCTACCAGCTGTTCCATGGGAGAAAGATGAGGCTTTCTGCTTCAGTGAAAATAAAAAGCCCTCCTATCAAAGAGCACAGCCTTCAGTATGGATTGCATCTCAAGGCAAAGAAACAAAAATTCTCACCACTGGACCAATAAGCAAGATTCTTATCAACAGAAAAAAGATTGAAGTTGTCAAGGACTTCATTCTTCTTGGATCAACTATCAACACTCACGGAAGCAGCAAGCAAGAAATCAAATGACGTATTGCATTAGGCAAATCTGTTGCACAAGACCTTTTTAAAGTGATGAAGAATAAAGATGTCAGCTTGAAGACTAAGGTGCACCTGACCCAAATCATGGTATTTTCAATAACCTCATAAGCATGTGAAAGCTGGACAGTGAATAAGGAAGACCTTGGAAGAATTGATGTTTTTGAGTTATGGCATTGGAGGAGAATATTGAAAGTGCCATAGGTTGGCAAAAGAACCAACAGATCTGTGTTGGAACAGGTACAGCCAGAGTGCTCCTTGGGGGCAAGAATGGCCAAACTTTGTCTCTCATACTTTGGACATATTGTAAGGAGGGACCAGTTGCTGGAGAAAAATATCATGTTTGTTAAGGTTGAGGGTCAGAGAAAAAGAGGAAATCCCCCAACGAGATGGATTGCCCAAGAGGCAGCATCAATGAGCCCAAGTGTGGTAACAGTAGTGAGGTTGGCCCAGGATCAGGCAGTGGTTCATTCTGCTATGCATAAGGTTGCTATGGGTTGATACTGACTTGATGGCACCTAACAACAACAAATGTGTTGGAATGGACTCAACAGTACTTAAAAACAACAACATTCGTACCAAAACCTGCCAGTATGCTGTGTTGTCAGGTTGCTCATCCATTCTCTATAAAAAAGAAAAATATCTCTGCAGAAATAAATCCATTAAGTATAAACAAATGTATAATTTTTTGTGAGTGTGTGTGTAGGAAAGCCTTCCCACTTCAAGATTATTTTTAAAAGGTTTAGGTTTTCTTCTGGTTACTTTTTGATATTTTAAATACATACAAACATGAGTTAAATTACATGGATATATATGTATGTATTCATACACGCACACACACACACACACACACATATATATTTATCTGGTAGTGTAGTGGTTATGAATCGGGCTGCGAACCGCAAGCCAGCAGTTCGAAACTACCAGCTGTTCCTCAGGAGAAAGATGAGGCATTCTGCTCCCATAAAGATTTACAGCCTCGGAAACTCTGTATAGGGTCATGTACAGGGTCGCTATGAGTTGGAACTGACTCCACGGCACAGAACCATCACCACCACCATATGTTACATATAGCTGTTGCTGCTAAGTAATCAAGTGGATTCCAACTCAGAGCTACCCTGTGTAGGGTTTCCAAGGAGCAGCAAGTGAGTTTGAACTGTGGAAGTTGTTGGTTAAGCACTTGGCTACTAAGTGAAAGGTCTATGTCTTGTTCAGTGCTGTGAAGTTTGTTCCAACACATAGCAACATTACCTAGAGCAGAATAAACTACAGCCTGGCCCTGTGCCTCACATTGTCATGCTTGAGTCCATTGTTAACCCATTGCCTAGAGGGACTTCCTCTTTTTCACTGATCCACTACTTTACCAAGCATGATGTCCTTCTCTAACAAATGGTCTCTTCTGATGATGTATCCAAAGATGAATTCTCACCATCCTTACTCCTAAGGAGCATTCTGGTACTACTTCTTCCAAAACAGGTTTGTTCAGTCTTCTGTCAGTCCATGACATATATATTACTCTTCACCAACACCGTATTTCAAAAGGATCAACTTTTCATTCTTCCTTATTCATTGTTTAACATTTTGTCCATAAAATCCTTCCATGTTGTAACTTGTGTGTTGAATTTTTTTCTATAGTTCTTTTAGCTTGAGAAATGCCAAATTTATTCTTCTCTTTTGGTTTTCTTACTCCATGTCTTTGCACATTTCATTATAATATTTTACTTTATATTCTTGACAAATCTGCCCGGAGATGCCTCAGAAGAAAAGTATGGTGACTAACTTCCAAAAAATCACAACCGATAAAAATCCTAGGGAGTCTAGTTCTACACAGAAACACAACGATTACCATGAGTTGAAATCAACTCACGGCAGCTGGTTAACTGGTTCTTGTAATTTAGTTATACACACAAAACAAACACTTTATATGCCCTAGCTACTAAATGAGAAATTGCGTGTGTTTTACTATAAAAATGATAAGTACATGTTTGTACCCATGAATGCACACTGGTATGAAGCGAATTATGAATTACTTTCAAATGGTTTTTTAGTACATAAATAAGTTCAGACAAGCATTGAATTAATCACTGTCCAGGTTTCCCCATAAATAGCCCCTGATTGTTTACTTTTTTAAAATCTGTAGAATTGCAATATAGTACTTTCCATTATGATTGGTATACATAATTTGTAGTGTATATTTTGTGTTCATAAGTATATGTTGTTCTTGTCATTATTGTGTGTCATCAAGTCAGTGCAGACTCATATTGATCCTGTATAGAGTTTTAGAGAGCGGCTACTTGGTTAGAACTGCCAGTCTTACAGTTAGCAATTCTTTGCTTTTGCTACAGTGCCACACTAGGGCCCCTCTATATGTGTATGCATGTTATATATAACAGAAAATATTCCCAATTGGGTGTGTGCTTTTGTTTATGAGTGAAACAGAATGTAATAATCATGGTTCTTTACCTTAAACTTTTTTTGTTATAGATTCTAAGCAAATTATCAGATGTTAATTGTTTTCATCTTCTTTTACAATCAGTGATATCCATTTTCATTTCTCCTGTACAAGGTAAAGCCAATTTGTTTCTGTCCACTTATAAAAGCAAGCTGTTTCACCCATTCTGCCACCATGAATAAGCATGTCATTTGTGAGAATAAATGAATAGGGAGGCCCTTCAACAGTTGAAGTTTAGGAGTTTCTGTGGTGCAATGAGATTTCTTAGAACTGTAAATCTCAATGTCACTTTGTCAGTGATTTTCTACAAGTGCACAATGTCCTGATGCCCATCTCACCGCCTGAAAGCAAACGTGACTATGAGACACAAAGGCTTGACAGCTAAAGATAGTTTTTCCTTGTAATAATCTATTCCTTTGGGATGTTTTATAAGCATGAAAGGTCATATCTTCTATAAGGAGATAAGTAACACAAGGTATTTTATAATAGCTGTCAATGAGAAGTTGTATATTATCTTTTGGAAATAAAAGAATACTCCACAGCACACCTGCAAGTATTTTTCATTTGCCTGTGATTAGCAAGTTCAGAACATTCATAGACAGTCAGAGGTATGCTTCCCTATGGGCTTTTGCAGTGTGAAGTATGAAATGAACTCTTCTACACCTTTCATTTGTAGTGTTAAGACTTAAATATGTACAAAGTATTTGAAACCAACAGATTCAAAAGCAAACCACAGAGCAATTTCCCTCACATTGGGCTGGCGAAGAAGGTCCAGACATGTCAGCAAATCTCTTGAAGGGCAGTAAATAAAAATAAAGAGTAACCTTTAACCCCTTCTTCATCTTTAAAATACACTTGAGTATGGGCTCCTTCCCTCTAAAGCTAAATCCAGTTTTCTCTGGGCTGTCAAACATACAGAAAGGCATGTGCTTGCCAAGCAGTCTGAGAGAGGACTAGCTGTAATTGGCAATCCATTTCACCATTTCCATTGTACAACCATTCCTGACAAATTAATCACAATCAAATGTTGGCTGCAGCAAGGGGCACCCTATGCAGCGGGGAAGAAAAATGAGGCCTCGCTCTAGTCTGACAGCTGAATCTTTCAACTCACCCCATTAGACCAAACAAGGAGACACTGTGGTTTGCCTGCCACTACCACCACCCATAAACAAACGGCTCACTCTCCATCTAAGGACATTACTGATCTGATAAGGACTTCCTCAGGGCCAGCTTGGTACCTGATCAATCAGTGCTACAGGGAAGGGATTTGTCTTGAGGAGGAAGAGGTACTGGCATATAAGATTGGTGAAGACAGCATGGCCCAGTGAAGTTCTGAGGAATGATGTTTTAACTATTTGAAAATTGGTTAGGATCTGTTGTAAGCTCCAATTGAGAGTGTCTGTTATCTGTGTGCCTGCTACTGATCTACTGTCCACTATCCATTAATTAGGTAATGGGATATCTAATCCTTTCCAATAACTTGAAAGTTGTTGTTGTTAGTTGCCATCATGTTGGCACCTACTTATAACAACCATATATATAGCAGAATGCAACATTGCCTGGTCTTGTGCTCTGAACATTGCTCGCTGGTAGGTTTGAATCCATCGCTGTGGCTACTGTACCAATCCATCATTTTCACCACTCAGCAGATAAATGGTGGACTGTTTTTATTTCTAGAAAATGTGATCACTGTTCAGAGTACAGGATTTATGAGAAGAGTAATATATACATATTCAAATCAATATTTATGATTTAAAAGAGCAAGTAAAAACGTATTGCTACTAGGGTTCTAATTCATACTTGCTTGGGTTTATTTCAAATAAAATGTGTTTAAACATGTCTTGTGCTAATAAGCTCTTACAGTACTACACTTATCTTTTTGGAATACCTTCCAAAAATGATTCTAATCAATACACAGGCTTCTAAAGAGATCTGATGGACTAGTTAAATTCAAAGCAGAGAAGTCAGCTCAAAAGGTTATGGTCTTCGTTACCTAGTGCTGCTATATCAGAAATACCACAAGTTGATAGCTTTAACAATCAGAACATTATTCCCTCACAGTTTAGGAAACAAGAAGGCCAAATGCAGTGTGTTTGCTCTTGGGAAAGGCCTTTTCTTTGTCAGACCTGGGGAAAGGTCCTTTCATCATCTGTAGGCATAGTAGTTTCTGATAGCCTCCATGGTTCTTGGCATTCATCTTTCTTGGATCTAGGAACTTCACAGTGAGGAAATCTCAATTCCAAAGGTTGTCCTCCACCACTGACTGTTCTATCCTGGTGGATGTTGTTGTTGTTATGTGTCCTTGAATTGATTTCAACTCATAGTAACCCTGTATAGGGTTTGCAAGGAGTGACTGGTGATTTTGAACTACTGACCTTTCTGAAAACAGTTCAGTGCATCTCCTACAGTGCCACACCACCCTCCATCTTGACAGAGGTAGGTTACTTTATCACTACTCACGTCTCTCTCCTTTTATATCTCAAAAGAGATTGGCTCAAAATACAACTTAATCCTATAAATTGAATCTGACCTCGTTAACATCATAGAAGTAAGGGTTTGCAACACATAGGGTAATTGCATGAGATCAGAGCAGATCGCATCACATTACATCATGGAAGGGATTGCATCATATTAGATCTCATTATGATAGTAATAACTGCATCTTAACTATTAAACCACTGATAATCCTGACCCAGCCAAATTGACACAAAACTTTAACTATCACAGTTACAATAATGATTGTTGAAGATCCCAAAAGGGTAAATTTTCTTAACGGACAAGGGACAATCATGGGGGCTTATTATGAATATGTTGTAAAGAAATGAAAACGTACACTGGTGGGAAAAAGGCAAAGAAAGTTGTGCCGGGATTTTTTCCCCCCATAACAACAATGTACCTGCTTATTCTTCAAGGGTAGTAAAGGTTGTCCTACCAGAATTTCTTTGGGAACTCTTACCCCACCCATCTCCCATGCCAGATTTTGCCCCTTCTTTTTGTTTCTTGAACACAAAGAACATTTAAAGGGAACACAGTTGGAATCCATGAAGTATGTAAATATTGCTCTTTTGATGTGATGTAAATCAAAGATCACAGAGTTCTTTGGGAAAGGATTGAAGAAATGGAAACACCACTTTCAGATGTGTCTAGACCTAGTGGGAGGTTGTGTCATAAAATTTTAGCTTCACATTTTGACATTTTTTATTAAATAAAAATTTTGATGATTTTATAGTAATACTTTTGGACTTACCTTCATATCTTCTTAGTGTTTCCTTTCCTAAATTTATGAAAAATAACCAAAAATTCCAGGCCATGTGTCTAGCACAGCAAAGACATTCTTTATGGGGGTGATGCCATCGTGAAGAGAAGTTGATTCACAGCTGTGGTGGTAGATACTTATTGAGTACTCATCTTTTGCTTCAAGCCCAGTACTGGGTGCTTCATGAATATTAATCCATTGATTATCTACAACCAACCTTGCAGTGCATGCTGTTACTCTCACAGAAAAGGATAGATACTTAGAAGATTCAATGGCTGGCTCACATCATATAGAGACCACAATTGCCAGAATAGTGACTGAGCCCAGGTTTTCCAACTTCAGACTGTGCCCACTTTGTTAACAGCAAAAACTGTGTCAGTATGTTGCTAAGGACTTTCTCTATGGTATTTTCTGAGCCTCTGGCTTTCTGGCATTGGAGAAATATTTTGCCAGTCACTAATGCACTCAGTTTGACTTCTGGAGTGGTGCTGTAGGAGCAGCACTGGAGTGAGAACCACAAGGTCAGTGGTTCAAACCCACCAGCTGCTCCTCAGAAATCCTACAAAGGATCGCTGTGAGTTGGAACTTACTTGACAACACTTATCAACACTAACAAATGCATTCATTTAATAGAAATACCATAGACTACTCAGGGTTCCTTTTCAGCCAACTACGTTAGCCATGGTGTACAAAATGAGTGGGCATGTTGGTTGTTTTCCTCTGTCATTCCATTTAATAAAGAATCAAATTGGTGGCAGCTCATCTATTTATTTTAGAGTTTGATTAATGAGTTGTCACTATTTTGTTGAATATAGATTATCAGAATCAAGAATATAAGTGTCTTTAGTAAGTGAGCAACCCTAAGCAACCAACAGGTGACAAATGAACTTGTCAGGACCCATTAGATAGGTGATTTATGTACATACCTTATGTGATTCGTGGCATTTACTATAGAGTGGATAAAGCAATCCTTACCCAAAATATTGATGACTTTTATACTTTTTGTATTTTTAGACCCTTATTTATGAATTCTGATGGTGAAGTATTACATGATTTTAATCACGTAACTATCAGACCTGTTAGAAACTTGTCATAAGGGGCAGTCTATGAAATTATAGTGGTGAAATTTGAAGTATTCTTTGAAGAAGAATTAATTACTTAAATTTTATAGCAGCATCTATTTCAATACTAGTGTTTCTCTGTATTGTAACATGCAGGCTTAGTTTTCCTGTGTGGGTTGCAGCCTTCTAGATGCTGCCCAACCTCTCATTTTGATCATTTTAAAAGACAGGAATTGATTGACATTTTCACTGGTCAGACTGGCTCCCTTCATAAATCTGTAAAATAAAATTGAGCTTTCGGCTTTGTGAAATCTTCTTTTTGAGCTTAATAGAGACCTAGACAAGCCTGAGGGAAAAGCTTTGTTGACCTCATCAGGTTTCTTGCAGTAGGACGATTGTACAAAAATGTACTTTTAACCGTTCTCTTTTGAAGAACTGTGTGTGTTAAGTGATAATTGTGCTATCTGACAGTAATTGATGGAAAACTGGAATCCTAAAGGCAAATAGAGTTACAGAACAGCTTGGCACCTGAAACAGAAAAGAATCTCCTTGAACTCTCGATCTGACTCTGTTAACGTCCTTCAAACTCCAGCCAGCTGACTTGCCAGCTCTTCTTAGAACATGTTCTGTGTTTTTTATGCCTCCAGAACTTTACCTCCATTGTTGCTTCTTCTTGGAGCACCTTCTCCTAGATGCCATCTCTTCCATGACAATAGCTTGGATCTCTCTGTTGCTGACTATCACTCCCCCCAAATTAGTCTGATCTTTGTATTTCCATTGCAGTTTACTCTTTGGGGACACAAATGATACTGCCCTCATCTCATCTGGTCATGTACTTGTGGCTAAGTATGAACTCCTTGAGAATAAGGATATGCTTATTGACACTGATATGCAAATTTAAGTATTTGTTGATTTGAATTGAGTATTCAAGCAAGGCTATTGATTCTTATAGTTCCTACTCCTGAGTTCAGCTCATTTTCATTAATGCTAGAAGCTGTCTTCCAACACTTGTACTGTCAGTTTGATGCACTGTAGTGACTTGTACGTTGCTGTAATGCTAGAAGCTATGCAAACAGTAGGGGCACCATGGTGAATGAGTTTCAGCAGAGCTTCCAAAGTAAGGAAGATTAGGAAAAATGAGTGGTGGACCACTTCTGAAAGGTTAGACACTGAAAATATTATAAATAGAATCAGAACACTGTCTGATATAGTACCAGAAATTAAGCCCCTCAGGTTGGAAAACACTCAAAATATTACTAGGAAAGAGTTACCCTCTCAAAGTAAGCAAAGCTTTTGGGACCTTCATCTTCTGTTAGAGCACAACTCAAAATGAGAAGAAGCAACTGCAAATATCCATTAATAATTATAATAAGGAATGTATGAAGTATGAATCTGGGAAAATTATGTCATGAAAAATAAAATGGAACCCATAGAAATTGATCTTCTAGGCATTAATGAGCTGAAATGGACTAGTATTTGCTATTTCAAAGAAGACAATCATGTGACTTACAATGCCAGGAATGACAAGTGGAAGAAGAATAGTGTCACATCCATTATCATAAACAGCATTTCAAGATCTATCTTGAAGTACAACTCTGCCTGTGATAGGATAATATACAGACCAGCAATTACCACTATTATTCAAATTTACTCACCAACCACTAAAGTCAGTAATGATGAAATTGAAGAATGAGACCAACTTTTTCAGAGTCCACTATAACTATGTTATAGTTATCACTATAACATAATGCACTGCGTCGCAAGGTCGGTTTGAATTGCAAGGTTGGCAGTTTGGTGGCTTAAATTCACCAGTCCCTCTTTGGAAACTCTAAATAGGTTAATTACGAGTCAGAACTGACTGCAGGGCACTTAATAACAACAACCAATGTCTTCAGGTTAAAACTGATCAAACATGCAATCAAGATATAGTGATACTTACTGGTGACTGGAATGCAAAAGTTGGAAACAAAGAGGAAGGATCCACAGTTGGAATATATGACCTTGGGAATGGAAACTTAACTGGAGATGTTTTTCTTAAGTGCAGTCAAGTCAGTTCCAACCCATAAGGTTTCCGAGAAGTGGCTGGTAAGCCTGAACCATTGACTTTGTGGTTCAAACTATTCTTGCAGTCCATCACATTAACCCACAGCACCACGTCAGGACTCCATGGTAGAATTTTATAAAACCCATGACTTAGAGCCCCACCATTTTGACTTCTGCCACCACTGCCACCACTGCTGCCACTAAGGAAGGGAGGAAGCAGGAGAGGATCCCACACCACTTGTCATCCAAGTCCTGCTGCCGCCTCTCCGTGAAGAATATAAAATATTCACGTGTGCCAAGCTCGCCTGCACCTCCACTCCTGATTCAAGTTGGATCTAGAGTTGCATACAGAAGTCAGGACTGGAGAGGGTTCAGCAGTGTTTAATGGGGCCAAGAATGGTGTGTCACTGCTAATCCAAATGGAGTCTCAGACCAATATAATCAGCAGAGACATTGGGATTGCTGCCAAATGTATTGGTGCAGGTGCTGCAACAGTAGGCGTATCTGGTTCTGCTGGTATTGGAACAGCCTTTGGCAGACTCATCATTGGCTCTGCTAGCAATCCCTCACTGAAGCAGCAGCTGTTCTCATATGCTATCCTGGGATTTGCCTTGTCTGAAGCAATGGGTCTCTTTTTGTTTAATGGTTACTTTCTTGATTTTGTCTGCCATGTAACAAAAATTACAGCTGGAGATGTTGGCATCATATTTATTATGCAATGAATATAATTCTGTATATTTTACAGTGACTCTGAAACTGTAGTGTAGGTGTGAATATGTACGTTATTTCCAAAATCATTTCACTAAAGATGAAAACTAAAAGCAAAACAAATATAATGATTTATTCATTGTAAAAATCATTTTCAACAATATGTTGTTGTTGTTAAGTGCCGTCGGGTCGGTTCCGACCCATAGCGACCCTGTACAGGGGTTTCCGAGGCTGTAAATCTTTACAGGAGTAGAAAGCCTTATCTTTCTCCCGCGGAGTGGCTGGTAGTTTCAAACCGCTGACCTTAAGGTTCACAGCCTGATTCGTAACCACTACGCTACCAGAGCTCCTACAATATAACTGGATATAATCATATATTTCACCATATGGAATACAGGAATCAAATTGTGTGTATAGTGATCTTGTATAGGATTTCTGAGGCTGTAAATCTTTACAGAAGCCGAAAGTCTCATCTTTCTCCCATGTAGTGGCTGGTAGTTTCAAACTGCTAATCTTTAGGTTAGCAGCCTAACTTGCAGCACACTATGCTACCAATACTGGAGTGACACTGCAGGATAATGCACAGGACCGCAAAGTTTAAATCACAAGGTCAGCAGTTCAGACTTACCAGCCACTTCTTGGAAACTTTATATAGAATTGCTATGAGTCATATAACAACAACATGGAAAGAGAACGGAACTCTGGTAACATTGTTGTTGTTGTTAAGTGCCACTGAGTTGCTGCCAATTCGTAGCAACCCTATGTAGGGTTTCCAAGGAGTGGCTGATAGTTCTGAACCTCTGACTTTGGAAATCAAACCGACCTTGAAGTCCCATGAATTTTCTTGTAGAGCCAAAACAGGATTAATATCATAGGGGGTTGCAAGTCGGGCTGCTAACCGAAAGGTCAGCAGTTCAAAACTACCAGCTGTTCCCTCAGAGAAAGATGAGACGTTCTGCTCCTGTAAAGATTTATAGCCTTTGAAACACTATATAGGCTTACTAATCGACTCCATGAAACACCACCACCACCACCATGACAAGATAAGATGGAAAGGTTCATCATTAGCCAAAACAAGGCCAGAGCCAGACTGTGGACCAGGTCATCAATTGCTCATAAGTAAATTTAGGCTGAAGCTGAAGAAAATTGAAATAATTCCATGAGAGCCAAAATATGGCTTTGACTATTATTCAACTGAACTTAGAGACCATCTCAAGGACAGAGTTATGCATTAGACACCAATGACAGAAGACCAGAGGAGTTGTGGAATGACATCAAGTACATCATACTTGAAGAAAGCCATACATAAGTCATTAAAAGGCAGAAAAGAAAGAAATTACCAGAATTGATGCTAGAAACTCTGAAAAATACAGAATTTGAAGTGACAAGAA
>NW_006408557.1:2487520-2512398 GCF_000296735.1 Chrysochloris asiatica
TTGGAACCAACTCCGTGACACTTAACAACAACAACAACCTCCAAAATAAATTTTGTCTTGAGAATATTTGGATGCATTCAATTCATTCACTCATTTATTGTGTTGACAATGTTACCTGGACTCAGCTATTAAAGCAGAGTCATGATTCACCTACGACCTTACAAAAAGCCAGCCCTGGCATATTTATGGACTAACTAAGCATTTAACACAATGTCCAAAATAGCTAAGCAACTCCCAGTGTATTTTGGTTAATAGACATACATCAATGTGACCAGCATTCTTTGTTATCACTTTCTTCTTTTTCAGTTGTGTTCATTTTATTGGGCTGCTGTAATAGCTGTAAAACAGTTGTTGATGTTGTTGTTAAGTGCTGTCGAGTATAAACCCTGTATAGGGTTTCTGAGGAGCAGCTGGTGAGCTTGAACCTCCAACCTTGCAGTTCAAATGACTTTGCAGTCTGGTGCATTAACCCATAGTGCCACACCAGGACTCCAGCTTAAAACAGTAGAAATGTCTGTTTTCCAGCCTGGAAGCTACAAGTCTGAAATAAAGATATTGACAGATCCATGTTCACTGGGAAGGTTCTAAGGGGAATCCATTGTATTCTTTCTCTTAACTTCTGGGGTTACCAAAGTCCTTGATGTTCCTTGGCTTGTAGATGTATCTCTACAGTTTGTAGGTATATACTCTCATATCTGTCTACGTTGTCACATAGACTTTTACCTTTGTGTCTGTTTCTGTATCTCTTCTTTTCTTATAAGTTCACTAGTTCTATTGGGTAAGGGCCTACCATATGCAATAAGGCCTCATCTTGACTATTGCATTTGTAAGGACCTTGTTTCTAATAAAATCACATTCATAGGTATCAGGGATTAAGACTTCAACATATCATTTCTAAGGGATAAAATTCAACCCACCATATTATTTCTAGACTGTAAAAATTCCAAAATAATAATTTTTTTTCTGACATGCTAACTGTGTCAGAGAAAAATCTTAGAAGCAAGGGCTTGGAAAAATGCTTGTAACAGGAAAGAGATAGTGTTATAAATATAAAATGTATTTTATTTATTTAAACTCATAGTCTGACGTCTGATATTCTGGAAACAATCCTCCCAAGTTATTTTAATCCTGGGAATAATTGCATTTTCATTGCCAGAATAGGGAAGCTTTTGAAGATTCTTGAGAACTCTCTAGAGACTATAAAAATTGAGTTTTATTTCTAAGGAGGCTCTTTTCATACTGGTCCAGCAAGTTTTCACAGATACAACGGTAATTTACAGTTATTTATTGAACATGTGCTGAGTATCAATTGCCAAGTTAAGCATTGCAGTAAATATTTTTACTGTCCTGCCCATACCCTGCCTCTCTGCACTTAGCATGTCCAAAGAGTCAACTTGACATCTGTCTGCTAGCACCGGTGTCTCTCTCTCAGGGTATTTTTGGGTTTCTGGAAGCTGCTCTGCTGAAGATAAGAGTGCCAGAATGCTAAGGAATTGTTAAGTGCTGTATAATCGGTTCTGATTCATAGCAACTCTGTATGAGGTTTCCATTGAAGGACTGGTGGATTTGAACTGCCAACCTTGAGGTTAGCATTCCAATGCTTATCTGGCAACGCCACAAAAAGACCAACCCCTCAACTACCCACTATCAATTGTTGAGTGAAGGGAGTTGGTAGCTAAAACTCCAAGATCCTTCTTTCCTCAGACCAGGCAACTCCTAATTAGATGCATTACATTGTTCCCCAAAGTTTCTTGGTAGAATTGAGTTCCAACTGCCCACCCTGATATCTAGTTAGATGATCACCTTTTATCAGCTTCCTTTTTATCACTCTTACACTTCCCATTGGTAGGGTGTGTGTTCTGGGGTCATCTTGAAAGTAAATTGTCATTGTTGTTAAGTGCCGTAGAGTTGGTTCTGACTCATAGCATCCCTGCATAGGGTTTCCAAAGAGTGGCTGGTGAGCTTGAACCACACACCTTGCATTTCAAATAACTTATTACTTACAGTCTAATTTCTGTCTCAAGGTCTATTTCTGAAGGATCCCAAATCAAGACAGGTACTTCATATACAATATCAATTAATCTTTACTACTTCTCCAAGATAAACATCATTACCCCCATTTTACAGATGAGAAAACAGGTTCAAAGAGGTTAATTAACTTGTTCTTGTAATCCAAGTCCTGGTTCTTTACTACTTTATTGTGAATTAGTCTTTTAGTGATGTAAAGCCTTAGAGTTAATGTATTTTGGAACAAAAGAATAAGTCAAATATTTATTGATTCATATTGGTGTAGGTATGGTAAAACATGTAAGAGTTAGAACTCTGCTTATTTGGTTTACCAACATTTATTTAGTTCCTACCAAGTGTCAGGTACTCTGCTCCATCCCGAATATACGGTGGCATATAAGATGTTCTCAAAGGTCAGCAGAATTTCTGAACTTTTTTAACATTAGAGGTCTATCATCTTAAAATCTTATACTGCTGTTCAACAAATGTCCAGAAATGGCAAATGATTTCCAGGTACCAACCTGGATGTCAGTTTGTTGGTTATATGTCAGAAGGCAGAAACTAGTTCCTCTCTTTTCCACTCTTGCACAGACCTTTTTGGAGTCCTGGTGTGGTGCTATGGGTTAATGTGACAGACTGCAAAGCCATTTGAACTGCAAGGTTGGTGGTTCAGGTTCACCAGTCACTCCTTGGAAACCCTATACAGGGTAGCTATGGGTCAGAACCAACTCGAAGGCACTTAACAACAACAGCCCTTTTTATATTTTCCTTGCCCTCAAGTATAATTGCCTTTTGTAAGCAATGGACATTTATACCATTGTGTTGAATTTGAAAAAAAGACTAATGACCAATATCTGAATATAGTTAAATACAGTGTTTTAGTCTGGATTCCCTAGGAGAACTTGTACATTCTTATATGTATAGATATAAATATATGGGGTCCTAATTGGCACTGTAGGATAAGTACTGGATTGTATGATCACTTTGAACTGCAAGGTTGGCAATCCTAACTCACTAGTCACTCCACAGAAACTCTATACGGGGATTCTATGAGTCAAAACCAACTCATTGACAATTAGCAACAACAACCTACATGGAGAGAAACTGACTTTGAGAAAATGTTTCATACAATATGAGGGTAATTTGAAACGCATTGCTACAAAATTTTAGAAAACTTCATTAAATAAAAATATCAAAATTTGAAGCTATTTTTTATTTCTTAAATGTTTTATTGTGAATTATGTGGTAGTTTACATGGGAGAACATTAGTTTTACATTCATTCTATCGTATATCGAATCACTGCCATGGTTACAATCCCTTCCATGCATCATTAACCAACCAAAAGGTATACCCTGCAAGCCTGCCCCCACACCCCCAGGGTCTTCAGCACACAGTCCCTCTCCCTCTTGTATCTAAAGTCCCCAGTTGCTCCATCGCTCCACGTCATCATCTCTGCCTCCATCTCAGGCATCACTGTGAAGCTACTGTTTTTTGACACATCCTCCATCAAGGCTATGCACAGTTGAAGGAATGTTTCCATCTCTCTATCCCCTTCCCTGAAGAATTCTGTGCTCTTCAATTTACACCACACCAAACGGTAGTTTCGGCATCCTCTAGGGATTAAAATTGTGTTCCTTCTAAATGTTCTTTGAGTCTTGGGAACAAAAGAAGATTTAAAGTGGCAAGACCAGGTCTGTAGAGTGGATGGGGTACGATTTCCTAACAAAATTCTCCAAGGACAGCCCTTGCTTCCCTTGAATGAGCAGATACATTTTCATGATGGTAAAAAACAAAACAAACAAACACAATAAACCTCGGCACAACTTTGCTGGCCTTTTTTTTTTTTACCAATGTAGGTTTCAATTTTCTTCCCTGTGATAGTCCTGTGTTGCTGAGAAAATTTATTAAGATTATCTCTTGGGAATTCCAAGAAACAATAATCATAACCTTCTGAGCTGACCCCTCTGTCTTGAATTTTATTGGTCTAACAGATCTCCTTGGAAGTCACTGTTTGGAGTCAACCTCTTTTCTGAAAGCATCCTAACGAAACTAAAACAAGTATATTACTGAAAGAACATGTCTGTAGCATTCACTGATTTAAGAGATATGTTTCAAGATGTTTTATTTGGAATTAATCTGTGCCTGTATGAACTGAAACCCTAGTAGCAATATTTTTTGACTTGTCCTCATAGTGAGGCAATGGGTCACACAATTGTGAGGGATAGCAAGTCCTAAATCATTGCCAGGCTGCCAGGCTGATGATATCTGTTGACTTTCAGTTACAGAATTGAAGAACCCAAAATCTGCAGGTGAGGTAATAGACTGGAAACTTCTGCTGTCTCATAGCATTGTTGGGTGGGCAAGTCAAAAATAAACAGGTCATCTAGCAAGTCAGAGACTTCTGCAAGTTTAAGTCTTAAGTACTCGAGTCCGGTGATGAAAAAATTGCCGGGTCAAAAAACAGAACAAGCTTTGTCAGGACATCCATTTATATACTAGAAGCAGGCCACACCCTCAAGGAAACTCACCTTTATAGTGATTGGCTGTTAACATCAGAACAAAAAATGGAAGATAATTGTACATTGTTAAGGGCCGTTGGCTCATGCTGACTCATAGTCACTTGTATAAGGTTTCTCAAGAAAAGCTGATGGGTTTGAACCACAAAACTTGTGATTCGATTCAATGCTTATTCTTCAGTGCCACAATTACTTAGTGTTTACCAAACCTCTGAGAATGCTAACCTAGCCAAGTTGATGTAACATTAACCATCACAAATAGAATCTATATCAACTTACAAGTTAGGTGCAGAACCCTTTTTAAAAGTTCTTTTTCTGTGGAATTATTGAACATGTTAAGAGGACCTTTTATCTTTACTTTTATTCGATTAAAAGGCGAGAGACAGATGCTATTGATTTAGATCAATGGGAGGAAATTAGTGTTTAGCCTTGTTGACATCTTAGCCACAAATGAAGCCAATATCATGGTGTTGTTCCATTCTGATTGTTCTGATGATTTCACTATTATGAGTGATTTGTACCTCACTTCAAATTACTTACGACACATTTTTGTCTTATGTATGAAAACAATTTGGCTCTAAAAAGTCAGCATCTCAGCACATGGAAAGCAACTTTGTACAGGGAGGGAGACCATATATATCCATATATATATATATATATTACTTTGCTCTCAGCAACCTTCCCTAGACTTTCTTCCTATCAGTAATTCTAGTTTCATGGGAAGTATCACCTGATATTAGGATATGACATCTATCTGGGGAATGTTTATATTTTTTTATAATTACAAGAACAGTACTTAAAAAGTGGAATTCAGGCCATGTGAAAGTTTCCCAAAGATAAACAAATGAACAAACAAACAACAACAACAACAACTAAACACTGTCATTGAGTAAAAGTGTCCCATAGATTTTCCAAATTGTAAATATTTTCTTAAGCAGATCACCACATCTTTTACCCATTGAGTAGATGGTGGATTTGAAACTCTGACCTTCTAGCTACAGGTGGGTGTTTAAACACTGAGCTATCAGTGTATTGCTGACCTTGCAGTTAGCTGTTGTTGTTGTTGTTAGGTAACTTAAAGTTGAATCTGATTCATAGTGACCCCATGTACAATAGAATGAAACAGTGTCTGGTCCTGTGCCAGCCTCACAGTTTTTGCTGTGTGTGAGGCCATTGCGTTTGCTACTGTGTCAATCCATCTCTTTGGAGGTCTTCCTCTTTTTCTCTGATCCTCCATTTCACCAAGCATATTGTCCTTCTCCAGGGACTGGTCCCTTCTGATAATATGTCCACAGTAAGAGAGACTAAGTCTCGTCATCCTGGTTTCTAAGGAGCATTCTGACTGTACTTCTTCCGACACAGATTTGATAGTTCTTCTAACAGTCCATGGTACTTTTAATATTCTTCTCCAACACCATAGTTCAAATAGACTAGTTCTTTTAAGATCTTTCTTATTCATTTTCTAATATTCTCATGCTTATGAGAATATTGGAAAATACAAGGCTTGGGTCAGGTGCACCTCACCTCTCAAACTGACATCTTTGCTCTTTAACACTTTAAAGAGGTCTTTTGCAGCAGATTTGCCTAATGCAATATGATTAGCAGTCCAATGCTTATCCTACAATCCATCTTCAAAAGATGCTGTTGTTGTGTTGTTGAGTTGGTTCGGACTCATAGTGACACTGTATAGGGTTTCTGAGGAGCAACTGGTGAACTCGAACTGCTGACCTTGCAGTTCAAACCAACATTGCAGTCCAGCACATTAACCTGCAGCACTACCAAGGACTCCTTTTAAGGGTTGTTGTTAATTGCCATTGAATTGGTTCTGACTCACAGCAACACTTATAGGGCTCCCAAGGGACAGCTGGTAGGTTTGAACCACCAACCTTGTGGTTCACAGTCCAGTAGTGATCCTGTAGCACAGCACGTAGAGGACATATTTTAAAACCACATTCCTCTTTAGCACTTTTCATTTTCACTGACATTTCTAGCATATAGAATAATATTGAGGAGTCAAAGGAGTGAACCCTAAACCCAACTGCTTTACAAGTATTGGCTCTGTGTTTAACAATAGCGTATATAATGTTCATGTTGTTGTTAGGTGCTATTGAGTCGGCACTGACTCAGAGCGACCCTATATACAACAGAATGTAGCACTGCCGGGTCCTTCACCAACCTCATTATCATCATTACCTTTGTGTCCATCGCTGCTGCCACCTGGCCAGTCCATCTCGCTTAGGATCTTCCTCTTTTTCTCTGACCCTCCACTTTACCAAACATGATATCCTTCTCCAAGGACTGGTCCCTCCTGACAATATGTCCAAGGTATGAGAGACAGAGTCTGGCCCTCCGGACTTCTAGGGAGTATCCTGGCTTCCAGGGAACATTCCAACACAGATTGGTTTATTCTTTTGGCAGTCCATGGTACTTTTAATACTCTTGTCCATCACCATAGCGCCAATGCATCCATTTTTCTAAGGTCTTCCTTATTTACTGTCCAGCTTTCACATACATATGAGGGTATTGAAAATACCATGGCTCATGCCAGGCATAACTTAATCCTCAAACTGACATCTTTGTGTTGCAACACCTTAAAGAAGTCTTGTGCAGCAGATTTCCCTAATGCAATATATTGTTTGATTTCTTGACTGCTGCTTCCATGAGTGTTGATGATTTATCTGAGCAAAATAAGTCTTTGACAACTTTAATCTTTTCTCCATTTGTATTTATTGGTCCAGTGGTAAGGATTTTTGTTTTCTTTACATTGAGGTGCAACCCATACCAAAGGCCATGGTCTTTGATCTTCATCAGAAGTCTTCTTCACTGAAAGCGAAATATATTAATTATATAGGGAATGAAAAAGAAAAGCAAGTAAAGGTCCTGGCCCAATAGGAAGAGATATATAACCTGCCCTAGAAAATGATTGGCGTGAAACTCTGTTGGTTAGCATAGTCAGGGATGACTGAGTAGATCACTATAGGGTTGATTTAAACTGAGAGATAAAATCAGATGCGCAGAAGGCTCACAACAGCAAAAGCAGACAAAGAAACTGCAACAAACAAGGTTCAAGTAAAAGCCTGGGACTTGGGTGTGATGAAAGCACTTATTGGGCAGTTGTAAAATTCAAGTAGATAATGAGAGAAATAATATATTTAGGATAGGTGAGGGTCCTCAAAGATGATGGACTTGCAGTGTGGGAAGCATGACTCCAGTGTGCGTTTTTGGACAGAGGGAATGCCTGATGGCTGGATGCAGAGTGGGTTGGAAGCAGTAGGAAGCAGGGAGATCAGATAGACAACTGCTGTAGGAATCCAGATCAGAGGATAGTGGATCTTGGGCCTCTGGATATAAGTGAAAACAATCCAGTTATTTTCAAATGACAAAGTGACACATTTGAAATGGAGAATGCAGTAGAGAAAAGGGGTAAGCTGATTTATTTAAATTAAATGGTCAAGCTCTGGTAGTGTAGTGATTATGAATTGGGCTGTGAACCACAAGGTCAGCAGTTCAAAACTACTAGCTGTTCCCCGGGAGAAAGATGAGACTTTCTGCTCCCGTAGATTTACAGCCTCGGAAACCCTGCACAGGGTAGCTACGAGTCAGAACTGACTCCACAGCACATCACCACCAACACCAGACACCTCAGAGCAATATTAACCTTAGCAATAATATATCAAGCATTTACTTTGTGCCAGTCACTGAGGTAAAGACTTTCTTTTATACCTTATTTTCCCAAGACACAGATAGAAAACTTGTTCTAGGTCTCTTAGAAGCTATTTGTTGTCAGCTTAACAACTCTTAAATTTTCCCATATTATTCAGAAGTGTCTGTGTTTCTGTGCAATTTTGAATAAATTCCTGTCTTCTCAGCCTGTGCTTTTTATCTTCTTTATATTTTCCCTATAAAACCAAGCTTGGCTTTTCTCTGGACATACCACAATTTCAGCTGGGGGACTTTTCCTTTATTCCTCAAGTCTCAGCATCTGGTAGAGTATGGAGGAAGAGTCAAGGCCACTTCCCTGGCCTACAGAGCACACTTGGCAAGCCTATTTTGGCTGGTATCTACACCATTCCTGGTATGATGCTGTAGGATAAGCCACAAGGCTTATTGATTGCAAGGTTAGTTTGAACTCAAGGTGGATGGTTGAAACTCACCAGCACTCCTCGGAACCAACTCGATGGCACTTAACAACAACAACAGCTACACCATTTCTGGTTCTGCATTCATTCCCATTGCTTCCATCTTTGATTGGCTGGGGCTGCCTCCCACTGTCCTTGAAATCTCATCCTGGCCCTCTTCTTCATTCTCATTCTCTGTCATCATTTCTGGGGATGCCACATCCTGATTCAATTGTTCTTGGGTCCCACAATCTCCATTTCATCTGCAATCTTGTACCTTGTCATCGCCTAAAAATTCTGTATCACCATGATATTGAACACTACAATCCTCCTCTGAAACCATAACTTCACATCTTTGATCTCTTGTGTTCTCCTTTTTCTTCTGACCATTCTATTTGTCTCCTCTGACACCTTGAATTCTGATGATGTTTTATTGCCTGGTATATGTCCTGGTCTCCCAACTGAACTTTATTTACTGGGTCTGTCATGTTATATGTCATGTTCATTCAACTTGAATCTCATGGTTGATCTTCTAACAAATATCTTGTACATATCTCATTATATATATTTTTTCTTTATTTCTTGGTCTCTTAGTCTCAGCTTTTCTGCCTCAAAATGATTAAGACTGTCTGATAAAGACACCAGACATGCCATATTTTTCTACCAAACATGTACTTTATAGCTAAGTTTTATTTGGGGTTTTAAATGTCTTTTTTTAAAAAAAACAATTATTTAGTACTTTTTTGGTTTATCTCTAATCAGTCACCTACTATATCATTCACCACAACTAGTCTCAATATTTCCTGCTTCACTCAAGAAAATGATAGGTAGGAGGCTGTGGTGGTAGTTATGTGCCAATGAGTCAGTTCTAATTTATAAGGACACTGTATAGGGTTTCCAAAGCTGTAAATCTTTATGGGAGTAGGAAGCCTCATCTTTCTCCCATGGAGTTGCTAGTAGATTCAAACTGCTGAACTTGTGGCTAGCAGCCCAGTTTGCAATCCACTATGATACCAGAACTCCTTGAAAGATGATGGTGGTGGTGGTTATGTGCTGTGGAGATAGTTCCAACTCATAGTGACCCTGTACAGGGTTTCCGAGGCTATAAATCTTTACAGGAGCAGAAAGCCTCATCTTTCTCCCACAGAAGAGCTGGTAGTTTTGAACTGCTGACCTTGAGGTTCACAGCCCAATTTGTAAGCACTACACTACCAGAGCCAGGAGAAGATTATTTACTATGCCAACTTTTGTGCTAAATGTTTTCTGTGATTACATCTCTTTAGGATCTCAATCTGGTAGATAGTGATAACACCATCTCCCCCCCCTCCCCCCCACCCCATAGGATAAACCTGAGACACCAGATATTAAGTTGAATAGAATTTGGCAATGCTTCATTTCATAGCTGTTTAACCTGGACACCTGGTGAATCTACTTCTTAGCAAAGCCTCATTGCTGTCCTACTTCCTGCAAATCTACTCTGTAGGTTACCTAGTTTCTGAAATGGGATAAACGTTACTTTTAGAGGTCTGGGTGTGGCACTGTAGGATAAGTACCAGGCTGTAGGTCAGTTTGAACCACAAGATCAGCAGTTCAAACCTACCAGCCATTCCTTAGAAATCCTAAAAAAGGTTGCTATGAATTGGAAATGACTAGATGACCCTTAATAATAAAAAACAACACATGTTACTTTAAAAAAAAATCCTTTCTCTTCTCAATTTCATGTTTTCTGTATCTTCATCTATTCCCTTCTCTTCTTTCTATCTAAAATAAGGAGTTTCTCCCAATTCTTTCTTGCAATCAACTCCTCTATATTTCTTTCTCTCGACTGTGGATCCATCAGTTGTTTTTCTTATCCTCTTTAATCTCCTGTCACAAAGTAAATTATTGCCCACCACATCATGAAAGCATCAGTCTTCCCTTTGGGGAAATAACAAATATATCCTTGACCTTAAGATCCTGAACCAGGCTATCATCTGCCTACTCTTTTCTACCAAACTATTTAAATGAAGACAACCTTTATTGCTCTTAACCATTCCCCCACCACTGACACTGAAATCTCTTGAGATCTGCTTTCTCCCCCATCTCTGGTCCATTCCTGAAGCTATTCTAACATTATATCATCAACCTTTAAGTAACCAAGCTATACAACTTAACTATACACTTGTTCCTCATTTTTACCTCAAAATTTTGGGCAAGATTTCGGCCCATTCACCATCACATCCTTTTTGAGATGGGATTTCTCGGGCTCTTTTTATATTGTTTCTTGGTTCTTTTCTTACCTCTCTGCCTACATCTCCAGCTACTCTTCTTCCCCCAATTCCATCATGATCTGCCATTACTCTCTACTTTCACAGCCTTTCTTATTTGCAGGCTTAATGGGCTATTCCTTTCTGCTTGTTTTACTGGCCTCATATTTATTTTCCTTTTTTTTTCTCTCTGTGTTTGTTTTCTATTAATGGCAGTACCGTTATCTCAGGCTCAAACCCTCAATTGCTCATAACCATTTCTTTTCCCTTGCTCCTGCATGAAATTAGTTGCCAAATATTTCAAGATTTGTTCCCCCCACCCATATTTCTGAAATATGCTCCTCTTTCCTCTACTGCTGTTATCTAACTCCATACTACCATTTCCTACGTTTTTCACTATCTGTTTTTATTAACTTTCTTCTTACATTATATTTCAATCTTGTTTCTCATAGCCAGACTTTCTACAATGTGGTCCATGCTTTAGAATTTTCATACTTCAAGATGTTGTTCTTCCCAACTTTGCAGAATCATATTTCCTATTTCTTGTGTAAATCCCATTATTCTTTAAAGTTCACTATAAATACAAGTCTTCCAAGAAGTTTTCCTAAGCCTAAGCCTCTTACTTCTAGACTGGGACATATCTTTCTTGCCCCTAAATTCCTCCTAAAATATCTTTGAACTTTGAATACCTCATCTTACCCATGATCAGTGATAGTTGCAAGAATGGTTGACTAAATGTGGATTGATTCATCTTTATCATTTAATAGCTGTTTGGACTTAAACAAGTTAATTTAGTCTCTGAGTTTCAGCTAATTTCATCTAAGCAACTAGAATTCGGCTTTCAGGATGGTTAGGAACTTTAGAAAAAATACATGTCTATGTCTCAGACTAACTTTTGTTGAATGAAAAAGGTTTTCTAGGTAGATGATAGAGC
Source organism: Chrysochloris asiatica (assembly GCF_000296735.1). Classification (NCBI taxonomy): domain Eukaryota; kingdom Metazoa; phylum Chordata; class Mammalia; order Afrosoricida; family Chrysochloridae; genus Chrysochloris; species Chrysochloris asiatica. The sequence goes on from NW_006408557.1 coordinate 2,499,343, forward strand.
ACAAACTACAGCATGGAGTGGGCATTCCAGAAATGTTTTACAGAGATTGGGCTAGAATTATAGGAGGCAAATGCTTACCACCGATTTCCTCCATCACCATTATTATCTGTCCACCAGACTTAAATTGGGCTGGGGCGCAGACTGACTCGTTTGTCATCCATCTTCTCTCAAAACAATAGAAACCAGCATTCTAAAATTGCATTTCAACTGTTTATAATGACCACAGCCGTCCTTGGTCCCATTTTCTGAGCTGAGCATTATGTTGACTGTTTCCCAAGCTTGAGGGAATTCTTCTCTTGCATGCATTTCCAAAGATAATAGCTGTTGGTTGTGCTACAGTGACTTAGCCAATTCCCTCTGCTTTCAAAACTCTGCTGATAGGAACACATTGAGCTTTCAAAAGTTCCCTTGGCTTCTTTTATTTTTCTCCTTCCAGTCTGCATTCTCTTTATAAATGATACACATTTGTGTTTATTGATTAGATTTGTATGCTTTCAAAGTAATAATTCTCCCCCAAAGATAATCTTTGTTTTCTCTATAATTTAAAGGAAATAAAATTATTATATGATATTCTTTTTCCTACATTATATATATATATATGTTTGCACATTACAGAGTATAGTTTTAAACATAACATCTAAATCCTGACTCAAGTACCTATTGATTTTAAACTCAGCTTGCTCCTTTATAAAATGGGTATAAATAATGATACCTATACCCTTGGAAACCCTGTACAGGGTCGCTATGGGTCGGAACTGACTCGATGGCACTTAACAACAACAACAACAACAACAATTCCTTATGAAATAGGGTCATCTGGGAAACAAATGAAATAGATAATTTAAAACTCTTAAAAGAGTCAATGACACATAGTAAGACATCAGTATATGAATATCTTGATACCTGAGTTAAGATACTGTGGGTAAGAGAAAATAGAGTGAACATTCCCCTTACTCTTCTCTGTGATGGAGGTTTCTCCCAATAGTCAATGGTTCTCAGCTTATCTTCTTAATTCTGCCTCAAACGACACAACATACTCTGTTTACATCAACAACAGAGTTATCCTTGTGAGTACATAGGTTAAAAACACAGAAGCAAAACGTGCCAGTCTATGCAGAGACTTCAGGAAATTTAGAAAAAGTAATCCTTTTTGAAAAGAGATAGTCCCCTAGGTGCAGGAGTTGGCAGTTTAGTGTCTGTGCAAGGAAAAATAGCCCTTTTTCTTGGGTTGGAGGGGGGGCACAGTGGAAGGGTTTGAACATGAACACAGACATTGGTGAGCTGACCCAAACTGGTTTTCAGTTTCATAACACTTTGGTCCAAACCCGCATAAGCCTCTCTAGGAATCGCCGTTGCTTTGGGAGGCAGCATGGTCATTTTCCCCTCCCACTTTTTTTACTATAGTACCATGTCTCCCTATGTACCCAACCACCTGTCTGTCCCTTTGCAAGGATCACCAGGCACTTTTCAAAGACATGTAGGTGAAACTTTTTTCTGCTGGCATTAAAGATATGTAAAGCTTTCTTTTGTGGGAGGGGTGAATGGTGGGGTCAATTCTTTTCCAGGAGAACTACACTAGAGAGACCAGGAAAAATACATTCTGATAGGAGAAAATGTAGTGGAGAGGGTGAGGGAACAACTGCATTTCTCAGCAGTTTTTTGCCACAAATCTATTCCCTTAACAAACCGCTACATGGTATCAGCAACTCCCAGCAGCCATACATCATGCCATTGGGAGGGGCCCCACGGGAGCAGAGCGGCAGCCCCATGTGAGGCAACTGCACATGCTGTGACTTGTAAAGGAGCCAGGCAAGGCCATCATCCAGGAACCTGATGACCCTTGGAGTTGATGAGCTTGGAATGTCTATCAGAGGGCTTCTAGTGAGCCTGCTGATGATGGGCTTTTCAAACATTTCAGTTGCACTTCTTGTGATTGAAAACATTCAGTCCCACTGGGTTAATGCTCTGGACTGCAAGATCTGTTTGAACTGCATGGTCGGTAGTTCAAGCTCACCAGCCACTCCTCAGAAACCCTATATGTTGCTGTGTGTAGGAACTGACATGAAGGCATTTAACAACACATTCTTATTCAGCCCTATTTTCTTCTAGCTTTTCAGATTTTGCAAAAAAGAAAAGAAAAGAAAACAAAAATACACAAAATCAGTTGAAAATCATGTGAGAGAAAAAAGCACTTTGCTATCTTCTACAAGGGAAATGTGCTGCAAAATAAAACAAAACAACAAAATAAGAACAGAAGATGAGGGAAAATGAATGGGTCGGCCACATTCTCCCATTAAATTTATATTGCTCAGTTTGAAAGTCAAGCAAGATTTTGTGGTCAAATACGTAACTGGTAGAATTGGGATAAAGGGATTACATACCTAGATTTGCACGTGGTAATAGAAGCTAAAATGCTGTCACTTAAAAGATGCTCCTGTTACTTTGTTTTTCTGAAAACAGTCAAACAAGATATCATGACTTATTGCACCTGTGAATGAATACTTAAGGAGTGAGTACATTTGGATTTGTTTTATACACACACTTTAATGACACATACTCTTATGTAAATGAAAGTACAAAAACCAGAGCAAGGTTTTCTTAAATTTCCTTCACAAAATGACTGTTCTGCTCAGGGTCATCAATGTTGTTGTGCTGTTAAATGGCATCGAATCCGTTCCAACTCATAGTGACCCCATATAAGGATTCCAAGGAGCAGCTAGTGGGTTTGAGCTGTCAACCTTATAATTGCACTCCAGTGCTGATTCTATAGTGCCACACCAGTTGTCCATATCATATAAGTAGGATCATACAATATTTATGCTTTTTTTTTGTCTGACTTACTTCACACAGCTAATATTTTCAAAGGACTCCTGACATGGCTCTGGATTTCAAACCTACTAGCTGCTCCTCAGAAACCCTATGTAGTGTCGCTATGATTCGAACTGACTCGAGTGCACTTAACAATAACAACAATAGAAATGTTTTCAAGGACTCCTGGTGTGGCACTCTAGGATAAGTAGACTGCTAACCACCAGCCACCGGGTTAGCTCCTTGTGACACTATGCAGGGTTTCTATGAGTCTGAACCAACTCAATGGCACGTAACAACAACCACCATGCTTTCACATTTCCCTCATGCGGTAAAATTTTATTTCTCTTCATGGAAAATGAATAGTCCATTGCATATAGATAGCACATTTTGTTTATCCAGTCATCTATTGATGGACACTTACGTTACTTCTACCTTTTATCTCTTGTGAATAATGTTGCTCTGAAAACTAACCTACTTTTGACTTATCTTTCAGAATTGTTATTGAGCAGGTTCGACTTACCACCTTCCCTAGCACTCCCACACTCTGCCTAATGATTGAAAGTGTGTTTAATTATTCCCTCCAGGGTTTCCTAGCAAGCTCCCAACATCCATTGTGCTACTTTTGATATTGGTACTTTCAGAGGCAACCATGTTATAATCACAGTCCATCCAATGGCACACATAAAACATTATGGATTAAGAAGATGCATCTTGTTTTCAGGGGCTAAAGTGTAAAAATCAAACATGTATCTTTGAGTGCATGAAATGAAATATATTTTATTTTCAATTTTAAAACTGCCTCTGTTCTGTTTCTCTAGCAAATCTATAAACTCCTTGAATATAGTATACTTGTCACATCCTTAGTTTAGTATCTCCCTCAGAGAATAGGATTGTGTTTGGCTGCTTGATTCCCTAATACATATTCATCCAACTGAATTGCTGAAATCGACTTCAGTAGCAGAGAATAAAAATCAGCAAGATTTTCCTGCTTTAGAGTTCTCCAGTTTTGGAGTCCTGCAGATAAAATTCCATGTCTTTAGGTGTTAGGAAAATCTGGGTCATATGCCTTCACTTGGGAACTTGAAAGAGTCTTGGTAAGTATTTGATTTCAAGATGTATAACAGATGGCATGTCTCCTGGTTGGTAAGAACTAGCTTTGATACATGTATTTTTAGAAGAAAGGGGAAATGATCTTAAATTACTCATTAGACTATCAACCATGTACTCCTTCACTGAAATCTACCTTAAATCCTTGATTCTATGTAGTACTTTCATAATTTACCCTGGATTCATCTTTGTCTTCCCTGCCTGAATTTTGATAGCACTTTAGTTCCTTTTGTCTCTTTAACAAATTCTGCCTTTGGTTATCTCCTATGCAACTCCTTGGAAACCCTACAGAGGGCCGCTATGATTCAGAACCAAGTCGATAGTACTTAACAACGACAATGTTATAAAATAACCTGATGTGCATGTGTAAGTCATTTAATTTGAGGTGAAAAATGTGAGAGATAATTTCATAAACCTTTGTTTGGGAAATAGGAATTCAAAACAGGAAGTGAATGGATTACTGGGGTTTCATTTTAACCATTGCCCTGGTGTAGCTCTGTAAGATAAACACTGGACTGCAAGGAAGGTTGGTGGTTCAAATCCACCAGCTGCTCTTTGAAAACCCTATACAGGGTTGTTTTGAGTCAGAACTAACTTGACAGCCTTTAACACAACAATCTTAATTGGAGACTGTGTGGTAGGCTGAACAATGGACCCCCCAACTATGCCCATGTTATAATGACCAGAACTTGTGAATATGTTGCCTTATCTGATGTCTTAGTTGTATGTTGTTGTTGTTGTTAAGTGCCGTCGAGTCGGTTCCAACCCATAGCTACCTTGTATAGGGTTTCCGAGGAGTGACTGGTGAGCTTGAACCACCAACCTTGCAGTTCAAAGGTCTTTGCAGTCTGGCACATTAACCCACAGCACCACACCAGGGCTCCCTTAGTTATATAGTGTTGCTATAATAGAAATAGTACAAATCTATGGCTTTAACAAACAGAAATTTGCTCGATCACAGCTTTGTGGGCCAGAAGTTTGTATTCAGAGTCCTGTCCCCTTTCAGCATCTGTAGTTCCAGCATCCCTTGGAGATCACCATGTGTCTTGGCATCAATCCTCCCCTGGATCTGTGAGCTTCACAGTCCAGGTACCCAACATCCAAAGGACACACTCCATTTCTAACTCTTCTTTCATGGTGGCATTAACTCGGCTTGCTGGTTTAATATCTTTTATATTTCAAAAGAGATTGACTCAAGATGCAACCTATTCCCGTAGATTTCATCTGGCCATCAGAGTGAAGATTTACAACACACAGGATAAATACATAAGATCTGGGCTGACTACATCAGATCACATCATGGGGAAGAGTGATTACATTATATTATAGCTCATCAAGGGGGATTGTTGATGTTATTCCGTGCCATCAATTCTGACCTGTATAGAATTTGTCAGGCTTTAAATCTTTGCAAGAGCAGAAAAATTCATCTTTCTTCCATTTCTTCCTTGGAGTGGCTGGTGGGCTCAAACCAACATTGTGGTTATCAGTCCAGTGCTAATCCCCATGAAGGATTACTACACTTTAAATCCCAAATCCCTGATAATCCCAACCCAGCCACGATGACACAAATCTTTAACTATCACAACTAGCAAAAAGAACTTTGAAGATGTGATTAAATTCTTCGAATGGACTTGAGATGAAGTGCTTATTCTGGATTAAACAGTGGGAAAATATAATTCCAAGGGTCCTCATAAGAATCAAGTAAGAGAAACAGAATCAGTGATGTGAAACTAGATGAACAGGGAGAAATGGAGATGTGTTGATGGAAGCAGACAGAGCCTGCAGTGATGATAGAAGAACCCATGAGCTAAATAACGCAGAGGGTCTCCTGAAGCCGGAAAAATAAGAGAAATTGATTTTTTTTCAAAGGGTATCCAGAAGGAATAAATTCTTCTGATAACTTGATTTTAGCCCAGTGAAGCTTTGAATTATCTCTCAAACTTTTTCACCTCAAATTAAATGACTTACACATCACATCAGGTTGTTTTATAAATTAAAATCTACACAACTGTAAAATTGTAAGTTTGTGTTGTTTTAAGTCAAAAGCTTCATGGTCATTTCTTATCACATCAACTAGACACTAATACGGGAACTTTCTGAGAAAACATATGGTTTATGGTTCATAATGGTACCATCAAGGGTCAAGGGCAATCAAGTATTTGCTGACCTACTCCTATAATTCATAGAATAAGGACTGTCTCTAAAATGATTAGCTTCTTGTCATTTCTGACTTGTGCAAGCTGAGTAAACGTATGGCCCTTCAGAATCTAGAGAAAGTCTTACATCAGAGAGATGCAGATGCATGGATAAGAATTCATAGGTATGCTTAAGAACTACCCACAGAAGATATGGGTAGGTGCCGTCAAGTCTGTTCCAATTCATTGGAAACAAGCACAAAAGAATGAAACATTGTCTGGTCCTGTGCTCTCTTCACAATTGTTACATTTGAATCCATTGCTGCTGTCACTGTGTCAATCCTTCTCTTTTCGGTTCTTCCTCTTTTTCACTGGCCCTCCACTTTACCAAGCATCATATCCTTCTCCAAAGACTTGTCCTTCCTGACCACATGTACAGAGTATGAAAAATGACATCTTTTCATCCTGGCTTCTAAGTAGCATTCCAGCTGTACTTCTTCCAATACAGACCTGTTTTTTTCTGGCAGTTCATGGTACTTCCAATATTCTCCAACACCAAAACTCATACATCAATTCTTCTATGGTCTTCCTTATTCATTGTCCAATTTTTACATGCATACGAGTCTACTGAAAAGACCATGGTTTGGGACACGAACACCTTAGACGTCAAAATGATATCTTTTCTCTCGTAAACTTTAAAGAGATCTTGTACAGCAGATTTGCCTAGCACAATAAATCCCTTGATTTCTTGACTACTGCTTTCAGGAGTGTTGATTGTGCAACCAAGCACAATGAAACTTGGCATCGTCTCTCTTTTCTCCATTTATCTTGAAGTTATTTATTGATCCAATTGTGAGAATTTTTGTTTTCTTTACATTGAGGTGCAATCCATAATTATAGCTGTAGTCTGTGATCATCTTCAGTAAGTATCTTAAATCCTCTTTTCTTTCAGCAAACTAGATTATATCATATGCATATCAGGTTATTAACAAATCATCCTTTATTTTTGATGCTTAATTTTTCTTCATAATGTCCACCTTGTTGGATTATTACTCCAACAAGGATTAAATACAGATTAAATACATACACTGAAAAACATACCTTTCCTCATTTTAAACCATTCAGTATCCTCTTATTCTGTTCCCACAACTGGCTTTTGGTCTATGTACAGGTTCCTCATGAGCACGATTCAGTGTTCTGGAATACCCATTCTTTCCAATGTTATCCACAGTTTGTCATGATCTACACATCATAAACCTTTGCATAATAAATTACAAGTAAGTCTTTCTGGTATTCTCTGGTTTCAGCCAAGATCCATCTAATGTTTGCAATCCATATTTCTACATCCTCTTCTGAAACTAATTTTAATTTCTAGAGTTGCCTGTCAATGTACAGTTGCAGCTATATTTAAATTCACTTCAGCCAAATTTTACTTTCTTATTATATTAACATTATTGTTTGATGATGTCCACATTCCACTGGGTTACCTCTCTTTTGGAATAGTCACAAATACGGATCTCTTCCAATCAGTTGGCCAGGTAGCTGTCTTCCAAATTTCTTAGCATAGATGAGTTAGTGTCTCCAGTGTCACATCAATTTGTTGAAATATTTCAATTTATACTCTGTCAATTTCAGGAGCCCTGTTGTTGTTTTACCATTGCTTTCAGTGTAACTTGGACTTCTTCCTTCCGTAGCATTGGTTCTTGAACATATGCTATCTCTTGAAATAGTTGAACATCAACCATTTCTTTCTGGTACAATAACACTGTGTAGTCCTTCATTCTTCTTTTGATGTTTTCTGACCATTAAATATTTAGCCCATAGAAAATTTCAATAATGCAAACTGAGGTTTGATTTTTTTTCTTTAGTTCTTTCAGCTTGAGAAATGCTGACTAAGTTCATTCCTTCTGATTTTCTTTGCACAATACATAATATTTCACTTTGTCTTTTTGAGCTGCCCTTTTAAGTATTCTTTGATTTAGTTTAGCTTTTCTATGCTGCAGAAGGATATCATGTTTGGTAAGATGGAGGGTCAGAGAAAAAGTGGAAGACCTCCAATGAGATGGATTGGCCACGTGGCAGCATCGATGGGCTCAAGCGTGGCAACAGTAGTAAGGTTGCGAGGATCAGGCAGTGTTTCGTTCTGCTGTGCATGAGGTCGCTATGCGTTGGTACCGACTCCGTGGCACCTAACAACAACAACATTCTGGAGAGCAAATTTCAGAGTCTCTTCTAACATCCATTTTGGTCTTTTCTTTCTTGCTTGTTTTTTAATGACCTTTTGCTTTCTTCCTATATGATGTTCTTGATGTCATCCACAATTCTTCTGGCCTTCAGTCATTAGTATGTAATGCATCAAATCTGTTCTTGAGGTGATCTCTAAATTCAGAGAGGATATATTCAAGTATGTATTTTGGCTCTTATTGACTTGTTTTAAATTTCTTCAGCTTCAGCCTGTACTTGAATATGAACAATTGATGGTCTGTTTCACAGTCTGCCCCTGGTCTTGTTTTGGCTGATGATATTGAGTTCTTAGTCCATCTCTTCCCACAAATGTAGTCAATTTGACTTCTGTGAATGCCATTAGGTGAGGTCCATATGCATAGTCATGTTTAATGTTGCAGTGGATGTCACTGGTCTTCAAAATTCAGTCATGTAAACTTCAACATCATTTCTGTCATCAAGGCCATATTTTCCAATCACTGATCCTGCCTCTTTGTTTCCAACCTTGACATTGCAATCACCGGTAATTATAAATGCATCTTGATTTCATGTTTGATTAATTTCTGACTGAATAAGTTGTTATACTTGTTAAGTGTCATAGAGTTGTTTCCATCTCATTGCCACCCTGTATAGAGTTTTTGAGGAATGACTGGTGAGTTTGAACTGCCGACCTTGCTGTTCAAACCAACTTGTGTCCAGTGCTTATCCTACAGTACCACACCAGGAATACTTCAATTTCATCATCACTGGCCTTAGTGGTTAGTTTGTAAATTTGAATAACAGTGGTATTAACTGGTCTTCCTTGTATGAATATGGGTATTTTCCTATCACAGACAACAATGTACTTCATGATAGATTTTGAAATGTTCTTTATGACAATAAATTCAATCCCATCCCTCTTGGGTTTGTCATTCCAAGCCTAGTATGACTGTTGGCTTCAAAATGGCCAATGTCAGTCCATTTCATTTAATGCCTACGATATTAATTTTTACTCATTCCATTTAATTTTTAACAATTCCAAATTTTCTTAGATTCATTCTTCATTCTTTCTGTTGTTAAGTGCCGTCAAGTTGGTTCTGACCCATAGTGATCCTGTATAGGGTTTCCAAGGAGCAACTGGTGAGCTTGAACCACTGGCCATGTGGCTCAAACAACTTTGCAGTCCAGCACATTAGCCCACAATGCCACACTAGGACTCCTCATGCATTCTGCATTCCCTTTATTAATGGATGTTTGCAGCTGTGTTTCCTCATTTTGAGTTTTTCCCCATCAACAAATGAAGATCCCAAAAGCTTACTCCACTCATGTCTTTATGGTCAACTCTAACCACAAGGTTGGCTGTTCAAACCAACCAGCTGCTCCTTGGAAACTCTAAAAAGGGTTGCTATGAGTTGGAACCTACTTGACAGAATTTAACAACAACTGCGTTGAAGAGGCATCTCTTCCCTAGTCATATTTCATATTTTGAATGCATTCCAGCTGAAGCTTGTCTTCTGTCACTATATATGGCAATGTTTTTTGTTTGTTTTTTTTTGCTAATCACAATGTTTTCATTTTCTGGTATTATATCTGATAGAGTTCTGCTGGTATTCGGTAGGTTTTCAGTAGCTAACCATTCAGAAGTAGTCCACCTCCCTTTTACAGTCTGCCTTACTCTGGAAGCTCAACCTGTCAATCATGGGTGAGCCTGCTGGGATTTTAAATACTGGTAACATAGCTTCCAGCATCGCAGTAGCATACAAGCCACAGTAGGAATGATGGACCACTGGCGAATGTGCAGATGGGTCAAGGGAAAGTGTGTGGAGAACTGGCATTATGTGCTGCAGAGTATATGTCCTTTCATGTGTGCACAAGAAGATACATGTGTGTGTTTATGTTTGTGTATCTTGCTCCTCCCTTATGAAGCTCTTTAAGGATACACATTCTCCCCATGCACTGGAGGCCCTAGTACAGTGTTTGACATCTAGGAAAAACACTTCTTAACTGATTGTGACAGCCTGAAAATGTCACAGTAAATAAAGAAGCTGGCTATTTCACAGTGGTGTCTTCTCAAATTCCTAAATTAAGACTGTGCAGAAAAAGAAAACTTGCTATTTCTTGGAAACAGACTCCAGAAATTGTGCAGATTCTATGCAGTTTAGGGGGCAAGATGGCTGTCAATCCCCGATGTGAGTTATTGCTAGGCAAAATGATCCCCTCCTGCTGTAAGACTGAGCTACAATCTAAGATACCCTCATCAATGTTAGCAGATAAATCAATACAAAAGATGGAGAACGTTGTAGTCAGTAGTGATGTCAAATAGTCATTTCGTGAATCTATCAGAAAATTAAGCATATTGGTAAAATACTAAAAACTTCCTTTGTAAAAGTTCTGGGAGCTCTTGTCTTGAAAGGGAATTCAGTTGTAATACTGACAAACCCTACATGGCACCTGAAAGGTGGTTTTCCTTTGATAAGGGTTTATATAGAACATTGCTATGAACACCAGAATGGCCTTTCCTTTGCAGAATATCTAGTTTTACCTAGTTTTTTGGAGGCACTTATTTGATATTAGATTCTCTCTTTTTACCACTGGCTGATTTTTTTAAAGCAATGAGATGTATCAAATCAGTGCCGTTGCACCGTTTATGTATGTGTTGTGAATTCTGACTGTACTTCAAGTTCTGTCAGGTACATTAGCCTTCAGAGCATATTTACTGTGAATACTGAGTGCCTCCCCTTGAAGAGAAACTTGGAAATCATTCTTTATTTTTGACACTGGCTGCTCTTCTTGGTTTGAACACACCAGACAGATGTTTGATGCCCTTGAACTGTGCTTGAGTAAAATCACTGTCAACCACTGAATCTCAAATTAATCTTAGGATATTAAAATGTATAATATTATTTCTTATTAAATGTAATATTATATATACATGCATAATATATACAGGGTGCTGGTGGTGGTGGTGTGCTGTGGAGTCTATTCTGAGTCATAGTGACCCAGCATAGGGTATTGGTTGGTTGGTTGGTTATATGTAGTAGAGTCGGTTCTGACTCATAGTGACCCTGTGGCAGGGTTTCCGAGGCTGCAAATCTTTACAGGAGCAGAAAGACTCATCTTTCTTCTGCAGAACAGCTGGTAGTTTCGAACTGCTGATCTTAAGGTTCACAGCCCGATTCGTAACCACTACTCTACCAGAGCTCCTTGCATAGGGTTTACGAGGCTGTAAATCTTTTCCAAGGCCACAAGCCTCATCTTTCTCCCACGGAATGCTGGTAGTTTGGACTGGTGGCCTTAAGGTTAGCAGCCTTCACTTGTAACCACTACACTACCAGAACTCCTTAATATATACAAGGGGACTTCAAACCCATTTTCTCGCTAGAATGTTTGAAAATAATAAACATAAAACATGGTAATAAAAATTAATTGATCATATAGAACAGGGGTGGGGAATGTATTTTCTGCCAAAATGTATAACATCATTCACAGGCATAAAAATTTTATAAACTTAAAAATTAGCCTGCTCTATTTGATCAAGTATTTTATTAACTTACTTCTAATATGATGGCTGGAATTGCCCTTGCCTTGGCAGAGCCAGGCCAAATGATGTCCCGGGTCTTATAAGGGATATCTACAGGCTGGATGTTCCCTACCCGGGATGTAGAAGTAGCACAGTCTACAGCAGATTTGAGTATGGAATAGAATATGATGAACTCTTGATGGATCCAGAATTTTGTCAATTATATTAAGGTCTTGATTGTCATAATCCTTGAAAAAATCTTTCTAGTGTAAATTCTTGGGAAGTAAATGATATTCTTGTAAAACAAATGAGATTCTAGTACAGATAAAAGTTATTTCATACACTTTTCAACTAATTCTATTAAAACTCAGCTTGCCACTTAACTGAAAGACTGAGGATCACCTTCAAATTGGAGACACCAACACCTATCTGTTCACTCAGTTTCTGGGAATGTGACTTAAAATCAAAGATGCATTTGATCAACTCTGGTAGCCTCCCTGGCAGGGTTCCCCTGTTTTTTGTTGCTGTTGTTGTTAATGTTAAGTGTTGTCGAGTCAGTTCTGACTCATAGCAACCATGTATAGGGTGTCCGAATAGTGGCTGGTGAGTTTGAACTGTGAACGTTGAGATTCAAACTGACCTTGAGGTCAAGTGCTTATCCTATGGCACACACCCCTATTTTCAGAACTAAGTTTAAAGTACTTAACACTTTGGAAGTGACAGTGATCACCTTTCATAAGGGTTGTTTTTTAACTCATCCAGCATTGCGGCTAAAGAAATTCCTGGCCATCTGGTTTCATAAAGATTACACTTAAATAGTTCTATACTGTAACTTATATAGGGTCACCGTGAAATGGAATCAACTGGACAGCAATGGGTAGCTATAGCATGGCTAGCAAATGTATTTTTTCATTATTAAATACTAATTCTGTTGTAGGTAGGGTTGCTATGAGTCCAAACAGATTTGAAGGCACCTAACAAAAGAAGCTGATATATTGGAATGCAAGAGTTCTCATTAGGCTAGTGAGTTATTCAGAACTACTTCTAAAAGACAGAAAAAATAGAAAGCACCATCATAACATTATGTCTTGAGCTCACTAACACACACACACACACACACACACACACACACACACTTTTCTATATCTGTAGAGATAGGATATGTGTGTATAGTAGCAAATGAAGGTAGTTTCTGAATATCTTGACTTAATATCTGTTGTTGTTTTTAAGTGCCTTTTAGTCAGTTCCGACCCACAGCAACCCTGTATAGGATTTCCAAGG
>NW_006408557.1:2513502-2516215 GCF_000296735.1 Chrysochloris asiatica
ACCACCACCACCACCAGCAGTTTGGTTGAATGCTCTGTATTCAATGCTATGAGGACAAGCTGGTTGATTGTATTGGATTTTTTATTTATTTATTTTTTTCCTGTGTCATTGCTGAGCTTTTATCTTGTTGTTCAGTAGTTTGTTTGCTTTTGGTAGTGGTGCAAAAGCAAGCAAAGCTTGAATTGTCCTAATCAGTATGTCTATTTGTGCTCTCATTTTCTTCCTGAACTCAGATCATATGGACCAATCCACTGTCCTCTTCCCTTTCTTGTTGAAAATGCCACTGCCCATCCCATCCACTTTGTTCCTCTTTTGCTAAGCCAGGTTGAATAGAGGGCCATATTGTCCACAGTTTCTTCTGTCCTTCTTGTCTCTATTGAACAATCCATTGGTTCTTTACATTTTAGAGTTTGCCATTAGTCACTATGTAAAGTGCCATCTAGTCAGTTTAGACTCATAGTGACCCTGTCTAGGGTTTCTGAGGTTGTAAATCTTTGTAGAAGTAGAGTGTAATTACTTATCTCACAAAGTAGCTGGTTGACTCAAACCACTGACCTTGTGGTTCACAGCTCAGTTTTTACTGTACAGATTCACCATGCTCCAGATATTCACTATAATGAAATCAAAATTGCACATTTAAGAAATACGTTAAGGTTGACAGTATTCTGATTCTTGATGATCTTCCATCTCCAATCCTCTAAATTAGAAACCCACTGAACTGTTTTACTCCTAGCCCTCAGGGAAGAACTTAGTCTTCCTCTTGCCTCTATATTTTCTACCCTCTAGATCAACTCTGCAATTAGATGGACATACCTCTCCTCCACCATCCCCATGGTTTCTCCTCTTTATTTTCTTCTCTAATTTTTGTGTTTAATAAAGTAATAAATATGTTAAAAGTAAATCTTACCCCCATCTCTACTGCAGATAAGACATAAAAACATACTTCTTCTCAAGCTTGAGATGCTTTGTGTCTCAGGTAAGCACTGAGCATTAACAAGGATAGTTGGTGTGAATACCTGTGCCACATGTTGAGAATTTTGACTACTTGGAAAGAATTTCTGGTACTGCAATAATGTACTGGACTGTAAGGTCGTTTTGAACCACAAGGTCAGTGGTTCAAACTTACCAGCCACTCCTTGGAAACCCTATACTGGGTCCCTATTAGTTGGAACTGACTGGAAAATACTTAATCACAGCGACATCTCTTGAGGCAGGATGGACAATTTGGTTAAATATAAACTTCTGTGTAACCAACAGGGAGACTGGTAGTGTAGTGGTTACAAATCGGGCTACTAACCTCAAGGTCGACAGTTCAAAACTACCAGTGATTCCGCGGGAGAAAGATGAGGTGGTCTGCTCCTGTAAAGATTTACAGCCTTGGAAACCCTGTGTAGGACCACTATGAATTGAAGCCGAGTCCACAGTACCTAGGGCCACTATGAGTCGAAGCCGACTCCATGGTACTTAACAACAACAACAGCTAGTCTGGGAGAAAAATGTGGCAGTCTGCTTCCATAAAGATTACAACCTTGGAAACCCTATATGGCAGCTTGATTTTGTCCTATATGATGTCTATGAGGGGAGTTAATTCATGGACTATTGATTCGGTTTTGTTTTTTGGTGTAATAAACTCCTTAATCAAGATATAAAACATTCCTGTTCTGGTGTGGCACTGTGAGTTAATGCGCTGAACTGTAAAGTCGCTTTGAACTGCCTGGTGTGGCAGTTCAATCTCACCAGCCACTCCTCAGAAACCCTATACAAGGTCACTATGGTCGGAATCAACTCAGCGGCACTGAACAACAACAACATCACCCCAGAAAGTTTTATCTTGCTCCCTTTTCAATTAGTCAGCTTTCTTTAAAGGATCATTGTTCTGATTCCTAAATTGAGAGCTTAGTTTTGTCTCTCTTTGAATACACATTTCACTGCAGAGATTATTCAGATGGCATAGTGGTTACGAATCGGGCTGCGAACCTTAAGGTCAGTGGTTCAAAACTACCAGCTGCTCCGCGGGAGAAAGATGAGGCTTTCTACTCCCGTAAAGATTTACACCCTCAGAAACCCTATACAGGGTCGCTATGGGTCGGAACCGACTCGATGGCACATAACAACAACAACCAAACACATGACCAGGAGTTCAATGTCATTGTTCATCAGCAAGATGCAAATCACATCCTCAGTGAGATACCATTTCAATCTCTCTACTATACATTGATCTATCTGTCCATGTGTCTATCTATTGATATATTGTTGTTGTTGTTAAGTGCCATCAAGTCAGTTCCGACCCATAGTGACCCTGTATAGGGTTTCTGTAGAGCAATTGGTAAACTTGAACTGCCGACCTTGTGGTTCAACCAACTTTGTAGTCCAGCACATTAACCCACAGCACCACATCAGGATTTCAGATAGATTAGATTAGATGCTGGTGAGGATGTGAAAAATATAACCTTTATCCACTGCTGGTAAGAATGCAAAATTGAACAGCCATTGTGGGAAGCAATGTGTCAGTTCCTCAAAAAATACTAGAGACAGAACTATAATATAACCCAGAAATTCCTAGGTATATGTACAAAAGATATGATAGCCAAGGCTAGACAAAAGTTTATATATCAGTGTTCATTGCAGGACTATTCACGATAGCCAAAATGTAGAAAGAAACTAAATGTCTGTCAATGGATAATCGAGTAAACAAAATGTGCTGCATACATGC
>NW_006408557.1:2516952-2564660 GCF_000296735.1 Chrysochloris asiatica
TGCTGTAAGGGTTTGTTTCCTCTTTTGAGCTACTGCATCCATAGGTGTAGGTCAAGTTCATCAAATTGTATCAGATGACACTTTTTTTCTTCTCCTTTCTTCTTCGGGTTGAGCTCTGATCATCCAGTCATTGAAGACAGGTCAAGTGGGTATTATCTGCAAGTGTGGGTGTTCTTGCGTCTATCCACTCTCTTCTTATCAGCTGGATGTTTCACTCTCCACTCTAGTCCTCTTTGGCTGTGTCACTGACTCTGAGCCCACGAGTCCCCAGGTCTTGCCACACTGCTGGCCGACCAGGTCTCCACCCAGGTTCACAGGGGTCTATTGAACGTTGTAGGGGTGCTGCTACTTTTTAAGAAAAATAGTGTCAGATGTTATAAAATGGTAATATTATACAAACATCCATTGTATTTTTCTCCAAGGAACACCTTTACTGTATATAAATGTTTCAACTTCCCAAAGAGATCTTTAGCATTTATGCTTAAATAGATATTTATTTCCACTAAAAACACATCCTAAGCTTCTTTTCTGGCCCCAGTAGGTTTTTGCAGCACATTATAACTTCATGCTATCTTGTATCTGCTCACTATAGCTCAAGTAGGAGAACAAATTGATTTTTGATGAGAAATATGCCCTTCTGGGTTTCATTATTCTACTGCAAACTTAGTCTAGAGCTCATGGTTTATGAAATACTTTCATTCTTATTAAGGCTAACAGTGAAGAGCATTGTGGTACTTTGCATTTTAAAATGCTATTTTCCTGCTTTCAAATTATGTGCCTCCTTTGGTCTCTTCATTTTACTGTCATTCCTCAAATGCTGACTATCTATCGCCCAAGTGCCTCACTGTGGTTAAGAGGAATTAGCCAGGTTCTGTCTGTTTAAAGGAAATGGCACATACGTCACTTCCAATCATATATCTCTAGGCATTTGCAAGAGCAGCATCTTATGTTTGAGTAAAATTCAGTAATCAGAAAACAAACAAATAGGCAAATGTATGCTCTTAGTCCTGGTGTGGTACTGGCGGGTAATACACTGGCCCCAAGATCAGTTTGAACTGCAAGGTTGGTTGTTCAAACTCACCTGATGCTCCTCAGAAACCCTAGACAGAGTGCCTATGAGTTGGAACTGACTTGATGTCACTTAACAACAGCAGAAATGCTCTTAGTAGACTAGTAAGATCATGTTTGCCATAATTGTGGAATCATAGTAACCTGTTCAGGCTAGTCCCAGTTCATTTTGAATAGTTCAAAGAAATCTATTTATAGTACTAGGATGATGTGAAATCCAGAGTTTGGATATTCTGGGGTCTAGTTAGTCTCTTTCTTTTGGAGACTGATAACTTTAGACTATAGAGTCCTTGTGTGCTGCAATCAGTTGGCGTGCTTTGCTATTATTTGAAGTTAGGTATTAAGCTGCTAACTTCAAAGTCAGTGGTTCAAATGTACTAGGTGCTCCATGGAAGAAAAATGGGGCTGTCGGGTCCTGTAAAGACAGTGTTACAATCTCAGAAACACTAAATAGGGTCACTATGATTTAGAATCAGCTCAATGACAGTAGGTTAATATTGAAAGACTGGAGATTTGAGTCCACTCAGAAACAATTCAGAAGAAAGGCCTAGTGAATTGCTTCAAAAACATCAGCCCCTGAAAACCGTATGGTATATTATGACACATTTGGAGTCGATTTGATGGCAACTGGTTTTACTTTGATGTAATCCATCAATAATTTAGCCATAAATAAGGTCATTTTGTTTAAACATGCTTATCTTTTACCTCTTTTTCCTACCAAAAATTAAATCAACTAACATTTTAGTTATCTATTTCTTCTAAAACAGAAATACCACAACTGGATGGTTTTAGCAAATATAAATTTATTCTCTCACATTTTAGGAGGGATAGTGCCAGCTCTAGGGGAAGACTTGAGGGAAAGTCCCTTATCTCCCTTCAGTATTTGTAGGCTAAGAAATCCTTGGAGATCTCCATGTCTTGGCATCAATTTTCCACTGAATCTAGAATCTTCACAGTGTAGCTTCCATCCAAAGTACATCCAAAGGATGTACTTCACTCCTGGCTCTTTTTCTTGGTGGTAATAAGTCTCAATGATCTCTGCTCACTTATCTTTCCTTTTATCTCTTGTAAGTAAACGGTGTTGCAGACCACACCCCAAAAGACTCCCCTTATAACAGAACTGGGCTATGATGGGTTAAAAGTGTTGCAAACCTACCAGCTGCTCCTCAGACTTCCTACACAGGGCCACTATGAGTTGACCCGACTGGGCGGCACTTAACAACAACAACAATCTCATTCATAATCCTCTTAATCATTTATCACTTCAGACCACATCGTGAGGAATGATCACATAGCTGCCACATTACAGGACTGTATAACTACCACACCACTGAGAATTATGGCCCAGTCATGCTGACACATATTTCAGGGGGACACAATTGAATCCTTGACAACTAGCATCAGGAAAGGATTCTGCAAAAAGCAGATAATGTAAATCTACCTCCAAATTCTCAGGGGAAAGAGTGAAATCATACTTGATCTTGAAAATAGAACAAATGCGCATGTCAAGTTGCTGCCTGTCACTTGCCAGCAGGGATTCTAGGCCTATATGTTGAATGGATTTCTTAGCTTTAGGCTTCTGTCCATCCTTCAACATTCTTTTAAAAAATTACAGAAATACAGAGTGGGAGCCTAGAAAAAGGTCTGTAAAAGAGCAAAAGTCACATGCTTTATTAAATGTATTCATTACAACAAAGAGAGTAGCCTCATTCTCATGTTATGTTTGTTGTTAAGTGCCTCCCAGTTGGTTCAAACTTGTTGTGACCCTATATAAGGTTTCTGAGGAGGGGCTGGTGGGTGTGAACTGTTGACCTTGTGATTCACAGTCCATTGCTGATTCTACAGCACCATTAAGGAAGAGGGATTTATTTAGGTCACATGGATCTTAATTTTTAGGGGAAGAATTCAATCCCTCATAGGTCTTACTCCAACACCTCTTCTCTATTTCTCACTCCAAGTTTTCTTTGAAACATACTCCTAGGCCTCTTTGAATTCCTTGAATTGTGTGCATAATATATTATGTACATAATATATTCACAAAGGACAATTATCATATGAAGTCAGACTCCAAAAAATGGCAAAGATCTAAATAAGAATGAAAACTACTCTAGAGTGCTGTATATCCAAGAATGCACAAGTTTACCAGCACTATTTAATTCTTGCTCAACATATCAGTCAGATTTTTCTACATTACAAACTACCTAGAAAACCCAGTGGCTTACAGTAAATAGAATTCATTCTCTTGTTCAGAGGTCCTGAGGTGGGCTGTAGTTTAACTGATCCAGGTTGGAATCAGTGTGCCAAGGATGAACCGCAGACTTAACACTGAAGTTCTGTTCCACCTGTCTTATTTCACGTGCCAGTCTGAAGGGATCATAATTAGTTAAAATAGTCTCTTTTCATGCCAGTAATTAAAATTTTTATGCCTGCTCACATCCCGTTGGCCAAAGCAAATCACAGGACAAAACCGACATCAGCTGTACAGAGAAATATACTTCACCCACATTAGCAGGCTCTGCATAGCCAGTGCCAAAGAGCAAGGCAAAGTGGAGTGGGGAATTGAGTGTAATTGGACAATCCAGCACTTTCAGAAAATAAACTTCAAAAAGCGGCTAACGGTAATATGACAGTTCATGTCATACTGGAAGCGATGTCCTCTGTCACAATATTGAAATTTAAGGAATTTCTCAATTGATTGATACCTTTTGGATTTCTAAAAAATTATTTTCAAGATGATGTCCTCCAGTGGATTTTGGTTCTATTAAATAATGCATTTTGGCCACAAAATAGGTCAATTAACCTATTATATCTAATCAGAATCTTAGTTTATAAAATTACATTAATCTCTGTCTCAAGCAGCAAATGAATGACTGCTATTACAAAGTCTAACCAAATCATAGTAGGTTTTGTAGCAAGTAGACAAACCCTATTTAGAAATGCCCATATTAATATCAGCTGACTAATTCAGACCAACCTCACAATGTTGTAGTCAAGGTCTGTCTTCTTATTCAGTCATGATGAGGAGAGAATCTTTATGCTGATCTCTCATCTTAGGGAAGTTGGCCAGTGGAAACCTTCCAGATAATCCCTGAAATTTGATGGTTACTTACAAACTCAGGCCTTTAGGGAATTTGAATGTCATGGGAGAACAAAACCAGCAGTCAGTGGATTTTGACACTAATATTCTGTATTGTAGTGTGAATGGTTAATGAGGTTGGTTGGTTTCAGTGAGGAAATGCTCAGTTAAACTCATTCAGTAGAATCTTATATTTGTCTCTGAAGATAGGAACACAAAAGTTTCGTTGGGGACAGATGTGGTTCAGATGTTACAAGTCAGTGAGAGATGAAGCTAAGACAACCTGTATGCTGGTATATCTCTGGGAGGAATCCTGAACCTGTTTCTGCCTGAGAGTTGTAGAACTTTAAGAGACATTGTTGGAACTTAAAGTCAAGGGGGATGCCAGGTATGGCTCTATAAGATAGTCATTGGATTATGAACCACAAGGTTGGAGCTTCAACCTGCCAGTGGTTCCTCAGAAACCCCATACAGGGTCACTGAGAGTTGGAACTGACTAGATGGGCTGAACAACAAGAAGAAAGTCAAGAGAGCATAGCTGTCATTCTCCAAGGTCATACCTTCAGGTTGTGCCATGGGAATGTGCATGAGCTGTCTGGGCTAGTGGTTACTGTTATTAACTGCCGTCTAGTCAGTACCGACTCAGAGTATCCCTGTATAGGGTTTCTGAGGAGCAACTGGTGAGCTTGAACCACCGACCTTGTGGTTCAAAGCAATTTTGCAGTCCAGCGCATTAACCCACAGCACCACAGAGCAGCATAGTTAGTTACTGCTCTCCTATGAGTAGAAAAATAGTCTAGGCCTTGCTATTGTTGTTAAGTGCCATCGAGTTGGTTCTGACACATAGTGAACCCGTATAGGGTTTCTGAGGAGTGGCTGTTGCATTTGAACCACTGATCTTGTGGCTCAAACTGACCTTGTGGTCAAGTGCATTATCCTGCAGTGTCACACCAGAACTCCTTGTTGTTGTTGTTGTTAAGTGCCATCAAATCGATTCTGACCTATAATGACCCTTTAGAGGGTTTCCAAGGAGCAGCTGGTGAGCTTGAACCACTGACCTTGCAGTTCAAACAACTTTGCAGTCAGACACATTAGCCTGTGGCACCACCCCAGGATTCCTTTGTTGTTGTTGTTAGGTGCCATCAAGTCATTACCAACTCATAGCAATCCTATGCATAACAGAATGCAACACTGCCCCCTTAGGAGAAACCAAATCACTGTAGGATGTTAGAGGACCTCGTGAGGAAGCATCTTAACATACTGGAGAAGTTATTTCCCATATTGGCAAGTACAGAATGATTCTTTGTTGTTGTTGTTAAGTGCCATTAAGTAGGTTCCAACTCATAGACTCTGTGTAGGGTTTTTGAAGAGTGGCTAATGGATTTGAACTGTCAACATTGTATTCCAATGCTTATCCTACACCACACCAGGATGCCAGGAATGACCCTTTAGTGACCACTGATTTTTGTTTGAGGGCTAAAGGTGCAAAAGTTAAAGACCAATAAGAGCTTTGCCTCATAAAGCTTATATATTCCTATCAGATAGACACTTAATAACCAAGTAAACAGATATAAGCATCATTTCAAAGAATGGTAAGGGCAACAAACAAGCTTCATAAGTAAAGGTTTGGATTTGGATTTTGGTCACAAATGTGGAGAAAGTCACTGGGCTTCTGGCATGAAAATGACAGTGTGCTTGATGTGTGATGTAGCAACTGAAAGATCATGGGCTGCTGGATCCATTTACCACAGGATGCTTCTAGCTTAAAAGGTAGAGACTTCATTTTCAACTCTCAGTGGATGCCAATATAAGTCTTTTCTACTCAAATGTGATGTCTTTAATTAACTCCCACAATTACTTCTATAAGAAAAAATGTTATTTAAAAAAAAAATTTAAAATAAGAATCCAATTCCAGGTAATTTTGTGAGATCCTTCATCTCTTTCTCAGGAACAGCTTGCATAGAACAAAATTTGTTTCATGAGCCATTTTTTTCAGATCATTATTATAATTGCTTAGACAGAAGACAATTTTGAAAGTATCTTCCAAAAGAGATGCTGGAGCTCATACCTCTGAGAAGCTGATGAAACTTTTGTAGATGTAACCCTGTGCTCCCTAAAAAATGCAACTCGTTCATACCTATTTTTGAAGAATGGATGAAAGACAATGAGGAAAAAACAAAACAAAACATGAAACTTTGTTTTACATTTAAAAAATAAAATAAAGATAGTTCAAGTCTAAGGGTTAATATAATAAAACTGATAGTATATCATCATCTTATGACACACATAATATCCAATGAAATGAAAGGATGTGTATGAAGAAATGAAGGTGATAAGAAATATAGAATCTTACTTCTCCCTTTTTATATTGTGGCTAATTTTATAGCACAGACTTGAGTAAAATTAATAAGAGGCAAGGTAAGACAGTAGGAAAAGGGGTCATGTTCAAGTTCTATTAAGAGGCAGTGTACTTTAATTTAAGGTTTCCAATTACATTCAGAATGATAGTAAATAAATTTGCAAGAGTAACCATACCATCAAAATTATCATTTTTTTTGGGGGGGAGGGGAATGTTCCCACATAGGAAGAATCCAGAAGAGATTTTAGGGCCCCAAGGTACTCAACAATGTAGCAGTAACTACTAGGCATTGGTGCAGCCACCTGAGAAAGAGGGGAGAGCATTAGGCAGTCCACTGGGTCTACTAGATGTGACCAGTGCAAATGGTCCTTGCTGGGCACGCTGTGGCAAGCTCTCTACTCATAAGAAGTTTCCAATGTGAATGTCTTTATTTGGAGTTTGAAACTGTGCCACAAAGAGACTGAAGAAAGTTTCATTATAGTATGGTCTCTCGTTCTACAGAGGTGTGAGGATTAACAAAATGCCAAGGACTAGGCTAGCATGCTGGTGGAAGGATGTCATAGAGAGCCATGCTTGTGCACTGGCTTAGCCTCTCCCTTAAGTTCTTCAAGAGCCACATATTCTCTCCCATGAAATGGGAACATATACAAACACACACACGTATATACAAGGACTTCAAAAATTTGTGGAAAAATGTAATGAAAAGATAATGGAATTTTTCCATGAATTTTTTGAATTACCTTTGTATATATGAAGGGAGTTTTTTGGGGATTTTTATCTTATGATATTGTATTGAATGGGGAGCAACCACTGGTTGCATCTTAGGAGATTGTTCGCTCCCTTTTTTTTTCTTAAATGTTTTATTGTGAATTACGTGGTAGTTTACATGGGAGAACATTAGTTTTACATTCATTCTATCTTATATCATCTCATTGCCATGGTTACAATCCCCTCCATGCAATTCTTCCCCCATGCCCCTCAGGTCTTCAGCACACAGTCGCTTTCCCTCTCTGGATCTAAAGTCTCCAGCTGCTCCATCACTCCTCGTCATCATCTCTGGCTCCATTTCAGGCATCACTACTTCTTTGGGTAGGGTCCTGCTCTCTGCTCATGAAGGGAGTTTTGAGGGTTTGTACTATTTCATGTGGAATGTAGAAGGGATAGATTCCTAAGGATAGTCTAAGCTCCCAATTCATGCCCACCCTGCAGAATCCTTGCTACCTCTTCATGTAGATGCTAATCCAAAACAGATTCATTAATGATTCTGAGTTATCAAATGCCTATATGTCAAAGTAAGACTATATTTTTCACACTTCTTGGCAGCATTTAATATAAATGTAAACCATTCATTTTGTCTCCCCTTTCTCAAGACACTCAATTTTCTGTCCATTCACAGGCTAATTCCTCTTCCTTCATCTATCCCCTTCTTGTTTCCATATAGTTGTTATGAAGATTTATTGCATGAGATAATATATGTACCTTCATTATTCTTCTCCAACACCATAACTCAAATAAATCAATTCTTCTATGATATTTCTTAGTCACTGTCCAACTTTCACATGCACATGAGGCTATTAAAAATACCATGGTTTGGGCTAGGTGTATCTTAGTCTTCAAACTTAACACTGTAGTTGTTAAATCCCCTCAAGTCAGTTCCAACTCATAGTGACCCTATGCACAACAGAACAAAATATTGCCTGGTCCTACACTATCCTCACAATTATTTTTATGTTTGAGCCTATTGTTGTTGTCATCGAGTCTCAGCATCTCATTGGGGGTCTTCCTCTTTTTCACTGACCCTCCACTTTACCAAGCGTACTTCCCGTCTGCCAGGATTGGTCTTTCCTTACAATATGTCCAAAGTATGAGAGATAAAGTATCACCATCCTTACTTCTAAGGGGCATTCTGGATGTACTTCTTCAAAGATCAATTTGTTTGTTATTCTGGTAGTCCATGGTACTTTCAGCTTTCTTCACCCATACCAAAAATTCATTGACTCTTCTATAGTCTTCCTCATTGTATAATATGTGTGTGTGTGTGTGTGTGTGTGTGTGTGTGTGTGTATGAGGCAATTGAAAATACCATAGCTTAGATCAGGGGTACCTTAGTCTTCATTGTCTTTATTCTTGAATACTTTAAAGAAGTCTTTTGTGGCAGATTTGCCTAAAACAATACATTGTTTGATTTCTTGACTGTTATTTCTATGGGTATTAATTGTGTTGTTGTTGTTGTGAAGTGCCATCGAGTCGGTTCTGACCTATAGCGACCCTGTATAGGGTTTCCAAGGAGCAGCTTATGACCTTGAACTGCCGACCTTACAGTTCAATCGGCTTTGCAGTCTGGCGCATTAACCCACAGCGCCACACCAGGACTCTGGGTATTAATTGTCGATCCAAGCAAAATGAAGTTTTTGACAACTTCAATTTCTTTTCATTTATAATGATACTATTTATTAGTCCGGTTGTGAGGACTTTTTTTTTTTTTTTTTAACACGGAATTGCAATCCATATTGAAGCCTGTAGTCTTTGATCTTCATCAATATGTATTTAAAGTCCTCTTTATTAATTAAATTATACAAATAAAATAAAGTAGAAAATACAATAATGTTCAAGTCTTAAGAGTGAATATAATAAAATTGTATTTTATTATTTTATGGCACACAGAAGCCAGAGATTACAGCTAGATGAATTTACAGAAGCACTATTATCCAAATAAGCTGTGGCTTCTTATTTTCTCATGTCCATTAGTGTATGTTAAGGAGCTCTGGTAGCGTAGTGGTTACGAATCGGGATATGAACCTTAAGGTCAGCAGTTCAAAACTACCAGCCGCTCAGCGGAAAAAAAGATGAGTCTTTCTGCTCCCGTAAAGATTTAAAGCCTTGGAAACCTCGTACGGGGTCGCTATGGATCAGAACTGACTCGACGGCACTTAACAACAATTAATGTATGTTGGTTACTGGCCTGATCTGACGTCCCCCAAAAGTAGGTTCAGAGAAAGGAGACATTATATTAAGAAAAGGATTAGAGAAAAAAGACATACCAATAAAGAAAGGAATAACAAATAAACACATTGCCAAGTAATGTGTCACTGTGGACAACTGGTCTATAATTGCACTGGAGAATTCTAGGTAACTGTGAATGTGTACCAATGTTATCCCACCAGAGGGGCAAGGGATCCGTGGTATTCATACAGTGCTGCTGATTAATGAATGGTTGACTAATGTCACCTTAAGGATGACATCATTGATTCCCTGAAACTTTGAATCTACCACACAGGTTGTTACTACCTCTGTCTGATCCTGGAGAGTCAAACAGATAAAAGCTTGCAGGTCTAGCAAATATATTAGAACATAGCACACATCTAGTGAATATATGTGTGGCATTGTCACCCCTGCCATAGTTATTCAATGTATTAATATGCTACATTAGGTTTGTGTATAAATATAACAAAATCTGCCGTGTTGCTTTAAATAAAACCTAAACCTCCACCATTTTAATGGCAGGCTGTGGATAACTCATCATTACTTACTGGGGTGTCCTTTGCTTTCCTTAGTGACACCAATGACACCCTTTTTAGAATTCTGCCACTGTGCTCACTGCAGTAACAGGGCCAGTGTCACTCTTATTATTTCACCTGTTTTATTTTTGTGAAACTCAGCCGTTAGCCAGAATTGTCTGCGTGGCTGATGTAGCAATTGCTTAACGTTGAGACTCCTTCAGCTCATTTCTCTCAAGTAATTTCATTTCATCGTACTATCAGAATTGCTTCTATGGATTGGAAGGAGACCAGGGAGAAGGTGTTGGCACAAGCAATTTTGAATTAAAAATAAATTTATTGCACCATTCTTCCCTGTGAACACTACACCACCCTACTCCTTTCCAACTAGAATAAGTTTATATGTGTATGTTCATGGATACTGGCTGTGCATTTGTGTCTGTGTATGTGAGGGAGGACAGATATGGAGTATTTTCTGAAAAACGGAAACTAATCAAAAAACCCACAACTCAGTTCATACTTCATCTCCTTTGACCTAAGCTTGTAAAGCATATTTTTATGTCCCTTTTTTCCCCACAGTAGAAATTTTCTGATAAAACAGAATAACATTATGATTATATTGGTTAATATCACTGTTTTCCAAATTTACATACCAACCTCTAAAGATAGCCATGATGAAATTGAAGCATTCTCCCAACTTCTTCATTCTGAAATTGATCAAACATGCAATCAAGATGTATTGCTAATTACTGGTGATTGGGATACAAAGGTTGGAAACAAAGAGGAAGGATCAGTAGTTGAAAAATATGGGCTTGGTTACAGAAATAATGCTGAAGATAGCCCGATAGCATTTTGCAAGGCCAATGATTTATTCATTGCAAATACCTTTTTTTAAAAAAACAACAAAAAAGAAGACTATACACATAGACCACACAAGGTGGAATAAAACTAAAGCAAACTGACTACATCTGTGAAAAGAGACATGGAAAAGCTCCATATCATCAGCCAAAACAAGGCTGGGGCAGATTGTGGAATGGACCATCAATTTCCATATGTAAGTTCAGGCTGAAGCTGAAGAAAATTAAACTAAGTCCATAAGAGTCAAAATATGACCTTGGATATATCCTACCTGAATTTGGAGGCCATCTGAAGAATAGATTTGATGCATTAGACTCTAATAAGTGAAGACCAGAAGAGTTGTGGGATGGTATAAAGAACATCAAACAGGAAGAAAGCAAAGAATCATTTGAAAGCAAAAGAGAAAAGGAAAAGACCAAAATGGATGTCAGAAGAGAAAACAACTTGCTCTCCAGTGGAAAGATGCTAAACAAACAGAAGAAATGAGGAGGTAAAAGAGATGAACAGAAGATTTCAAAGGGCAGCTTGAGAAGACAAAGTAAAGTATTATAATAAAATGTTCAAAGATCTGGAGTTAGAAAAACAAAAGGGAAGACTATGCTTGGCATTTCTCAAGCTGAAAAAACTGAAGAAAAATTCAAGACTGGGGCTGCTCTATTGAAGGATTCTATGGGCAAAATATTGAATGACACTGGAAACATCAAAAGAAGATGTAAGGAAAACACATAGTCACTGTACCAAAAAGAAATGGTCGATTGTCAACCATTTCAAGAGGTAGCATATGATTAAGAACTAATGGTACTGAAAGAAATCCAAGGTGGACTGAAGGCACTGGAAATAAAAAGGTTCTGGGAATTGATGGAATACAAATTGAAATCTTTCAACAAACTGGTGCAGTGCAGGAGGCACTCACTCATCTATGTCACGATATTTGTAAGACAGCTACCTAGTCAACTGATTAGAAGACATCCATATTTGTGCCCATGCCTAAGAAAGGTAATCCAACAGGATGCAGAAATCACTGGACAATATCAATACCACATGCTATTAACATTTTGCTAATGGTAATTCAAAAACAGCTGCAACAGTACATTGACTGGGAACTGTCAAAGTTTCAACCTGGATTCAGATGAGGATGTGGAATGAGATATATCATTGCTAACAACAGATGGACCGTGACTGAAAAAGACAAGTCCTGAAAGAAGTTTACCTATACTTTATAAACTATAAAATGACTTTCAACTGTGTGGATCAGGACAAGCTAGTGGATAACATTGTGAAGAATGGGCATTCCAGAACACTTAATTGTGCTCATGAGGAACCTGTACATAGATGAAAGGGTATTTTTTCTAATAGAACAGGGGAACACTGAATGTTTTTAAATCAGGAAAGGAGTGAGCCAGGATTGTATTTCTTTCACCATGCTTATTCAATCTGCTGAGCAAATAATCTGAGAAGTTGGATTATATGAAGAAGGAAGGTCCAGGATCGGGCAGTATTTCATTCTGCTTGTGCGTAGGGTTGCTATGAGTCGGTACAGACTCGATGGCACCTAACAACAACAGTAACATTAACTTCCTATGATATGCAGATGATACAACCTTGTTTGCTGAAAGTGAAGAGGACTTAAAATACTGATGAAGATCAAAGAACACATCCTTCAGTATGTACTGCATTTCATTGTAAAGAAAACAAAAGTCTTCACCGCTGGACCAAAAAATAACATCAGGATAAAAGAAGAAAAGATTGAAGTTATCAAAGACTGCATTTTGCTTGGATCCACTATCAACACTAATGGAAGCAGCAGTCAAGAAATCAAATGTTGTATTGCGTTAGGAAAACCTGTTGTGCAAAACCTCTTCAAAGTGGTCAAGAGCCTGACTCAAGTCATAGTCTTTTCAATATCCTCATATGCATGTGAAAGCTGGAAGATGAATAGAGAAGATTTTAGAAGAATTAATGCACTCAAGTTATGGTGTTGGAGAACAATATCATGAATACCATGGACTTCAGAAGAACCAACAAATCTTGTTGGAAGTACCGCCAGAATGCTTCTTAGAAACCATGATGGCTGACTTGGTGTCTTATACTTCAGACAAATTCAGGAGAAACCAGCCCCCGGAAAAGAACATCATGCTTGATAAAGTGAAGCACCCTCAAAAAAGAGGAAGACCCCCCCCCCACAAGATGGGTTGGCACAGTGGCAGCAGCAATGGTCTCATGCTTAATAACAATTTTGAGGAGGCACAGGACCAGACAGTGTTTCCTTCTGTTGTACATAGGGTCGCTATCAGTTAAAACTGACTTAATGGCACATAAAAACAACAACAACCTTTTAAAAATCAAGCATAAAGGACATAGCCATAGAGGGCTAGAGCTGAGAGTGAAGCAGCCAGCAGATATGAAGTGAGGGGAGACGCACAAGAGCTCCCAAACTTGCAGATAGTACCCATTTGATCTAGTCTCAGTGGCTTCATAATCAGAACTCAACTAGAGGAAGATACAAAAGAAAACAATTTCTGACAAAGGAAACGAGGGTAAGTTGCTACAATTTGATGAACTTCACCTATATTCATGGAGGTAGTAGGTCAAGATACCAACAGAGAGGGAAGGAGTCTTCACATCAAGTATCAGTGCTATCCCCTCTGCATACAGGGTAGATAGGGATGAGCACTATCAAAAATGAGGGGGAGATAAAGGCTCGGAGTAACTGTCTTACCAGGTTTCTCAGGGAGTTTGGTTTAAGAGTGTGTTGGGGAAGATAGAGTCCCCATTGAATAGTTTTCATCTTGTCTAGATGGGTCAGGTAAAAAGAGATGGATAAGATTCTTATGATTTAATAGTGAGTAATTGTTATCATGACTGATTGCAACTGTCACAATTGTAAAGGTAGAAATCTGTAACAAAAATAGGGGAGTAGTTAATCTTACAGTCCAGAAACAGAGGACCCTAGGACCATTAACGGAGAAGAGCACAAGAGGAATGCGGGACCTTATCCAGAGAATCAGTGACACCAGAGATGGAGGCAGAAATGGGGACAGGGGGAGAGGGAGCAGCTGAGGGCTCTAGATTCATGGGAAGAGAGGGACTGAGAACAGTTGGCCAGGAGGCAGACTTGCAGAATGCGCCCTTTGATGGATGCCTGAAAAAAAAAAAAAAAAAGAGCTAAAATGAATAGAGAGAAATTCTGTTAACTGCTGGTACATAGAGGGGATTATAACCATTGTAATGAAACAAAGAATATGATTTGTTGAATGTCAAACTGATGATATGTCCTGTAAACTTTCCCTCAATTCACAATAAAAACTTTAAAAAAAAAATCAAGCACAGTATAATTTGTATTGGTAGTCAGTATTGATTATTCCCAGTCAACTGATGTTAATATTTCAACAGACTCTTAATACCCCTTATTTTGAATAAGGTTTCCATGAATCCTGAAACTCCTATTATCTTATAACTGCACAACATTTGTATTGCATTTGAGCTCTCTTGTGCACAGGGGGAAAAAATCAGCATTATGCTTTCCTTATTAAAAGACAGGTAAAGGGAAAGAGGGCTCAAAAGTGGATGGGAGTTTAATGTGCAGAGTTCATGTGTGTTTGTTTTGTTTTGAACAACTAGTTATAAATTCTGGATAGTTATAATAATGCAGTATCAACTGGTGTTTATAATCACTCTGAGGGCTGGTTAGTATAGTGACTACTTTCTTAATAATATATAGTATACACGGGACTTTATGACTCCATAAAATTGCTAAAATTGGATCACAGTTTGAACTAAGCATTCTACTGGGTGTGCTGAAGATATAGATTAAAACCATTTGAGGTGAAAACTACAATGGAAGAAACGGTTCTGCTAAAAATAAAATGGTTCAGTGCATAAACAATAGTTTTTAGACTGGTGATCTTTGCCTGAGCATTGGTCTCTAGATGCTTTCTTTTTACAATAGCTTGAAAGGTACTCTCTATTAAGGCAGAGATGAGTCTGAATAAGTGGTCTAGAAGGGAATGTTAGGGAAAATTAACAGGAAAGGACTTGGACAGAATGAATATGGAAGATGGGGTTAATGTGCTAATACTTGGCTGAAATATATACTTGTTATTAAGTCCAACTGAATTTTTCTATTTTGGAAGAAGAGTAATTTTTAAATAAATAAGTCAGTGTTGCTAGCTGTCTCTCTCTTAAATATATATGTATATATAAACTATACCTGCAAGCAGATCCTCATTGTTAAATTTTAAGCAAAAGCTTATATATTGCTTCTGAATTCAAAAAGAACAATTTTATTGGCAGTGTAAGTCATAACTGTATGACAGTGAATTACTGAATATGATTCTGCTAGTGATAGTCTTTGTGACTTCCACCAAATGACTGTGTATTGTAGTTGTCAGGTTCCGTTGAATTGGTTCAAACTCATAACTACCTCCTGCACAACAGAATGAGATACAGCCAGTCCTGTGCAACTATTATAGTTGCTGTGTTTGAGCATATTGTTAAAGCCACTGTGTCAATCCATCTTGCTGAGGGCTTTCCTTTGTTTTGTTGACCCTCCATTTTACCAAGTATGATGTCCTTCCCTATGGATGATCCCTCCTGAAAACATTTCCAAAATAAAGATATGAAGTCTCTCCATCATCACTTCTAAGGGGCAATCCTGCTGTACTTTTTCCAAAACAAATTTGTTCTTCTGGCTGTTCATGGTATATTCAATATTTTTTTCCAATACCATAATTCAAATGTATTGATTCTTCTCCAGTTTTCTTTATCCATTGCTCAGTTTTGCATGCATATGAGACAAATAAAAATACTATGGTTGGGTGGGACTATGCAAATGAGGGGCTTGTGGCCGCTTAAGGGAATTGGATAGCTTGTTAATAATGTAAACAAGGCACTTGGCACACTTGTTCAGGATGGGGCCATGCAAATAGGTGTGTTGAACCTTAACAAAGGGATTGATTAATTTTGCCATCCTGCTTGGCTTAAAATGAGTCATATCACAGGTAGAAAGGAGGACATAATGACCACATATGTGTCCTGTGGATCCAGCATTCCTGCCCTGAGGTCCTCCTAGACCAAAGGAACAGAGAGAGGAGGCCCGTAACACAATAGACAGCAAGAGATGGTGGTGTGAGACAGTGGAAACCTGGAGACTGACATGAAACAACATGGAGGGCTTCCTGGCCAATGGAGCAAGAAAGTTAACACCTTCAGGCAGGAGGCTTACTGGTGGAGTAGGGTGCATCTGACTGCTTAAAAACCAAACCAAAATCACTGCCATTGAGTCTGTTCTAACTCATACTACACAATAGGACAGAGCAAAACTGCTCGTTGGGAGTTCTGAGACTGTAAAGCTTATAGGAGCAGACAACCTCATCTTTTTCCCATGGAGCCAGCTGGCGGGATTGAATCAACTGAACTTGTTATTAGCAGCCCACTATACCACTAAAGTTCTTCTAGGCACTTATAAGCAAATCTAAAAGAGTTTTGTATCACCTTCGCAATCAGGACAGAGGCCTGTGAGAGGCCTAACGACAGACATGGCTAAGAAGAGGCTTTTCTGATTAAAGAACTCTGTACTAAGCATCTGTCAGTTTGTCATACTGTGGAGGCTTGTGTGTTGCTGTGAGTCTGCAAGCTATACTACGGGTATTTTAAATACCACCAGCATCAACCAAAGTGGACAGGTTTCAGCTGAGCTTCCAGATGAAGACAGACTAGGAAGAAGGAGAAAAGGACTACTTCTGAATATTTAGTCACTGAAAATCTTATGAATAGCAATGGAACACTGTTAACACCAGAATATTCAATATTCAACTCAACAAGAGCACCAGAATGTTGTCAGATATAGTGCCAGAAGATGAGCCTCTCAGGTTGAAAGGCACTAAAATATAACCAGGGAAGATCTGCCTTCTCAAAGTACACTTGAGTGTGATGACGCAAATGGAGTAAAAATTTCAGAACCTTCATTTGCTGATGGAGGACAACTCAAAATGAAGAGAAACAACTGTAAACATCCATTAATAATCAGAACATGGAATGTACAAAGTATTGTTGTTATTGTTAGGTGCCATCGAGTTGGTACTGATCCATAGTGACCTTATGCACAGTAGAATGAAACACTGCCCGATCCTGGGCCAACCTCACTACTGTTGCCACACTTGGTCCATTGATGCTGCCACATGGCCAATCCATCTCGTTGGGGGTCTTCATCTTTTGCTCTGACCCTCCACCTTACCAAACATGATATCCTTCTCCAGTTACTGTTCCCTCCTAACAATATGTCCAAAGTAGGAGAAACGAAGTTTGGCCATCTTGGCCTCCAAGGAGCACTCTGACTGCATTTCTTCCAAAATGGATCCATTGGTTCTTTTGGCAGCCCATGACACTTTCAGTATTCTCCTCCAACACCATAACTCAAAAGTATCAATTCTTCTACGATCTTCCTTATTCACTGTCCAGCTTTCACATGCATATGAGGTTATTGAAAATACCATGGTTTGGGTCAGGTGCACCTTAGTCCTCAAGCTGACATCGTTGTTCTTCAACACTTTAAAAAGGTCTTGTGAGCAGATTTGCCTAATGAAATACGTTGTTTGATTTCTTGACTGCTACTTCCGTGAGTGTTGATAGTTGATCCAAGAAGAATGAAGTCCTAGACAACTTCAATCTTTTCTCTGTTGATAAGAATGTTCTTTATTGGTCCAGTGGTGAGGATTTTTGTTTTCTGTACATTGAGATGTAATCCACACTGAAGGCTGTGCTCTTTGATCTTCATCAGTAAGTATTTTAAGTCCTCTTCACTTTCAGCAAGCAAGGTTGTATCCTCTGCATATCGCAGGTTGTTAATGAGTCTTCCTCCAATCCTGATGCCACGTTTTTCTTCAGAGAACCCAGCTTCTTGGATTATTTGCTCAGCATACAGGTTGAATAAGTATGGTGAAAGAATACAACCTTGTCACAAACCTTTCTAAATTTTAAACCATTCAGTGTTCCCATGTTTTGTTTGAACAACTGCTTCTTGGTCCAGATACAGATTCCTCATGAGCACAATTAAGTGTTCAGAATACCCATACTTTGCAATGTTGTCCATAGCTTGTCATGATCCACACAATTGAAAGCTTTTGTGTAGTCAATAAAGCACAGGTAAACATCTTTCTGGCATTCTCTGCTTTCAGCCGAGATCCATCAGACATCAGCAATGATATCCCTCATTCCACGGCCTCTTCTGAATCTGGCTTGAACCTCTGGAAGTTCTCTGTTAGTGTATGATTGTAGCAATTTCTGTATTACCTTTAGTAAAACTTGACTTGCATGGGATATCAAAGAGATTGTCCGATGATTTCCAAATTCCTTTGGGTCACCTCTCTTTGGAATGGGCACAAATATGGATCTCTTCCAATCAGTCGGCCAGATAGTTGTCTTCCAAATTTCTTGGCAGAGATGAGTGAGTGCCTTCTGTGCCACCTTACTTTCTTGAAAGATTTCAATTTTTATTCCATCAATTCCTGGTGCCTTGTTCTTTGCTAATTCCTTCAATGCACCTTGCACTTCTTCCTTCAGTATCATTGACTCTCTTGATCATATGTTACTTCTTAAAACAGTTGAACATTAGTCATTTCCTTTTGGTACAGTGACTCTGTGTATTCCTTCCATCTTCTCTTGATGCTTTCTGCATCATTCAATAATTTGCCCAGAGAATCTTTCAGTAACGAAAGTCGAAGCTTGAATTTTTTTCTTCAGTTCTGCAAGCTTAAGAAATGCTGAGCATGTTCTTCCTTTTTGGTTTTCTGATTCCAGATCTTTGCACATTTTGTTGTAATATTTGGCTTTATCTTCTCAACTTGATCTTTGAAATTTTCTGTTCAGCTCTTGGACCTCCTCATTTCTTCCATTTGCTTTTGCATCTCTATGCTGGAGAGCAAGTTTCAGTGTCTCTTCTGACATCCATTTTGACCTTTTCATTCTTTCTAGTCTTCTTAATGACTTTCTGCTTTCTTCATGTTTGATGTTCTTAATGTCATCCTACAACTCTGCTGGTATTCAGTCTGTAGTGTTTAATGTATCAAATCTGTTCTTCAGATAGATGATCTCTAAATTCAGGTGGGATGTATTCAAGGTCATATTTTGCCTCTGGTGGACTTGTTTTCATTTTCTTCAGCTTCAGTATGAATTTGCATATGACTAATTTAGTCTGCCCCTGGCCTTGTTTTGACTAATATATGGAGCTTTTCCATCGTCTATTTCTGCAGATGTGTTCAATTTGATTTCTATGTAATCCATCTCGTGAGGTCCATGTGTACAGTCATCTCATGCTGTCTAAAGAAGGTATTTGAAATGAACAAATCATTGGTTTTACAGAATTCTATCATGTGTTCTCCAGCATCATTTCTGTCACCAAGGGCATATTTCCCAACTACTGCTCCTTCCTCTTTTCTCCCAACCTTTACATTCCAATCACCAGTAATGAGCAATACATCTTGATTACATGTTTGATCGATTTCAGATTGAAGAAGTTGGTTTTCTATTTCCTCTTCACTTTCTTTAGTGGTTGGTGAGTAAATTTGAATAATAATGGTATTAACTGGGTTTCCCTGTAGGTGCATGGATATTATCCTATCACAGACAGGGTTGTACCTCGTGACTGATCTGGATATGTTCTTTTTGACAATGAACGCAACACCATTCCTCTTCAATTTGTCGTTCCCGGCATAGTAAACCATGTGGTTGTCAGACTCAAAATGGCCAATACCAGTCCATTTCAGCTCACTAATGCCTAAGATATCGATGTTTATGCATTCCATTTCATTTTTGAAACTTCCAATTTTCACAAATTCATACTTTGTACATTCCATGTTCCAATTTTCAGTGGATGTTTACTACTGTTTCTCTTCATTTTGTGTTGTGCCCCCATCAGAAAATGAAGGATCCGTGGTCTTTTTTCTCCCAACAGGCTTTACTCCATTCGCGTCATTACTGTCAAGTCTAGTTTGAGGAGGCAGCTCTTCCCCAGTTGCATTTTGAGTGCCTTCAAACCTGAGGGGCTCATTTTCTGGCACTATATCTGACAGTGTTTCTCTGCTGTTCATAATGTTTTCAGTGACTAAATATTCTGAAGTATTTCGTCACTCTTTATTCCTAGTCTTCATCTGGAAGCTCATCTGAAACCTGTCCACCGTGGGGGACCCTGCTGGTATTTAAAACCCGGTGGCATTGCTTTCAGAATCACAACTCACAAGCCACCACAGTATGACAAACTGACAGATGAGTGGTGGCCGTTTGGTTTTAAGTGGAAATTGTCACTTTAAATATTGAGGAAGTCTGTGTGCATGTGTAGTAGAACCATCCAAGGGTGGTGGTGGGGTGTCCATTTGCTCAGGCATCCCCTCTAGTCATCAGAATGGAGGTGTGCAGACTGTGAGAGACCAATGAACAGATAACAAAAAAAAGAAAAAAGAAAAAGGGAAATTGTCAAAAATGAAATGGAATGCATAAACATCGATATCCTAGGCATTAGTGAGCTGAAGCGGACTGGTATTAGCCATTTTGAATCTGAAAATCACATGGTTTACTATGCCAGGAATGACAAATTGAAGAGGAATGACATTACATTCATCATCAGAAAGAATATATCAAGATCTGTCTTGAAGTACAATACTGTTATTGATAGGATAATATCAATACACCTACAAGGAATACAAGGAGTTCTGGTAGCATAGTGGTTATGAATTGGACTGCTAACCTCAAGGTCGGCAGTTGGAAACTACTAGCTGTTCTGCGGGAGAAAGATGAGGCTCTCTGCTCCAGCAAAGATTTGCAGCCTCGGAAACCCTGTGCAGGGTCACTCTGAGTTGGAACTGACTCCACAGTGCTTAACAACAACAGCACAAGGAATACAGGTTAATAATACTATTATTCAAATTTATGCACCAAAGCTAAAAGTAAATGATGTTAAATAGAAGAATGCTATCAACTTCTTCAGTTAGAATTGAGCAATCAATCAAGATATGTTTATCGTTACTGGAGATTGGAACGCAAAGGGTGACAATAAAAAGGAAGGATCACTAATTAGAAAATATGGCCTTGGTGTCAGAAATGATGCTGGTGATCACATGATAACATTTTGCAACACCAATGACTTCTTCATTGCAAGTACATTTTTTCTTTTATTTTTAAAGTTTTGCATTAATTGGTACTTTATTTGCTTAAAGCCTAGACAATATTGTAAGTTTGAGAAGAAATTCACTGTGATATATAGATTGATCTTGCCATTTAAATTCTAGGATTTTTTTCACTTTTTTTTTTCCCCCAGGGGCAGAGGTGGGAAGGGAAATATACTTGGTAAAGTTTATACCAGAAACAGAGCAGATACACATATATTTTAAAAACATGAACAAACCATTAGAGAATGAGATCCAAAATCAAGAGTGATTTCAGTTTTGGTGGTCCCTGCCTTTTTTTCTTTCCTTTTTAAAAGTGTAATCTTCTTAAAGACTGCAGCAGGATAAAGGCTCACTGGCTCTCACCTCAGAAATACCAAGTAGTGAATATAAAAGAAAGCTTACCCCCCCCCCCAACAAGGCTTGACAATCCTTTTATCCACACCCTCCCCCAAGATAAAAATATGAGTACTTTGCACTCCAACTCAAAATTAGTCTTCATCTCCTACCTGCTTCTCATCAATGGAAGTTTTAATGCATGATTTAAAAAAAAAAAGAAATCGAAGCTCATGTATATAGGTTATAAAAGCTAATATCAGAGGACAATTGATTTTTGTTGTTGTTTTAAAGTACAGGCAGAGAAAGAAGCAATCATTTTTAATTAAAACCTTTCTGCACTTTCTGATTACTGTTCAACTTGTGTTCATCTTAAATCTTATTGCTTCACCACTGTGGTAAGCCTTCCATTAAAATAAAGAGATGGAGTAGTCAATCTGGTGATTCATTTGGCACGGCTTTCATTGGAGACTAGGGGTGGGTTGGAGGAGTGGGTGGCAAAGAGAAGACAAGATGACATCCAAAAAGTAACTTATACATACAATGGTTTTCTTTAAATAAAAAGAGAGAGAGAGAAAGAGAGAGAGAGAGAGAGAGAGAGAGAGAGAGAGAGAGAGAGAGAGAGAGAGAAAATGTTATCTTCAACAAATGGAAACACGCATTCAAAGCCCACACTTCAAGCCATAATCAAACCATGTTCTATCTTAAGACGGTTCTCTTTCTTTGTTAATAAAATCTCTCCCCAAACCATCGTCAGTTTTAATCATCCCCAGACTGGGATTCATCGTCAGACCCTTCATCCCCAGATTTTTCTGGTGGAGGGCTGGCAGATGTTTTCTTTTCTGGAGGGCTTTCTGGTTCCTAGTCGTCTTCTTTGGGGGAAGGAGTCTTTTCCTTTGATGCCTCTGAAGCTGTGGAACGGACGACTCACTTTCCCTTTGCCTTTCACTGGACTTGGTGTCACTCTTGCTTTTAGCCTGGGTCTACGCATTTTCTTTTCTTTTTGCTCAGGTTTGGATTTCTTAACCATCTTGTTGTTTATCTTTTTTTGAACTGCCATAGTCACTGTCATCATCGTCTTCCATTAGGAAGTCTTCACCACTGCCAGAATCTTTTTCATGGAATGGTGACTCGTCCTCTTCTTGTTCTTCCTCACTGCCCCCATCTTCCATAAGCATTTCTCTCTACTTAGAAGCTGCTTTAGAAGCTGCCTGTCGTTGCTGGCGCACATTTTTATGATCTTTTCATCGTCACTATCAACTGCTGAGTGAGAACCATCCTTCTTGGTCTTCACATCTTTTTCTTCTGAGTCCTCACTGTCTTCCTGTGAATTCTTTCCAGACCGCCTCTTAGTTTTAGCTTCTCGAGATAATCACATTTTCTTAGCTGAGGACTTGAATCTCTTCCATAATCTTCATCAGCATCGTCAGATTCCAGAAACTGAATAATCAACGACCTTCTTATTTCTGACAGGCCGAGACGTGTTCGTTGTCGAAACAGGACACAGTAGGGAAGCCAAACACCAGGACCCCACCCACTACCCTGCACGCTTGGTGCACTCCAAGGTACTGCTACTGCAGCTAAACCTTGAGCTCCTGGTTTCTCTTACTCCACCGCTCCTTGTTTCAGGGCCGCTTGATCAGAAGAGCCCCCGCTTCCCTGTCTCTCCAAAATGGATGCAAATACCTTTTTAAACAACACAAAAAACGATTTTACACATGGACCTCACCAGATGGCATACACAGAAATCCAATTGACTACATCTGTGGCTCGATATCATCAGGCAAAACATGACAGGAGCAGATTGTGGAACACACCATCAATTGCTCATATGCAAATGCAGGCTGAAACTGAAGAAAAAGAAAACAAGTTTACAAGAGCCACAAAGTGACCTTGAATATATCTCACCTGAATTTAGAGACC
Source organism: Chrysochloris asiatica (assembly GCF_000296735.1). NCBI lineage: Eukaryota > Metazoa > Chordata > Mammalia > Afrosoricida > Chrysochloridae > Chrysochloris > Chrysochloris asiatica. Next base: position 2,540,227 of record NW_006408557.1, read on the forward strand.
ATCTGAAGGTCAGATTTGATGCATTAGACACTAAAGACCAGAAGAGTTATGGTATGACATCAAGATATCATCATACAGGAAGAAAGCAAAAGGTCATTAAGAAGACAAGGAAGAAGGAAAAGACCAAAATCGTTGTCAGAAGAGACTAAAAATTGCTCTCCAGCATAGAGATGCTAAAGCAAATGGAAGAAAAGAGGAGGTAAAAGAACTGAATAGAAAATTTCAAAGAGCAGTTTGAGAAGACAAAGTCAAATACTATAATGAAATGTGCAAAAACCTGGAGTTGGAAACTTAAAAGGAAAGAACATGCTCAGCATTTCTTAAGCTGAGGGAACTGAAGAAAAAAAAAAAAATCAAGCCTTGACTTGAAATATTGAAACATTCTATGGGCACAATATTGAATGATTAAGAAAATATCAAAGAAGATGAAAGGAATACACAGGGTTATTGCACCAAAAAGAAATGGTCAACATTCAACCATTTCAAGAGGCATCATATGATCAAGAACTAATGATACTAAAGGATGAAGTCCAAGGTGCATTGAAGGATTGAAGGCATTGGCAAAGAACAAGTCAGGAATTTATGGAATACTGATTGAACTCTTTCAACACACTGGTGCAACACTGGAGGCACTCATTTGTCTATGCCAAGGTATTTGGAAGACAGCTACCTGTCCACTGATTGGAAGAGATCTATATTTGTACACCTTCCAAAGAGAGGTAACCCAATGGAATGTGGAAAGCATTGGACAATATCAATATCACATGCAAGTAAAATTTTCCTAAAGATAACACAAAAATGAATGCAACCATACATTGACAGAGAATTTCCAGAGGTTCAAGCCAGATTCAGAAGAGGACCTGGAATGAGGGATATCATTGCTGATGTCAGATGGATCTTGGCTGAAAGCAGAATATACCACAAAGATGTTTACCTGTGCTTCATTGACTACACAAAGGTTTTTGACTGTGTGGATCATGACAAACTGTGAACAACATTGTGGAGAATGAGTATTCTGGAACACTTAATTGTTCTTATGAGGAACCTGTACATAAAACAAGAGGCAGTTATTTGAACAGCACAAGGGAACACTGAATAGTTTAAAATTAGGAAAGGTGAATGCCAGGGTTGTATTATTTCATCATGCTTATTCAGTCTGTATGCTGAGCAAATAATCCAAGAAGCTAGATTATATAAAGAAAACCGTGGCATCATAAGCAACTTGCAATACGCAGATGACAAAACCTTGCTTGCTGAAAGCCGAGAAGACTTTAAAGATGTCTTCTTTGAAGAAAATCAAAGACTACTCTTTGGTATGAGTTGCATCTCAATGTAAAGAAACAAAACCCCTTATCACTGGACCAATAAAAAACACCCATATAAATGGAGAAAGGGTTGAAGTTGTCAAAGACTTCATTAAGCTCAAATCCACCATTAAGTCATGGAAGCAGCAGTCAAGATAGCAAATGAGTATTACATTAAGCAAATCTGCTGCACAAGACCTCTTTAAAGTGTTTAAGAGCAAAGATATCAGTTTGAAAACTAAGATGAATCTGAACTAACAACCTCATAAGCATTTGAAAGTTGAATGGTGAATAAGAAAGATGGTAGAAAAATTGATACACTTGAGTTATGGAGTACTGTAGACAGTCAAAAGAACAAACAAATCTGTGTTGGAAGAGAAACAGGCAGATGCTCATTGGAATCCAAAATGGACTGACTTTGTCTCTCAGACATATTGTCAGGAAGGACTAGTCCCTGGAGAAAGACATCATGTTTGGTAAAGTAGATGGTCAGAGAAACGAGATGGATTGGTACAGTGGCAGCAGCAATGGGCTCAAGCATAACCACAATCGTGAGGTTGTTGGTGCAAGACTGGGCAGTGTTTTATTCTGTTGTGCATAGGTTTGCTATGAGTCAGAACTGACTTGATGGCACTTAGTAACAATACTTAGCATTTCTGAACCTGAATTATAACTTTTACTTCCCTGGTGTGGCACTATTGCAAACCACAAAGTTGGTGGTTTAAATCCACCAACTGCTCCTTGAAATTCCCATACAGTGTTGCTCTGAGTTGGAATCAACTTTTGATGGCACTTAAAAGCAACAACAACTTCCTTAGTCACCCCTAGAACTGTGAATATGGCCTGTGTGTGCTGTGTGGTCATTGTAATGAAATCCTGAACCCAGCAGAGATTTAGAGGGAGTCCCTGGGACAGACAGTTGGTGTCAAAATTAGTAAAAAAAAAAAAGTTGGAGGTGGAGACATGTCTGACTTCTACCTCATAGGAATCAGCCTAGAGCTGTTTGTTGATCTTGATCTTCTTCCCCCATTGTGAAGCTAGAGAAGGTCAGATGCTTCCATCCTCGTGCCATTCTTTTTTCCAACTTTTTCTTGTGAATTCAGTGATGTTTTACAAAGCAGATCATCAGTTTTACATTCAACAAATCTTATACTTTGCTTAATTACATGGTTGCAATCTTCTCTCTGTACCAACAGTTAATAGTATTTACCTCTATTTGCTTTTCTATTGTATACCTCCCTGTGTCTCCTGCTACCTTCATCTTTCCTCTGCTAACCCTCACTCTTGTATATTCCCTGTCCTGTCACCCATCTGAATGTATCTGTCCTCTAGCCTGTGAATAATTTTCTCTTCCTCCACCCCGTGACCATCATAGATTGTTTCTTTTATCAAGAAAACTTTTTTTTTTTTTTAACTTTTTACAACATTGGTCTCATGCAGTAATTATCCTTTTGTGATTGGCTAATTTCACTCAGCAAGCAATATCCTTCAGGTTAAACCACATTTTGAGTTGTTTCATAGGTTCATCATTACTATTCTTCAATTTTTAAAAATGTTTTATTGTGAATTATGTGATAGTTTACATGGGAGAACATTAGCTTTACATTCATCCTATCATATATCTTTTCATTGCCATGGTTACAATCCCCTCCATGCATCATGAACCAAGCAAAGGGTAGACCATGCAAGCCTTCCCCTTGGTCATCAGTACACAGCCCCTCTCCCTCTCTGGGTCTAGAATCCCCAGCCATTCCCTCTCTCCCTGTCGTTGTCTCTGCCTCCATCTCTGGCATCGCTGCTTCTCTGGGTAGGGTCCCGCACTCCACTCTTCTCCCTTGATGGTCCCAGGGACCTCTGCTCCTGGACTGCAAAGTCAATCACTCCCCTCCTTTTGCTACAAAATGTCTACCTTTAGATTTCCAACCCTCACAGTCAATCCTGATAGCAATTATTCACTATTGTACCACATGAGTGTTATCCCCATCTCCTTTCATCAGCCCCGCCCAGACAGATTAGATACTACTCAGTGGAGCTTTTACCTTCCTCCGGATCTAGGCTCCCTCTTGAATGCTTGCAAGCCAGTCACTTCTTGTCGTTGTAGCTCCCCCCATTTTGAGTAGCCAATGTCCAAGTTGCCTATCCTTGTCTACCCTGTGTATCAAGGGGGTGGGAATGACCCTCGCTGTAAAGATTTGTTCCCTCTTTTGAGCTACTGCATCCATAGGTGTAAGCCAAGTTCATCAAATTGTATCAGATCTCTCTGTTTTTCCTCTTCTTTCTTCTTCTAGTTGAGCGCTGATCATCCAGGCATTGAAGCCAGGTCAAGTGGGTATTATCTGCAAGTGTGGGTGTTCTTATGCATATGCCCTCACTTCTTATCAGCAGGACACTTCACTCTTCACTCTAGTCCTCTGTGGCTATGTCACTGACTCTGGGCCCAGGAGTCCCCAGGTCTTGCCACACTGCTGGCCAGCCAGATCTCCACCTGGCTTTACAGAAGTCTAAGAAGTCTTAGACTGCTGCTTCATTGCTGATTTTCCATCACTTCCCCTTATCAGTGACGAACTTGGTCACCAGTCACAGCGCATGTCTGCTCATGTATTCCCATTGAGTCTTAGTCTTGGAAGGGGGTTTGCCCTGAGGAAACCAACCACTTTCCTTGATGTCTCCTGGGCAGCAACTTGCTTGTTCTTGTAGTAGTCAGTCAGACTGTTGTTATTGTTTTGTATTTTTCCTGTCATTTTTTTCTCTCAAGAATATCTTCTGTTCTATTATTCTTTACTGATTTATAGTAGTCTACTGTGTATATCTATCAGAGTTTATTTAGTCATTCTTTGGTTGATGGATATTTAGGCTGCCTCCAAGTTTTTTATATGTCTCTTGTAGACAGCATATTGAAGGATCATGTTTTCTTATCCCTTCTGCTCTCTATGTCTTTTCCATTCCCTTTAATTCTGCAACTAAGTATACACATGGAAGCTTTTAAGTCAGTCACTTCATACCTTTGTATCCCCTGCCCCCATTTTTGATAACCAATGTCTATATTTCCCATCCCTATCAACCCAGTACAGTGAGGAAACAATGTTGTTCCTTGATATGAAGAATCCTTTCATTCCAGTTGGAATTTTAAGTCACCACATCATAGGCAAAAGTGTAGTTCATCAAATTGTAGCAATTTACACTTATTCTCAGTGTCAAACATATTTATCTTCCTTGGTTTGAGTTCTAGTTTTCGCCAACTAGCCAGCTAATCTAGGTCAAACCTCACACCATTTTTGTACAGCTATTTTAATTTTAGTTGTTCTGATGTTTAGTGACCCTGTATAGAATTTCTGAGGAGCAATTGGTAGGTTTGAACCACTGATCTTACGAATAGCAACCCAATGCTTATCCTACAGTGCCACACCAGGACTAGAAAATGCTAAAATTGTAGTTGAATATATTTGAGATTTATATCAGTAGAGCAAAACTAGTTCTACATGAGAACAGTCAACAGGCTAAATTAACGATATTGAGGAGTTAACAAAAGAAAAGCAAGCAAACAAACAAATAAAATACGCTGGAGAAAAAATTGCTTAAATAAAGATCAAAACCTGATTTACTGTAACTATATTGAAAACAGTCCATTTTTCCATTGATTCTAACAAATAACAAGACAGTTCAATGGTGGGGTAGAACCTTAAGTAAGTCTTCACTGCTTTCTCTTCCTGCAAGAAAAATTTCACTGTTTACTTTTCCTAGAAGAAAAACTTGACTGCTTTCGCTTCCTACAAAAGACAACTGTTGGAAACAAATATATGTTGAATAGACAAGTGAATGGAAAATATGTGTCTAGTGAGATATTTAATCTACCGTGTATGACAACAATTGCAAACTCAACTTACTTAGTATTTTCTCTTTTTAAAAATTATTTTAATATTAAGTTGACAGTTTTGTTCTTTTTCTTACTTAAGCGTCTCACTAGGTTTTCGTAAAAATACTGCTAAGTCATAAAACTTGTCTGGACTTCCATCTAGAAAAGATATTGATTGGCTTAAATCTATCTTGGTTTTAAATGTGTCCAATAAAGTGTAATTCTTAAGTACAACTTGACAAGCTAACTAACTGACTGGGAGACACAGACAGATTATTTTAAGCTTTTATGTACTTCTGGGGGAAGTGTAAATTGGCACTTAGGAAAACTGCTTGACAGAATCTACTAGGATTAAATATTTTATCAACTGTGAATGAACTGTCCTACTCCTAAATATGCATAAAACAGAAATTCATGCAATGTCCTCTGGAAGGCATGTGTTGTTAAGTGCCATCAAGTCGGGTCCAACTCATAGCCAACCTGAATAAGGTTTCTAAGGAGTGACTGATGGGCTTGAACATCAGACCATGCATTTAACAGCAACGTGCCTTTCTTACAGCACCACATCAGGACTCTGGAAGGCAAGTACAAGGATGTTATTTGGCAAAAAATTGAAACAACCATCCCTTCCACAGCACTCTCTGCTTCTAATCTGGGTTAGATAATTCATTGCAATTGTCATTGTTGTCGATAAGTGTCATCGAGTCAATTCCGACCCATAGCGACCCTGTATAGGGTTTCCAAGGAGCAACTGGTGAGCTTGAACCACATTGCAATAGCCACACAAAACTCTGACATCATACACACAGTTTACAATTCAGAATCAGAATTGCTCAAGGCACAGTTCTTTCTGTCAGGACAGTTTCATTTAAGTCATGTCCACAGGTAGACCTTTCTCAGGTACTTGGCTCCTGGGCCTGGTCTCTGCCTTGCTCCAGCAATGTTATGCAGATCTTTTAGGGTGTTGATAAATGCTAACAGGGCACATCACTCCACCATAAACCTCAGCTTGAAGGCACTTGGCTCTAGCTTCATGGACCAGACAAAAGAACAAATGAATCTGTGTTGGAGAAAGTGCATTGGGGGCGAAGACGATCAGACTGTGTCTTTCACACTTCAGACATATTATCAGGAGGGACCAGTTCCTGGAGAAGGATGTCATGTTTCGTAAAGTGGAAGGTCAGAGAAAAAGAGGTAGACTCCCAGGCACACTGACAGCAACAATGGACTCAACCGTAGCAACAATTGTGAGGTTGGCACACAACAGGGTAGTGTTTCTTTCGTTGTTCATAGGGTCACTATGAGTTGAAAGTGACTCAATGGCATCCAACAACAATAATAATTACATAAATGTTTTAAATTGTATGGATCATTACAAGTTATAGACAACATTGTGGAGAATGAGTATTCTGGAACACTGAATTGTTCTCATGAGGAAACTGTACATAGACCTAGAGGAAATTGTTAAAACAGAACAAGGGAACAGAATGGTTTAAAATTAGGAAAAGTGTGTGCCAGGGTTGTATTCTTTCTCCATACTTAGTCAATCTGTATGTTAAGCAAATAATCCAAAAAGCTGGATTACATGAAGGAAAACGTGGTGTCAAGATTGGAGGCAGACTCATTAACAACCTATGATATGCAAATGATACAGCCTTGCTTGCTGGAAGCAAAGAGGACTTAAAGTACTTACTGATTAAGATTAAAGACCACAGCCTTCAGTATGGGTTGCACCTCAATGTAATGAAAACAAAAATCCTCACAACTGGACCAATAAATAACATATATAAAAATGGAGAATAGATTGAAGTTGCCACAGACTTCATTTTCCTCAGATCAACCATCAACACTCATGGAAGCAGCAATCAAGAAATCAAGTAACATATTGCATTAGGTAAATCTGCTGCATAAGACCTCTTTAAAGTGTTCAAGAGCAAACATGACAGTTTGAAGACTAAGGTTTGCCCGATCCAAGCCATGGTATTTTCAATAACCTCATTTGCATGTGTAAGTTAGTCAGTGAATAAGGAAGACCATAGAATAAGTGATGCATTTGAATAATGGTGTTGGAGAAGAGTATAAAAAGTACCATGGACTGCCAATAGAATAAACCAGTCTGTGTTGGGAGAAGTACAGCCAGAATGCTCCTCGGAAGCCAGGATGGCCAGACTTCACCTCTCATCCATATTGTTAGGAGGGACCATCTCTGTAGAAGGAAATCATGTTTGGTAAAGTGGAGGGTTGGAAAAAAAAAAAAAAGAAAAAGATCCCCCATTAGATGGATTGTACAGTGGCAGCAGCAATGGGATCAGGCACAACAATGATTGTGAAGTTGACCCAGGACTGGGCAGTGTCTCGTTCTGTTGTGCAGAGGGTCACTGTGAGTCAGTACCAGCTCGATAGCACCTAAAAACAACAACAACAACAACATGGATATAAGTCAGAATTGTAGTTACTTTGGGAGGTAGACATTATTTAGGAAAAGATAGCCTTCTCAGATGTAAATGCTTTATATCTTTATCTGGCTTATGTTTATACATTTACATATAGCCATACATATAGGTACATGCATGTATGTGCAATTATATATGTATTTGCAAATACATACATGTATAACTATAACCCAAATCAAAATATAAAGCACTGGACCTCAAGGTCAATTTGAACCACAAGATCAGTGGTTCAAACTCATCAGCCACTCCTTAGAAACCCTATATAGGGCTACTATGAGTCAGAACTGACTCAACAACAACATTCCAATAAATAACATCTTGATAAATGGAGAAAAGATGGAAGTTGTCAAAGACTTCAATTTGTTTAAATCCTTAATCAACACTTACAAAAGCAGCAGTCAAGAAATCAAACAATGTATTGCATTTGGCAAATATGCTGCACAAGACCTCTTTAAAATGTTCAAGAGCAAAGATATCACTTTGAGAACTAAGGTGTGCATGATCCAAGCCATGGTATTTTCAATACCATTATATGCATGTGAAACTTGGACAATGAGTAAGGAAAACCATAAAAAAATTGATGAATTTGAGTTATGGTATTGGAAAATAATATTAAAAGTACCACAGACTGCCAAAAAAAATCCCACAAATAAACAAATCTGTGTTGTAATAAGTACAACCAGAATGTTCCTTAGAAGTCAGGATGGTGAGCTTTTGTCTCTCATACTTCAGACAATTTATCAGGAGGGACCAGTCCCTAGAGAAGGACATCCTGTTTGGTAAAGTGGAGGGTCAGTGAAAAAGAGGAGGTCCCCCAGTGAGATTGATTGGCACAATTGCAGCAGCTACAGGCTCAAGCATAATGACAGTTGTGAGGCTGAATCAGGGCCCAGCATTGTTTCATTTTGTTCTTCGTAGAGTAACTATGAGTCAGAACCAACTTGATGGCACCTAACAGCAACAACATTGGTGTTTTGCTGGATAAGTGTAATCAGGCAAAAAAAAAAAAAGGACAATTGCATACAAAAGTGTTGCTAGACTTGTGATCCAAAGAATCTTGGCTGTAAAAGTGTGGCAAAATGTCAAAACAAGACAAATGGAGTTGCAAATGTAGAAGAATACTCTGTTGAAAAAGATCCAAGGAAATAAACAAGCTTTGGAAAGTAGCTGAACACACAAGCTAAACATAGACTAGGTTTTGAAAGTGCGCTACTTAAATGTACAATTTTGTAGTATAGATGAAATATCCATATCAAGAGTATAATATAGGGGTGAGGTGGCTGTGGTAGACTGGAGAAGGATGCTGTTGAAGATGAACAGGTCAAGTAACTGCCAGGCCAGGTGTTAGGTAGGCCCTCCTTTTGGATGTTAAAATCATACAGAGATATGAAAACAATGTATTGAATAGGAGCATATCTCAGAAGTTGGAAGTCTTGATGTGGGAGAGTTACCAGAAGGTCATAAATAATTGAAAATTGACCATAGTTGCTATGGTTACTTAAGAATTTCTCTGTGGGGCATAATGTCTTTTTAGGTAAAAGTTAATATCAATGACCATTGCAACTGGGTGTGACTTCAGTATGTATTGGCTTTCTATAGCCCTGTAATTTTCTTTTTCTCTTTTTAAAATTTAAATATAAGTACTTTCTTAAACATGTCCAAAAAATTGAAGAAGAATTTTTCATAGGGGGAGAAAAAATAATTACAACTTAGACACAAGTTTAGGAAGACATCTTAGAACCATTGGAGTCTGTCATGCTAGTTGTAGGAGCTGAAGAATCACTAAAGCTGCCATCGTTTTGTATAAGCTTGTGATGAGGTGGTAGTTATACTTTAGGAAGAATCGTTTGAAAACAGTGCATCGGATAAATTGGAAAAAGGGGACGACTAAAGGAGCACAATTAGGATTCTATTGTAGTGGTCCAGGAGACGGTTGACCCATATGACCAATGACAGTGGAAAAGAAAGGAAAGGAAGGAGCAACTTAAGGTATTTCAGAGTAATGATGTCTTAAGAATTCAATTAACAAAAATATGTAACGGAAATATTCAAATATGACTATAAAAGAAGTTCTTTTTAGGGAAGAAAGTGGCATCTCTGGTGCTGAAGCACAAGAGGACATCTACAAATGGTTATAAATGCAAGTGTTAAACTCAGGGAAGTTAAGTGCTATCAAGTTGATTCTGACCCAAAGCATCCCTGTATAGGGTTTCCAAGGAGCAGCTGACAGGTTTGAACTGCCGACCTTGTGGTTCACAGTCCACTGCTGAACCAGAAGAGATGAACTAAAAAGCCCTTATGATTTATGCCGTCTTGCCAATGCTCATTCTGGCCTCTCCTTTCTGTGGCCTCCAGGGATTCACCTTGATTTCACCTATTTTATTAATGTTTTGTTACTTGCAATTTACTTCTTAAGACACCTTCTCCCACTTTGTAACTTTCTTCCTAAACCCTATTGTTTACTGGTATGCCTTTGCCCACTCTTTCTTGCTTAAACTTCTCCATCTATGTCTTCAAACCCAGAATGTACATTTCATGTGCTAATGTATTTGTCTATTTGCTTATCAATTTCCTTCTGCAAATTTTGGGTTTTTGGAGGACAGAGACTCACTAGAAGTGTCTATGTAACTATGTTTTTTGATTCAATAATAATATCTTTAATGAAACAATACATTAACAGAGAACTTTAAAAAAAACAACCCAACAACTTGTTTTCACATTTTGAAGCCTGCATTGAAAGAAAAATAAACCAAAGCGACATTTAAAACAGTCAAAGATGAATTTAAGAATGCTCAAGAATGCTTGTAAACTTTTCATGCCATGATAATTTTCTGTGGTTTATAAATAAAGATAAATGAAACTTATCTTGGCTTTGTTTTGTAGCCTTTCTTAATGCAGTTTCTAATTCTGTAGAAACCAAATCAGAAAGCATATTTGTTCTTCGAAATGGGAACAAACACCTCTGCTCTTTTGTTCCTGTTTTCTCAGCATGCTTTCTCTGAAAGTTTACTGGTATCTGAACCAGCCATGTGAGTTACTTACCCTCTGATAATACTTGGTATTTTAAATGGCAGACATCTCTATTTCAGGAGTACTTCTCTTTTGGGTTGTTCCTCAATGGAGCAAATGGTCAATGCCTTTGGTTGCTAATACAAAGCTTGGAGTTTCAAATATACTCCTAGGTGTTTCAGAAAGGACGATCATTCTACTTCTGAAAAATAATCCATGGAAAGTCAACGGACAACAGTTCTACTCTGAGGTTAAGCTAGAATGGGGCCAGTGGGTGCCCACAGGTACCTGGGGGACTGAGGCTGGGGCAGCAGCAACCAGTATCCTGAAGGTGACCATCCTTGGGATAAGGGAAGAAGCAAGATCCTAGGTCTTTCTCTAGTGTCTAGTAGCTCTGATTAACAGCTGGGACCACATGAACTGACAGAAGGTGCCTTGAGATGGCACAATCAAGAACCTGGGGTTCATGGAACCCCATGTCATATGACTGGCACCTTTACAACTGCTTAAGTTTCCTCACTGCCTCTTTCTGAGTAGGTATAAGTGAAGGTGGGTCAGGACACCTCGGTGTGTCGGGGAGCAGCAGGTGAGTGCTCAGCAGCTGCAGCTTACGTTTTAGGGCAGAGGCCAGACCTTATAGGAAGCTTTGGATTTTCAAACACCGTGTGGGCACAGAAGCAGAAGGGGACAGGCTTTCCATGTGAAAGGGGAAAATTCGCAGTCAAGGAGTCTGCAGGGAGAGCCCCTTCCCCAATGTAACTGTCAAGGATGTTTTAGGGTCATTGAGGGGATAAACTGGAATTGCCTATCCTGAAAATATAACGAGGGTAGGACTGGGAGCAGACACTGAGGATGGGTTGGCAAAAGACAATGCTGGAATCATCTGGCTCTGGAAGACTGGTCAGCTCTTCCCTGCAGGCAGGGATGTGGGTGCAACTTCCCCTAAGGCAATTTGGGAAAGGGGAGATACTTATGGCAGGTGACCTCAACAGGGGCCTAGCATGACATTCACAGTATAAGTGAGGGGGGGGAATTATGTGGTCATACTCCATTTTCCTATAAAGCTTGTTTTTGCATAACTATCTGGTCTTTGGAAGCTGACCATGTTGATAAGTATTCTGGCATGACTGACCTCTTTCTTACATTTGTTGTTTCTGTTATTCTTGTTCATTTGCTTTATTCTGCTCTTCACTTAGGCTTCCCAAATGAGCCTGCTGCAGTCATTGCCCTCAGCACCATTAAGGAATGGCTGACCAAGAATCACCACGAGGTAGGGAGAACATCAGTGTACATTCAAGATGGTGCAATTTGATCCTCAGTTTAAAAAGTTGGATTGGTTACATAAATGTCAAATAGACCAGGTCATTGAGACAAAGCTAGTTGACTATGCTTCATTTTTTATCAAATGGCTGATGAAATATTTTCCTGCAATTAGTTGATGGCTGGAATTTTATAGATCTATCAGTTTTGACTGTGAAGATGGGCAAAATATTTTGATTCATTGGTACATATCTTGACAGATCTGTATAGAAAGTGAAAACACGGTGGGTTTCATGGACATTATTAATAAGGTATCATCCTATATTGTTTTCCATAAAGAGTTGTTCTTTTTGATTCCTGGTATATGGTAATGTGTTCGGTATCTATTTAGAACTAGTCATTTCCCTAAAGACACTTCTGTGTGTAAAATTGGAGTAGGCGTGCATTATTGATAGTTAAGTCATCATGCTCAAGATTTTTTATGAAATTATCCTTAATGTATCCTATGCTGTTTATTTAACAAGATCTTTGGCATACATTTAGTGATGAACTGAAGAATTATTCAAATAAACTAAGTAAGATATTAGCCAGGGGCACCAGAGAACCTTAGATTTCATAGGTTTGGTGATTTACATATTATAACAGTAAATAGTTTTCATGTGCTTCGATTTCTGATAGACCTTGAGGTTAGCTTTCACCTCAGATAGGAGATGGATTACTCTGGAATGTTTGGATATGGAAGCAAATGATTGAGTTCTCCTGAGAAGAGACATTTCCTGGTAGCTTTTTGTGTTTAAAGAAACATCAATATTGCTTACTGTCAATTACTTTAATTTCAATATTTCTAAACAACATAGAACAATATTAATCTCAAGAAGTAAAGATCACATGGTCAAAAGTATATAATTTGGTGTTCACTTTTTCTTTTCCTTGTCATTTAAAAGGTATAAAAAATAAGGACTTTGCTTTATGAGGTATCTTAGATCACCTTTTGTTGTTGTTAAGTACCGTGGAGTCGGTTCCAACTCATAGTGACCCTGTACAGGGTTTCCAAGGCTGTAAATCTTTACAGGAGCAGAAAGCCTCATCTTTCTCCCACATAACCGCTGGTAGTTTCCAACTGCCAACCTTGAGGTTAGCAGCCCGATTCATAACCACTACGCTACCAGAGCTCCTTTAGATCACCTCTAGGAAACAAAATTATAAAAAAAACCAACAACAACAAAGAAATGAACTAAAATAACCCTCTTTCAAAATTCTCTGACATGCATTATCTAATCTTCACAGCATCCTTAGACAGTGCTAGAGACAAATTGTTATTCTTATCCAACATTACAAGGTGGAGTGGCATACTCAAAACTGTAGTCACAGAGCAGAGTCAAAGAGTCTGGCTCAACTTTTATGTTCTAACTCTTATGGTCATTGATCTTTGTAATGCCAGTGAGGCCAGGAGAGAAACTCAATCCCTGTGAAAGTTGGTTGCCCTCAATATGTGTTTTGGCGATAGTAAATGTTTTTCACGTGGACTATCTACCTTGCAAATGTGTAGAATGTTCTATGAATGAAAGCTGGTACCTAAGCAAGTTGATCAGTACAAATTCATCATTTATTCTAAATAATAATCAACAAATACACCCTAAGAATATAAATTTATATGTGCTATCTTGGCGTGTAAAGTAAATATGCATAGTAAACCCATAACATCAAAGAGGTGATAAGGAAGAATAAAATTGTTGGTTATATTTATAGCTCAATGACAATTTCTACCGATTGATTCACTCCAGTTAAATTGTTCAGAAAGTTATTTTTCATTGAAATGCCTCAGCCTACTAATATTTGCTCTTTGAGTTAATACCATTTTTATTGCTTATTCCTTGTGGCTGTTGTAGACAAGTTTGGTAATTTGAGCTGAGACACAGTATTTACCTGCTGTCATTACAAACATATCTGGTGCTGAATTTTATTTAAAAGATTTCTTATTTAAATACATGCTTAGTTAAACAAGTAAATTTGATCAAGTCAGGTTTTTCTTAATGCGTAAATCATAAATGAACTACAAATTGATTACTTAGCTGGCATCCTGGTGTGGTGCTGTAGGATAAGCACTGTACTTGTAACCTTTAAGTCAGCAGATCAAACCCACCAGCCTTTCCTTTGAAACCCTATATAAGGGTGCTATGAGTTGGAACCGACTCTATGACACTTAACACTACCACCACCACCACCATTTTGATTCCATGATTTGTTTTGCTTTAAAAAAAAAGTTAAGGATTTATATATATTTATATAAAGAATATTTCTTCTTATTCAGGCTTCTATTCATAGAAACACTGTTTTGACATCTTGATTGTGTAAGATATTCATTAATTCACTAACTTAATAAATATGTATTGAATGCTATTTAACACTAAAGAGGTTTCCAGATACTAGAGACAGAGCACTGCCATATAATGTTCATGATCTTGAAAGAGAAACATAAAATAGCCAAATAAGAGGTAAAGAAATAAGACAGTTCAAAAGAGTATCTTGCAGATTAAATCAGGGTATTTGAATAGTGAGTTATTGGGGAGTATAGTTTTAGATAAGGTAGGGATTATTCTGAGCATGTGTTCTTGAAAAACAGACTTGTATGATGGGAGACAGAAAGTCAAGCTACACACATTTCACACAGAAAAAAACAGCAAAATAAAAAATCTTAGGACAAGACAATTAGTTTACTGCTTTCAAACAATGGTAATCAAGTCGATGTGGTAGAGCAGAGGGATAAGAGAAAGACTGGAGACAAGTTTAAATAAATAGGGAGTCCTGGTGTAGCACTGAATGCTAATCACAAGGTTGGAGAGTCACACCCACCAGCTGCTCATTGGAAATTCCATGCAGGGTCGCTCTGAGTCAGAACCAACTTGATGGCACTTAATAACAGCAACAAGAACCATAAGACTTGGTGGTTCATGGCAAGACTTTGAATTCTATTCTAATTGGAAATTGTTAGGGAATTTGGGGCAGGGGAGTGACATATTATGATTTATCTGCTATTTAACAGTCTGGCTACACTTTGGAGACTAGATTTTAGAGCTTTCAGAAGAGAAAAGGGAAGATAAATTAAAAGACCATTGCAGGTGTGAGGTGCAAGTGCTGTGGGATAGAGTATGAAGGAAAGGAGGTAAAAAGTTGTCAGGTTTGGAATAAATTTTCATCATAAAGCAAACAGGGATTGGGGATTGTATCAATAAGTGTAGGATAGTTTACCCCAAATTCTATGATTACAGAGGTATTTTTTGCTCATACTACTTGTATATATTGAGTAAGCAGAGGGCTCTGGATTTCTCGGAACCAAAGTTAACTGAAGTATCATCTATTAATTGACATGGAAAATAACTTAAGCATTATCTCTTAAATGCTTATACAAAGTAGTGATGGCTATGTGGTTGGGAACGTCAACATCCAGAGAAACCTGATTGGAGTACCGGGACCCAGTAATGAGACACAGAAAAAATATGTTCTGTTATCCTCCATCGGTGTCTTTAATTTCCCCCACAGCTGAAGTGTTAGGTGTTTTTATCAACACGTATTTAAGAGAACTGAGAAACTTAAGGGTGGAAGCCCCACTGAACAAGAACAGATGATTCTGAGGACTGAAGAGATTTCAGTAGAAGCAAGTTGTTGTTGTTGTTGTTGTTAAGTAACGTGGAGTCGGTTCCAACTCATAGTGACCCGGCACAGGGTTTCTGAAGCTATAAATCTTTATGGGAGCAGAATGCCTCATCTTTCTCCTGAGGAGCCACTGGTAGTTTCGAACTGCTGACCTTGAGGTTAGCAGCCCGATCCGTAATCACTACGATACCAGAGTTCCTTACTAGAAGCAGTAGAGTATCACTTTATCAGAAAATTCTTAACAGGCTACTTTGGACATGTAATCAAGAGGGACCAGTCCCTGAAGGAGGACATGATGCTTGGTAGAGTACAAAATGACTTTTCAGAAGTAGAAACAAATAAACACTGATTTCTGAAATGAAAAATAAATCAATTATGATACATGCTGTAACATGGATGAACATTGAAAGCTTTGTTATTGTTGTTAGGTGCTGTTGAGTTAGTTCTCATTATATTAAATAAAATGAAACATTTCAGCACCCTATGAAACCTCATAAACTTTGCTGCGTTTGAACCCATGGTTGCAGCTACTTTGCCAGTCCATTTCATTGAGGGTTTTCTTGTTTGTTGACTCTGTACTCTACCAAGCATTATGCTCAGCAAGGTGAAGGGTCACAGAAAAAGAGGAACCCCCAACGAAATGGATTGGCCAAGTGGCAACATCAATGGACTCAAGCGTGGCAACAGTAGTGAGGTTGGTCCAGGATCGGGCAACGTTTCGTTCTGCTGTGCATTAGGTCGCTAAGAGTCGGTACCAACTCAATGGCACCTAACAACAACATGTTCACCTTCAGGGATTGGTCCCTCTTGATTATACGTCCAAAGTATTTGAGATAAAGTCTCACTACCTTCACTTCTAAGGGACATTCGATCTGTACATCTTCCAAAATAGATGTCTTTATTCTTCTGGAAGTTAGGATATATTCAGTTTTCTTTGTCAACATCATAGTTCAGATGCATCAATCCTTCTCTGATATTCTTTAGTCTTTGTCCAGGTATCACATGCCTATGAGAAAATTGAATTGGACAGGCATACTTTAGTTCACTAAGTGACATCTTTGCTTTTGTTGAAATCTTTTGCAGCAGATTTGCCTGTTGTAATACATCCTTTGATTTCTTAACTGCTGGTTTCATAGCTGTTGTTTTGTGTTTTTTTTTCTCCCATAAAGTTTAGATTCTTAGATTATGCTCAGCATACAGATTGAAAGGATACAACCCTGACACACACCTTTCTTGATTTTAAACCACTCAGTATCTTCTTGTTCTGTTTGATCAACTGCCTCTTAGTCTGCGTACAAGTTCTGCATGAGCACAATGAATTGTTCTGGAATAACATTTCTTCTCAATGTTAGCCATAGTTTGTTATGATGTATGCAGTTGAATGCCTTAGCATAGTCAATAAAACACAGATAGATATCTTTTTTTTATATTTTCTGCTTTCAGTCAAGATTTATGTGACATCAGCATTCCATGTCTTCTTCTGAATCTGGCTTGAGTTTCTAACAGTTCCCTGCAGATTTACTGCCACAATCACTTAAAAATTATATATACATATATATATGGAATGTGGTAGCTCCTTATGATAAGCACTGGACTGTGAACCACAAGGTCCGTGGTTTGAGCCCGCCAACCACTCTGAGGGAGAAAGATGAGGCTTTTTGCTCCTGCAAAGATTTAAAGTCCTGGAAATCCTCAACAGGGTCACTGTGAGTCAGAACTTAATTAAAAGCCCTTAAAAACAACATAGATAGAAAGAGACAGACAGTGAGTCCTGGTGTGTGGCGCTGTAGGATCAGCACTGGATTATGAACCAAAGGTTGGTGGTTCAAACCCACCAGTGTCTCCTGGAAAACCCTCTATAGGGTTGCTGAGTCAGAACTGATTCAACAGCACCTGACAACAACATATATACATATACATAAATATATATGTATGTGTATGTGTATATGTATATATATATATATATATATATATATATATATATATATATATACATACATACATACATACATATACATGTATATATATAAAGAGAGAGTATGACACTGTAGGATAAACATTGAATTGCTAACTGAAAGGTTGGTGGCTTAAACTCACAACTATGCAGGGTCGCTTTGAGTCGGTCTGATTTGTCGACACTTAACAACAACAACAAATGTATATACATACAACTGTGTTAGCCATTTTCTTGGTGTAAACCTCTGTGCATGTATATATTGTTGTTAAATTCCTTTGAGCTAGTCTGACTCATTTTGTTTTTTGTTAATGTCACAGAGTTGGTTCCTACTCAAAAGTACCCTATACTATGGTTTCCGAGGGTTTTTAAAATTGTTGTGAAAGCAGAAAACTTTATCTTTCTCCCACAGAGCAGCTGGTGGGCTCAAACCACAAACCTTGTGGTTCGCAGTGCTGTGCTTGTCATATGGAGCCACTGTGGTCCTGGTCTGATTCATAGTGACCCTGTATAGAGTTTCTGAAGCTTTAAAATCTTGGAAGGGAGCAGAAAATGTCATCTTTTTCCTGCAGAATGGCTATAGAGCTTGAATTGTGGAGCTTGTGGTTCACTGTTCAGTGCTACAGCACTTGCAAAAAAACATATATTTGCAAACATATATATCCATACATATATATCCATACAGAGAGATTTATATGAAGAAATGGTTTATACCATTGTAGAGGCAGGCACTTTCCAAGCTCTTTGATCTGATGTCAGATGGAAGGCTTCTCCTGGCTCATGTAACTCTCATGTAACTACAGGCGCTTGATGAGTCCAAGATCAGCAGGTCAGAAAGCCAACTCTGGCTGCAGAGGCAAATGGATCCAAGATCCACACTTAAGGGGGCTATTGAGAACTCCTAGAATCGGCAGGCAATACAGCAAGCCACTGGTTCAAGTACAAAAAAAAAAAATGAAAGTTGGTTGACAAGCCAAGTGTACAATCCAGACCAAGTGAAGCAAAGCAAGCTTTTTTCCCATTGTCCAGTATATTGGATATAGGTCACAGTCTTTTCAGTAGATTGGCTGCTCAAAACCGCTCTCATCGTTGGGAATGATGACATTTTAACTGCTAAACTACTGAGAATCCTGGTCTAAGCATGGCTACACAAAACCTTAGCTATCACAGATGTTATCCTATCACTGAAATGTTTTTGGTGACCAATCTGATATCATTTCCCTTAATTTGCCATTCCAACATAGCTAACCATGTGAGTGTCTGTTTTAAAATGGCCAACACCAGTCCATTTCTGCTCACTAATGAATATGTTATCGATCTATAAGCATTCATTTCATTTCTGATGGCTTCTCATTTTTCTAGAGTCAAGCTTACTACATTCCATGTTACAAATATTAATGGATGTTTGCAGCTATTTCTTCTCATTTTGAGTTGTGCTCAATCAGAAAATGAAGGTCCTGAACACTTTGTTCTATCCACATCATTAAGTTCAATTCTCCTTTGAGGATGCAGCTCTTCCCCAGTCACATTTCTGAGTGGCTTTCAGCCTGAGGGGCTCATCTTCTGACACGATATCAGACAATATCCTACTGCTATTCTTGATGTTTTCAGTGTTCTCTCCTTCCAGCCTAGCTCCTAGTGTCACAGTAACATGTAAGTCACCACATATGAGTGATTGTTGAAAACATTATGCTGAGTAAAATAAGTGAGACACAAAAGAACAAATACTTTATAATGTTACAGATATGATATATAAAGAATAGGCTAATGCACTGAAACAAAAATATATTAGTGTGTACCAGGTTCTGATAAGAGGGAAAAGGAGATATTATTCTTTAAGGTGTACTGACTTTCTGTATGGGGTGATAAAAAGTTGTAGTGAAGCAGATCTAGGATGTGGGTGGTAGTGGACACTAAGTGCTGTTGAGTTGGTTTCAACCTTGTATAGAGCTTTCAAGGAGCAACTGGTGAATTTGAACTACCAACCTCATGGTGAGCAGTCATTGCTTATTGTACAGAGCCACACCAGGACTCCCCAGGGTGAGTAAGTATTAGTTATTATTAAGTGCCACTGTTGAGTCGGTTCCAACTCATAATGATCCTGTATTGGTCTTCCAAGGCTATAATTGAAATGGTTTTTTTTTTTTCTGTTTTAAATTTTCATTGTGAATTGAGTGATAGTTTACGTGGAACAACATCAGCTTTACATTCATCCTATTGTATTTCATTTCATTGCAATGATTAGAATCCCCTCTATGTATCATCATTCAACAGTATTTGCTTCCTTTCCCTCTGTTTTTTTTTTTTTTTAAAATGCATGCTGAAGCACTCAGGAATATATAACCATTCAAATAACCAAGGGGTACACCCCATACCAAGGCTATACATTTTTGAGGCAGTAGAAAGTCTCATGTTTCTCCCACGGAACAACTAGTGGACTCGAACTGCCAACTTGGTGGTTTGAAGTTCAGTGATTATTCTACAAAGCCAACACACTCCCAAGAGATGGGTAAGGATGGAAATTATTCACTTGCATTCTCAGCTAAATTAAATAGTAATATTACTGTGTTCAGAAAACCATATCTGAGTTGTTTATAAAAAAAATTCACAGCATGTTGTATGGTTGCTTTTCCATAAATGCCCTATTTTCTCAAATAATAACTTTAATATAGAGAAAAATGAGTAAAATAAGAAGCTGTTATGGAAATAAGTGGTAGAAATGCAACTGCTCAGAGCCTAACTTGGGGACTGCTCCACATTGCATTCATAGCCTAAGTTTCATGCATTCCTCATTTTACATGCAGTCTAAAAATATCACTCCTAGTGAAATACTGATTTCCCCACTTCACTGCTCTGAGACACTCCTTTCATATGTAGAAGTTAGACAAAAACAAAAAATATTTACACAGTACCTGCTCTATTGTTCTACCCTAGAGAATAACATAGCATTTTGGATATTGGTCTATTGTGCAGTGTACATCATTAAAAAAATTTTTTTTTCAACAGAAAGCAGAAGTGTAGTGTTCTTCTCACCCCTCAAAAGCTACAAATAGCCTGATATTATAAGATCTATCCCAGTTTGTGGAGACCAAGTCAAGAAGGATCATGTATCCAACAGTTGCATTTTCTGGGAAGTCATTTTAGTCCGTGGGTAAGACATTGAGGTTGAAGAGTCTGTGCTGGATGATCAGGATGCTTTGATTCCAAGAACCTTTTCAACTTAGAAATCTTGAGTACTAATCCTGAGACCAGTTGTAGTTTCAAACAAACCTGATCACTTGGTACTTAGAAGAGCTCCTCATATTACAAAGAAGTATTGATGGGCAGAAGCAAAGCATATGGGAAACTTTAATCAAAGCTCTGGCCAGGTGCAGCCATCCAGAGTGGAAGCTATGTCTCACCTTAGGTCAGGCCCCAGCTACATCTCTGCAGACTGTTGGTAATTGTGTTTTCTAGACTTTGTTCCTCCAAGATCAACCCCATTCAATGGGGAAGACTTTGGTTCATCTTTGAGGGCCTTTAGTAGGTGCCTTGGAAATCATGGGCAGGGAAGAACCCAAGAGCTTTTTTGAAGATCAAATTTATCTTTCTCCAATGTGAGACAGGAAGAAGTTTTATCACATTACTTGCGGAGTTTGGGCCATTTCCTACCGTACATTTTTTACAAAAGTATGCTTTTAGCACAAACAGATTGTTGTTCAAAATGCTAAATATCATCTACTTGTCATTTAAGTTGTTTACTCTGTGCCTTCTTCAGAGAGAAACAAGTCACCTGTGTTATTGCTCTTTTGTCATTCTAGGTAGAGCTTTTGTACAGACAGCAGGGTTCTACATATATGTTGGCATTGCTCTAACACAGACACCCAGCTCTGTGGTTTGTTGCTAGCTAAGGATTCAGACCTTATCCAGTGTGGTCTAACATCAAGGTCAACTGAGAGTACCCTGAAAACAAAACTAGCTTTGTTCCTCATTGGTGTCCTTGTTATTGTTAGATGCTGTCAAGTCAGTTCCGACTCATAGATACCCTCTGTACATCCCTCTACTCACTGCCTGGTCCTACACCATCCTCACAATTGATATGTTTGAGTCCATTTTTGCTGCCACTAACGTCAGTCCATCTGGTTAAGAGTTTTCCTCTTTTTTTTTTTTTAACCCTCCATTGTACCAAGCATGGTCTCCAAGGACTGGTCCTTCCTGACAACATGTCTAAATTACAGGATACAAAGTTTCACCATCCTTACTACAAAGAAGCAATCTGACCATGCTTCTTGCAGAATAGATTTGTTCGTTCTTCTGGAAGTCCAAGATATTTTAAGTAGTATTCACCAACACAATAATTCAAATGCATTGATTCTTCTTTGGTCTTCTTTATTCATTGTCCAGATTTTGCATGCATATGAGGTGATTGAAAATAACATGACTAGGTCAGGTGCACTTTAGTCCTCAAACTAACATTTTTGTTCTTGAGCAATTTAAATAGGTCTTTTACAGCATATTTGCCTAATGCAATATGTCATTTGATTTCTTAACTGCTGCTTCTATGAGAGTTGATTGTGGATCCAGGTAAAATGAAATCTTTGACAACTTCAATCTTTTATCCATTTAGCATGATTATACTTATTGGTCTAGTTGTAAGGTTTCATTTTCTTTACGTTGTGGTACAACTCATATTTGATCTTCATCAATAGGTACTCCAGTTCTTCTTCTCCTCCAGTACTGAAGGTTGGTCATCTGCATATCAGAAGTTGTTAATGAGTCTTCCTCCTATCCTGATGCTGCCTTTCTTCATATAGCCTTTCTTCATATAATCTAGCTTCTTGGATTATTAGCTTAGCATACAGATTGAATGAATATGGGAAAGGATACAACTCTGGTGCACACCTTTTCTAATTTCAGACCACTAAGTATTCCCTTATTCCGTTCAGCAGCTGCCTCTTGGTCTATGTACAAGTTCCTCATGAGCACAGTTAAGAGTTCTGGATTTCCCACTCTTTGCAATGCATCCATAGTTTGATATGATCCACACAGATGAATGCCTTTACATAGTTAATAAAGCACAAGTAAACATCTTCCTAGTTTTCTTTGCTTTCAGCCAAGATCCGTCTGATATCTGCAGTAATAATTCTTATTCCACATCCTCTTCTAAATTTGGCTTGAATTCCTAGCAGCTCCCTGCCGATATACTGCTGCAACTGTTTCTAAATTATCTTCAGAAAAATAATCCAAGGTTTTGAGTTCATTATTGGTGTCCTTAGGAAGTTAAAAAGACAAATGGTTTACACTGTGTGGAAGCAGTTAGCACTGCCACCCTCTCTTCCCTGTGCCTTTCAATATTCAGAGACACAATTCACAATGTATTGAATAAGCTGGCTAGATTCCTCTATACCAGAAAATAAAATTGGGACTGTATTGAACAAATGTGCATTCAGCCTCTTGAACAGTTCAGAATGCTGTCTTTGGTGCTAATTCAACAAGGTCATGGTCATGGCTCCTTGTTCCCCGATTACTGACCACAAAGGAACCATTACACTTTAGCTTCTGGTGCTGGGACTATTTGTTCCCTTCTTTGCAGAGGTCTTTGAACATATGCAGTGTTAAAAATTGTTTGTCACTTTTATTTCGGAAGTACATTATGGGTCACTAAAAAATAAAACAAACAAAAACCCAGTGAGGGCTATGTCAGTGACATGAAATGCCTAAGGATCTTGTGGTTCTTAAAAAGAGGGTTTAAACAAAACATAAAATGATGCTTAGCTTTTTGATGGAAAAATTATACCCTTCAAGCCAAGCTCCAATTTCTGTGGACATGTATTTGCAGAAATATAAAAAGCATAATGCACCATCATCCAATGGTATGAAACACAGAGGTATGACTAGCTTTCAGAGTCCTCGAAGGAGCTAATGAAGTGCTCGGTGTTTTCCCTGGAAGATTTTTTTATGCCTAAAGATATCATTTGAATATCTACAGAGACCTCAGTTTTTTATACAGTATTAAGATTTAAAGATAGGTTTGGAAAAATAAATCCCATCTTTGAAATACTCACATTGTGTGCAAAAGTATGGTTATAGTAATAATAATCATCATCCTAATATGCTGCTATAAAACTGTATCCTTTGGCTAGATCAAGCATGAACTTCAGGTGGAAGTCATGATCAGAATCCTCTGTGAAATAATTGAAGAAAATTATCCCCAGATTTTGCACATATGCCATGCTGCTTTTTGATCTTCAAGTAACCAATTACTTGGAAATACGATGTATTCTCTCTCTCTCTCTCTCTCTCTCTGTTTCTCTCTCTGTATGTGTGTCTCTTTCTGTATGTGTCTCTCTCTCACTTACACACACAGAGACAGCTTTTCCATCCCAGGTTGTTTGTTATTTGTGGTATTGGTGACTTTATGTGTATTGCCTTTTGAGTCTAAATTCACTCCATAAGGATGAAAGTCAAGTCTCCAGCAAGTTTCTGCCCTTGTTGGTGGGATTGGTCACATACTTGGTGGTATCACATATCTCTGTACGTAAAACTTACCAAGTGGGAAATTTAGTGTACTCCTCTAGCTATGCTGTCACTAGAGTGGGTATGAGGGTGTTAATGGCGCTGGTGACACTGTCGGGGGAGGGGTGTGTGAAACAAAAATAACTGCTTATAAACTTTTATTTAGTATTTCAGTAGAAATTTTATTATTTCAATAAAAATATTCTTGTAGTTAGTGATAACAACAGTAACATTGTGCGTAAACTCAGATTACTTGTATCAGGTATACCTGTGAGAACTAACTATGTTAATTTACCGTTTGAACCGCCTAACACACTCCAATCAATTTTCATTATTATCCAGTTACAGTGATGCTTCAAATCATGTGATCTCGGCCAAATGCATTACAATCATTCACTTGTTTTCATTGCTGCTGGCATTTTTATAATCACGGATTTTGTTAAATTTTTTGG
>NW_006408557.1:2564772-2573933 GCF_000296735.1 Chrysochloris asiatica
AATAATAAAGCTTGTGCTCATTTACTAGTATATGTTATAATTAATTATATTCTGATTAGATATAGAAAGATTTTACAAAACAATTTTGTTGTTAATATGCATATAATCTAAGAAGTATTGCACTTAAGTACTTTATACCTATGTTTATTACATATTATTCTATTATTGGGAGCACAGTGACTAGAATAAAAACTGGACTGTGAACCACAAGGTCGGCGGTTCAAGCTCACCAGCTGATCCTTGTTCCTCAGGAGAAAGATGAGGCGTTCTGCTCCTTCAAAAATTTACATCCTTGGAAACACTGCAGGGTGTCCAACTCACAGCACTTAACAACAAGTCTAGTATTAAAATTGATAGTAAGTATTACGAAGGATTCTGCACAGGAGGAAGTCCAAGGGACACCATGAGTCATCGTACCAAGTGACATCAACCCTAGTGACACCAGTGCTCCATGACCAACTCACAAAGTCACACCCAAGGTCTTGGAACCAGAAATCAAAACTCCCCAATGCTCCCTAATCCCCGATAGCCCTGCTTCCTATCAGTAAGAACCATATTGTAATTGAATTTTTGCTACTTTGTTTGGTGAGCAAATTTTCAGTCAGCCAGTGTGCCTAAGACGGTGGATTCTTTAATCAGATACTTTCACTTATTGAATTAACTTTTCCAGAAGGTTCCCTCTCCAACTTGCAGTATCACTCCCAAAAGGGAGACTGTTCTCAAAAAACAAATCTGCAGCCTGGTGTAAACTAAGGGTAGCTCATTGACTTCTAGAGCTACCCACAATTTACATGTGTCTGTACATCTCCTCCTCTGGTAAACACTGGGCTGCGAACCATAAGGTCAACAAGTATAGTGTCTATTATTCCTCTATTCCTGTTAAATAGAATGCAGTGTAGGGAAGTATAGAGATAACAAAAATACCTTGTCTAGAGTTGAACCAGTGAGGTGTAAAGATGCAAATAGCTGTGGCAAACTGATATATATTGTCACTAAATCTGGGACTTCTAGAAAGAATCGATAAGATGATGCTGTTAAGTGCTGTTGAGCCGGTTCTAACTCATAGTGACCATGTACAGGTTTTCCAAGCAGTGGCTGGTGAGTAAGAACCCCTGACCTTGCAGTTCAAACTGACCTTGTGGTCCAGTGCTTTCTCCCACAATGCCACACCAGGGTTCCTGGTGTAAGTACATGCAAGAGTTATAAATGGAAGAGAAACCAATATTTATCTAGTTTCTGATGTATCCCATGACCTATGTCTGATCCTGTAATATATGATGTTACATTTTCACAAAACTTTTAATGAATTACCTTAGTTACAGTATGTGGCAATTAAAGTTCAAGAAAAAGAAAATTCCTAAGGTCAACCGTCTGATCACTTCCAAGTTCTAATATAATGCTGCTTCTATGGCTAGTAGTGATTAATCTGTTGCTGTTAAGTTCTGTTGAGCTGGTTCTGACTCACAGCGACCCTGTTTAGGCTTTCTGAGAAGCAGCTGGTAAATTCGAACTGCCGACCTTGTGGCTCAAACTGACCTTGTGGTCAAATGTTTATCCTACAGTGCTACACCAGGACTCCTAGTAATTAGTCTGGTGGTAGTGGTGGTGTGCCATGTAGAAGGTTGAACTCATCATGTTGTTGTTTAAGTACAGTCAAGAATGATTCTGACCTATAGCAACCCTGTATAGAATTTCCAAGGAGCAGCTGGTTAGATTGAACCAAGAACCTTATGGTTCAAACCGACTTTGCAGTCCAAGATATTAGCCCACGACTCAGCATATGGTTTCAGAGGCTGTAAATGTTTACAGGAGCAGAAAGCCTCATCTTTCTTCCACATAACAGCTGTTAGTTTTGAACTCCTAGTAGCCCCACTTATAACCACTTCGCTGCCAGAGTGTCTTAGTGATTAGTCTAGGGTTGGGTAAATTAACCAAATTTAGCCACTCCTATTATCTTGCCATAGCAACCAAAGTAGGTCACCTAGGGTCTTTCACTGAAATGTCTTGGTAAAATATAGTTAGGGAAAGAACATTGGGACTCACTTTTGTGGTGAAGCTGAGAACTATGGACAAATGAACTACCAAATACCACCGTCCCTGCCATCTGGTATGTTCTGCTTTAGGAATATCATTTACTGAAGATGCACAGATTCTTGAGCACTTGGCAGAGTCATACATAGAGTCTGCTCTGTTTGCTTAAGTGATTAATCAAAATTGAAGCAGAATGTATTATATTTTAGCAAAATTAAGCGACCACCCATTTTTAACTTTTATTTTAACCTTTGTTATTGTTGTAAAGTGCAGTCGAGTCAAGTCTGACCCATAGCGACCCTGTAAAGGTTTCCGAGGAGCAGCTTGAACCGCCAACCTTGCAGTTCAAACGGCTATTTTAACCTTTGCAAGCTATTAATTCTCAACTAAAAAAACGGAAAGTTGAGAAGCACTTGGAGGCATTTCGTTTTTCCCAAGTAGACATTTAAAATCAGCTAATCTGCTCCTCCAATGATAAACTACTGCTTTTGATGTGAATATACTATCTCCTTCAAATATGGAAAATTATTTGAGAAGTCACTCTGGTAGCATAGTGGTTATGAATCAGGCTGCGAGCTGCAAGGTCAGCAGTTCGAAACTACCAGCTATTCCGCGGGAGAAAGATGAGGCTTTCTGTTCCCGTAAACATTTACAGCCTCAGAAACCCTTTACAGGGTCTCTATGAGTCGGAATCGACTCCCGGCATGTAACTACCAGCCACCCTAAATAGTTAAGTGAGTGAAAAGCGATTCAAAACAAATCCGTATTTCAATACTTAATCTTGGTGCAGGAGAAAAGTAGAAATATATGCATTTATTTACCTACCAATTTTATTATTCACTTACTTATTTTCTAATGGTGGTAGCTTCCTCCATCTTCAATGCAAACTGGAGGTCAGGCCATGTAAATTTTCATGGAAGCCAGCTCTGGATAGAGGCCAAAAAGGAGCTGCATGGGAATATGAAGGAGACATTTTTTAAAATTCACATTTTAGTGTCCAGGTCTTAAAAAGGCAAGAAGAGGTTTGCTAAGATGGCATGGCCATTCTGATCCTAAAGTTGGAGTTGGTGTATTTGAAAGGTGAATCCCTTTACAAGTTTTGATTTAGATAGAGTCCATGAAATTACGAGACAACTTCAAATCTTGCATCATTTTATATACTGTACCACAGTGTTTCAGTAGCTCAACTTCCCTTCCATGGAGTCACAATAGGAGTTGTGGTTCCTGGAAGAGAATGGGAGGTGGGGTAGTGGTAATTTGCATATCCACCACTGGTTATTTTGATCCTAAAGAGGAAGAATGGTGTAAGAATTGAAACATTGGACAAACAGAAAACTCGGGCTCTAATCATTCTTACACTTCTCATGCGTTTGTTATTGTTGTTAAGTGCCATCGAGTTGGTTCCGACCCATAGTGACCCTGTATAGGGTTTCCAAGGAGTGGCTGGTGAGCTTGAACCACCGACCTGTCAGTTCAAACAAACTTTGCAGACCAACGCATTAATCCATAGCACCACACCAGGACTCCTCATGTTGTTGTTATTATGCGCCGTGGAGTCGGTTGCGACTCATAGCGACCCTGCACAGGGTTTCCGAGGCTGTAAATCTTTACGGGAGCAGAAAGCCTCATCTTTCTCCCGTGGAACCACTGGTAGTTTCGAACTGCTGACCATGAGGTTCACAGCCCAATTCATAACCACTATGCTACCAGAGCTCCACTGGGACTCCTCATGTAGCCTTGTCCAAATAACTCCATCTCTCTATCCTCAATTTTCTGTTCTGTATGATGTCTCTTCCAGATCCAAGATTCAGTACTGTTGATGTTTATCTTCTAAATCAGTCCCATTGACTCAGCCCCAGCCAAGTCTTTGCATCACAATCAACCCAGCAGAAATCTTTGCTTTCTCTGATTCTCCAAGTGCTTTGAGTCGCATACAAAAGAGCACGTGCCATTTGCATTTGCTATCTGGATGTCTTCAAGTTGATCTCCAGCCCTAATGTGTTGCATCTTTAGAGTCAGTATTAACAATCTTGACACATTTAATATAGGAGAGGTGATCAAGCTACCTTTCTCAAAATGATCTAGATAATATTGTTTCCAAATTGCCAATTTTGAAGCTCCTTATGAAATTACATGTGTTGGTAATCAAAATGATGTCACTTTATAAACAGAAAATAAATCTCTGATAATGTAATTCTGTTTACATCAGAAACAGAGGTAAAATGGACACTGGAAGGTCCTACTGAAGGACATTCCAGAAGCCATGTTTGTGAACTGAAAGCATGTGCCGTCCTCCTTCATGTGAAGGCAGGAAACACAACCTTGTTCTTCACCTTAATTAGGAGTAACCATGTCCTGACTGTATTGATGGAGAAATCATCAGTGCTGCCATTGTCTTCTAGCTCAACCCAGATAATAAAAAAAGAGCCACTTTCTTATTTTATTGGAATTAAAGGAATTGCCTGCTGACTAGTAATGTCCTCAGTCAGGGCTATAAGTTAGATGGAAACTGTGGCCAGAGCTTTAGCCAAGTTATTTCTCTAATCACCCTTGGCCAAATAAGAGACAAGACTTCCTTTGATAATACCAATACTGCTCATTGTGCTAGGAAACATAAGTAAGTCTGGCAAACCATCACTTCCCTAATCTCTTGACTACTGAGCAGGAAATATGCTGCAGAGATTTTATCAAAGTTTGAGCTTGTGGAGTTCTGGTGTGGCACTGTAGGACATGTACTGAACAGCTAACTCAAAGGTTGGCGCATCAAAGCCACTAAGCATTCCTTGGAAAACCAGTACATAGTCTCTATGAGTCAGAACTGACTCAGTGGTACTTAACAACAACAACAGCATGGAGATCAACATTACCTCATTATGAATTAAAGCTGGATTGGAGGATATAGCTATAGAGTAGTAACAGAAGAACTAGCTAAAATGTCCCCTCCCTATTAATTGAGTCTTACTAATTTTTATTCATGGACACCTTTTGAAGTCCTCACATAGAAATCCAAGGAAAGAGAAATTAGCTTTAATGACTGATTCCACACAAAGGACCCTCAACGTTTTAATCAAGAGACACTATGCACACAGCAGTAAAGAAAAGAATATTGGAAGATTTATAGTGTCAGAGGTTACAAGTTGGCCTGCTAGCCACAAGGTCAGCAGTTTGAATATACCAGCCACTTCAGTGGAGAAAGTTGAGGTTTTCTGCTCACGTAAAGATTTACAGTCTCAGGAACTCTATACAGAGTCGATATAAGTTAGAACAAGCTGCATAGCATATAACCACCACCATAGTCCTGGTATAGTGCTGTGGGTTAATGCGCTGGACTGCAAAGTTGGCTTGAACCACAAAGTTTGTAGTACAAGTTCACCAGCTGCTCCTTTGAAACCCTATACAGGATCGCTGTGGGTCAGAACTGACTCAACAACACTTAACAACAACAATAACAACATATTTATCTAAAGTTATGGAGTCCCTTTGTGATGGAAATGGTTAATGCACTCATCCACTAACCAAGAGTTTCTAGTTTACTCAAAAGTCCCTACGAAAAAAGGCCTAATGATGTACTTTCTAAAAATTGTTCTTGTTCTTGTTCAGTGTCGGGGAGTCAGTTCCAACTCATAGCAATCCAATATGTTTTCTGAGGAGCGACTGATGAGCTTGAACCACCAACTTTACACTTTAAACCATCCTTGCAGTACTGGCCTTATTCTACAGCTCCCCAGCCTATAGAGCACAATTCTACTCTCACACATATAGAATCCTGTGAGTCGAAATCTACTGAACAACAAGTGGTAGTAAAGCTATAATGAATCCAAGTTACTAAAACCTGGTCATAACTAAGTGCTCCCATTTGTAATCTTAGGTTTGAGGACCACAGCAAGGCAGTGAGAGGGCCAGGTGAACCCTGAACTACTTTCTTTAGTCTTGATTCTACAGCAAGGGGGACAAAACCCGGACTTTTGTCTGCATTGGGCGTGTTGTTAGTACTTTATAATTGTTGTTTTTGTTGTTACTCTATCATTGCTCCTATGTATTAACCAAATGCTTCATCTTTTGCTCAGTGGAAACCCCAAACAAAATTCAGTAATCTGTCCTAGTGTTGTAGTTTGAAAAAAAAACTGGTTTTATTGGCTTTGTAGAAACATGTTTCCGTTTCCAACATAGGGCCTTCCTAGAGGATTTTCAAGCATAATTTTCCTGTGTGGGATTTTCACTTTATGTGTTCACTTAACGTTGAGACATAGCTTAAGAATAGCACAACTTCATTTATTTAGCATTAACATTATAAATATTGGCTGTTTTTAACCAGCAGGTATCTTGGTCGGGGCTGTTTTTCTTACCTTCTCTCACATTAAAGTTGTTCCCCTAATGACTCAGAGGTTGTTCCATTTGTCAGTGAGATGCATGCCTAGGAATGAAGAGATTCCAGAAGATGCTAGAGTCATTCTGGATCACATTTTCCTTTGCCGTAAATTAAGGAAAAGCTACCTGGAGACATTATTAAAGAAGATAGCTGAATCTTACCACAAATATATTACATTTGAATATCTGCAAAGAACAGTGGCAGGTATCTTTCAATATCTGCCTTCAATATTTCACTAGCACCCAGTTAGTGCTTAAAAATTATTAGCCCAGTTGCTATCAAGGACCTTTCCCAAATAGAACATATTAAGATAAGAGCTCATATCTATTCTCTTGATTTTGGGAAAGGCTATGCTATGGGGGGAACTTTGAGAGGAAATGCCCCTTTCAACTCATTTATAGTTGGCCTTCTAAAGCAAGATTAGGAGCCTAGGATGGGGCTGTATTCCCTGGACATTACTAACGTGATTACTACTGCCTTCCTCCTTTTCTCCTTTGAACTGAGTTAGCACATAAACCACCTTAATGATGTCTACATATAACATGTAACCTTCACTCATATTAAATATTCATTGGAACTACAGCTTTCTTTGGCCCCCTACACATAGTAGAGTTCTTACGTTCAGATGCTTCCATACATGAGATTTATTTAATAAATTAGTGCCAGTAATCAATAGTTATTATTTGAGTAATTATATTGCTGCCGCTGCTGTTGCATGATGTCAAGTTGGTTCTGACTCAAAGCAACCCTGTATAGGGGTTCCAAGGCTGTAAATCTTTATGGAAGCAGAAAGCCTCGTCTTTTCCCCCTGAGGTGACTAGTGGATTTGAATGACTGACCTTGCACTTAGCAGCCCAATGTGTAGTCCTCTATGCGCTACTAACCACAGTGCATAAGAAGACAACAGGTCTATGTATCAGCTCCTAAAATTCACTTGAGAATAAAGTGCCACTTGGTGATACAAACCTCTTCTTCCTAGGAATGAGTCCATCCTTACATAAAGGTTTATTCTTTGGGTAGAACCTAATTTCCTTCAGGAGAAATTGCTTACATTACCAGGCTTATGAGAAATATACAGATGTATATTTGACACCTAAAATATTTCTAGAATCCCTGCCTGATACTGATACAATTAACTTGCTTTAAGGAATTAGAAAATGAACTGTTCTATTAAAACTCATTGCTGAAAAAGCTCACTACCTTAATATCTTCTACTGTCGAGAATTGGACTCTGAAAACAATTAGAGCTTGATGGGTGTATGTTTGACAGTCCAAATTGAGCTACAAATGACCTGGGTGTGCTTCAGCTAAGCTCAGGGCAGTTTAGGAATGTACTAAGTTGAGTAACAATCTCATGTGTTTTCCCTCTGGGTTCAGTGACATCTACAAAGTTCATTTTTCTAAGAAGTTTTTCTCTCTGCAAATTTGAACTCAGGGGAAATAGGATCCATATGTTACTGATTCATTTGCACTAACTCATGAAAACATTCTTTTCTTTGTAAGTTATTGGATGTCTACAGAGGATTTTGAGTGTTGTTTTTTTAAAAATATATATATGTATATATATACGTTTGTTTAAGCCTTTTTTTTGTGTAGAGGCAGGAAATGGCCATTTGCCAGCAGTAAGTGAACCCTCCAAATAGTCACGTTCTAGTCAGGAGGCAAAGGAAAAAGAAAATTTATTCTCTATTTTCTAAATGCAGTTCACTAGTGTTATTCCTTAGAGGATGGAGATAAATGTACAGCCTGAAATGTACTATTAGATTTATTAAATGTGTAATTTAGAAAATCTCTTGGGGTGGTTACAGCAAAATGGAATTTTAATTTACCCCCATCTTCATTACCTTACCTGTGGAACTTTAAAAAATATTATTTTATTGTTGTTCTGAGAATATACAGAGTAAAACATACACCCATCCAATGGTTTCCATATGTATAATGTAGTGACATTAAATACATTAAGTTGTGCAACGGTTCTTACCATCCCTTTCTGAGTTGTCTTCCCCCATTAACATAAGTTCATTGTCTCCTATGCTTCCTGTCTAATCTTTTGATTTGTTGATGTCAATTTGATTCCATACAGACATATCTTGAAAAAGCTCAATACTTAAGGCAGGCATTCAACACTGTTGTTGTTACTAATTGCTGATAAGTTGATTCCGATACATAACGACTCTGTATAGGGTTTCCGAGGATCAGCTGGTGAACTTGAATCACCAACCTTTCAGTACAAATGGCTTTCCAGCCTGATGCATTAACCCACAGCACCACACGAGGACTCCCAGTTAAGCTAAACTAATATTTGGTTTTGAGAAGATTTCACAGTATCTTCTTGGTTTAAGATTTAAAGATGTACTCAGAGCAATTTTTACGGTTTCATCAAGCCTTAAAGGGTGTCTCCAGAAAGTCTGAATTCCATAAACATTTTCCCTTTTTGACCAGGATTCTTTTATAGAACCTTTGATCAGTGTTCAGGAATTATAGCCAGGCACCATCCAGTTCTTCTGGTCTCCTGGTAAAGGAAACAGTTGTGCATGGAAGCAACTAGCCACACATTCCATATCCTCCTCCTCTTCCTGACTCTCCTTTCTCTGTTGCTCCAAGTGAATAAAAACCCAACTGTGCCTTGAAAGACCTGCTGGTACTAAGCAATGAACTAGGAAGTAGAACAAAAGTATGAAACAATGTTAGACCAATTACCTGGAGTGTCCAATGAAACTATGTCCCGAAACCTCCAAACCAAGGAATTAAATTCCATGAA
>NW_006408557.1:2574047-2596190 GCF_000296735.1 Chrysochloris asiatica
TTCCAATTAAACTTTTTATAGGTATATAATTCATTGGCATAAATTACAGTAATAAGCCGTGCAACCCTGCCCTTAGTCAGTTGTATGCATGTACCATATTTTTTTTTCCTTTAAGTTTTTATTGTGAACTGAGTGAAAGTTTACAGGGCAGATCATCAGTTTTACATTCAACAAATCATATACTTTGTTTCATTACAATGGTTATAATCCCCTCCATATATCATCAGTTAGCAGTATTTCTATTCATTTTAGGTGTGTTATTTTTAGTTTATTTTTTAAACATTCAGGCATATATAATAACTTAAACCACCAAAGGGCACATTCTGCAAGTCTGCCACCTGGCCAATAGCTTTTAGTCCCTCTCTTTCCATGAATCTAGAGTCCTCAGCTGCTCCCTCTCTCTATTTCCCCATCCCTGCCTCCGTCTCTAGTGTCACTGCTTCTCTGGATAAGGTCCCACATTCCTCTTGTGCTATTCTGCCTTAATGGTCCCAGGGTCCTTTGTTTCTGGACTGTAAGATTAACTACTCCCCTGTTTTTATTACAAAACTTCTACGTTTACAATTGTGACAGTCACAATTAGTCATAATAATTACTCATTAGTGAATCATAAGAATCTTATCCCCATCTCTTTTTACCAGACCCATCTAGATAAGATGAAAATTATTCAGTAGGGATTCTATCTAGCCCCACATGCTCTTAAACTAAACTTCCTTTTGAAACCTTATAAGCCAGTTACTTCAAGCCTTTAACACCCCCTCATTTTAGGTAGCCAATGTCTAAGTCGCCCGTCCCTATCTACCCTGTATACAAAGGGGACAGCATTGATACTTGATCTGAAGACTCATTCCCTATCTGTTAGTATCTTGAGCTACTACTTCCATAAGTATAGGTCAAGTTCATCAAATTGTAGCAATTCATCCTTGTTTCATTTATCAAAAATTGTGGGTATTTTTTTCATTTTTCTATGTTCCTCTAGTCGAGTTCTGATTATCAAGCCATTGAGACTAGGTCTCATGGGGACTATCTACAAGTTTGGGTGTTCTTCACTTCATATCAGCTCGGTGCTTCACTCTCAGCTCTGGGCCTATGTGACTATGTCTTTGTCAATGAGCTCAGGTGTCCCCAGGACTCACCACACTTTGGACCCATAAGCCCTTTTCTCTCGATCATCTCCAGGTCAATGGGAGTCTATGGACCATGGCTGAGCTCAGGCCATTTCTTCATTGCTGCATTTTCCTCTCATCCACTCACCTGTAGACCAATGTGGTCGCCAGCAAGCTTACATGCCTGCTTATGTGTTCCCATTGAGTTTCAGTCTTAGAGAGAGGTTTGTTCTGAAGGAACTTGATTGCTTGCCTTGATGGCTTCCTGGCAAACAACTTGCTTATTCTCGTAGTAGCCAATCATACTGCCATTTTTGTTTTGGGCTTTTCCTAATGATCTGTCTTTGAAGATGTATCTTCTGTCACTCTAGCTGTTCCAGGCTGGTCTGCTTGACTTTTTGGTGGGAATGTCCCACCTAAGAATATTCTGGATAGGACTCAGGATTCCACCTAAGGTCCTATACACTGCAAAGGCTCTGCAAAAAGCCTATTTGACTGGGCAAGTTCTAGAACCCCTTTTAAATATTCCACTCAATTATAGGCTGAAGACAGGCTTACAAGCTTTCTGTAATCATTTTTCCCAACATTCCTTTCTATTCCACTCAAGTGTGTTTTTTTACAATAGTAGGCAAGGGAAACCAATATTCATAAGACAGTCAGGCATATTAGAATAATTTCCCTCTTCAGAGTATGTCTCAATCCCTATATCACAGAATCCTGTTGTTCCAAGGTTGAGCATGCATCACTATTTACCTCTGTCACATTTAGCCCATGCAAACCTGCCTCAGTGTTCCCCTATCTACCTCGTTCTTCCACCACTCCCCCTTCTTGCTGTCCCCAGCACCACCTACCCTATGCTCTACTCTTGCCTCCTTCCAACTCCCCTAACTGCTCCCCACCCTACCCCCACAGGTAACCAACAATAATTTTTTTTTCTCTTTTAGTATGGATATCTTTTCTTAAGCTTTTATAATAATGGTCTTATGCAATATGTGTCCTTTTGTAACTGATAAATTTTCACTCACAATAATATCCTCAAGGTTCGTCCATGTTAATCTGGTGACATACAGCTTCTTTGTTATTCTTCAAGGTAGAATAATATTTCATTGTGCATATGTACCAAAGTTTGTTTATCCATTCTTCCATTGATGGGCATTTAGGCTGGCTCCATCTTTTTGGAATTGTGAATAATGCTGCTAAGAACATTGGTGTGTGTGTATCTACTCGTGTGATGGCTCATATTTCTTGTGGATGTATACCAAGTAGAGGACTTGCTGGATCATATGGTATTTCTATTTCCAACTCTCTCAGCAATCCCCATACTGTTTTCCAGAGTGCTTGGACCATTTTGAAATCCCACCAACAATGTAAGAGAGTCCCAGTCTCTCAACATCCTCGTCAGCATTTATTGTCCTCTACTTTTTTGAACTCTGTTGTTATTGCTGGTGTGAGATGATATCTCATTGTTGTTCTGATTTGCATCTCTCTTATGGCTAATGATCATGAACATTTCTTCATATGTTTGTTGCCTGCCTGGATCTCTTCCTTGGTGAAGTGTCTGTTCATGTCCTGTAACTATTTTTTAATTTGGTTACTTGTCTTTTTCATGTAGATGTGTCATAGTTTCCTATAGATTTTAGAGATTAGTTTCTTGTCTGATATGTCACCGCAATTTTTTTTTTTTTTTTTCCCCATTCTGTGTGCTTCTTTTACTCTTTTGGTGAAATCTTTTGATGCACATAAGTTTCTAATTTTTTGTGTAATTTTTGCAATGTTTGGCAGTCTGTGTTTGTCCTGGATTAGTGCCCTTAAATTTGTCCCTATTTTTCATTGATGACCTTTATAATTTTGGGATTCACATTTGTGTCTTTAATCCATGCTGATTTGGTTTTTGTATATGGCGTGAGGTAAAGATCTTGTTTCAATCTTTTGCGTATCACTTTCCAGTTCTGCCAGCACCATCTGTTGAAGAGACTGTCTTCCCTACTCAATGTACTTTGGCCCTTTGTCAAAGATCAGTTGGCTGTATGTGGATGGGGTAATTTCTGAATTCTCAATTTTATTCCATTGATCTATGTATCTTTTATTGTACTAGTATCAGGGTGTTTTGACCACTGTAACCATGTAGTAAATTGTGAAATCAGGGTGTCAGAGGCCTCCAACTTTGTTCTTTTTCTTATGTAGTGCTTTGCTTATCCTGGGTTCCTTTCCTTTCCATATAAAGTTTGTAATTGTTTGTTCCATCTATCAAAAGAAGGTCGATGGAATCTGGAATGGAATTGTGTTATATGTGTCAATTGCTCTGGGTTGTATTGATCTGTCTCTCACTATCACCCTCTTTCTTCTTCTAACCTCCCCCTTGTTGTATACTGTCTGTGTGTATGTACCAGAGTTTGGTTAACCATTCTTCTGTTCATGGGCATTTAAGCTGTCTCCATCTTTTTGAGATGTCTCTTATAAAAAACACACTGAAGGATTCTATTTCCTTCTTCATCTGCTGGTATACTTAATCCACCCACATTCAGTGTAATTGTCAATAGGTATGAATTAGTTGTTGTCATTCTGTGTTTTTTTGTGGTTCTGCTGGATTCTTTGTTCTATATGATTTTCTATGGTGAGTTTATTTTGTTTCTGGGCTTTCTTGTCATTTTCATTTCTGTTATGTTAATGTTTACTAAATCTTTCTGATCTTCTTTTATATTTTGATGCGAAGGTGTATTATTATTTTGAGGTTGCCCTGTAATTTATTATTTTTTTTTCCTGATTCAAATAGTCTGTTTTATCTTGAAATCTTCCTTGACGTTTAGAAGTTCTGAGTCTGCACTATTCCATCTTTTTGCTCTGTAGTTGACTTCAGTATATACATTGATAATTCTGGTTCCCTATTTTGAGTCTTGTAGGTTTGTTTTACTTTAAATATGTCTATATCTGTATTTACTTCTGTTGTAGCACAGTAGGATCAGTCCTGGACTATGAACCACAAGGTCAGCAGTTCAAACCCACCAGCTGTTCCTTGAAAACCCTATTCAGAGTCACTATGAGTTGGAACTGACTCGTCAACACATAACAACAGCAACAACAAATATCTGGATTGAGTTTTGCGTGGTATTTTCATATGTAGTAATTTCAGGTTGTTGTATGCTGTTGTTGGTTCTCAGTCCAAAGAATGTCCTTTAATATTTTATTGTCAAGTTGGTCTGATAATTAAAAATCCCTTTAATTTCTGTTTATTGGGAATGTTCTACTTTTACATTCGTGTTTGAGGGATACTTTTGTTAGATATATGATTGTTGGTTGGCATTCTTTCTCTTTCAGAGTTTTGTACATATCATTCTACAACTTTCTTGCCTGTATGGTTTCTACTGAGAAATCTGAGCTTAGTCCTATTGGTTCGTCTTTGTAGGTAACTTTTCATTTTTCCCAAGCTACTCTCAGGATTTGTTCCATGTCTTTGATTTTAGAAGCTTTAATTATGATATGTCATGGTGATTTTCTTTTGGGATCTATATTGTGTGAGGTTCGTTCATATTCTTGTATGTCTAATGTCTTCTCTTTCATGACATTAAGGGAGTTTTCCTCCAACAACTCTGACAATTTTCTCTGTGCTTATATCTTTCTGTTCTGAATTTTGATCACTCATAAAATGTTCTTCTTCATGGCATCCAACATAACTCTTAGGCTTTCTTTGGATTTTTTCATTCTTTCTTTCTGTTGGTTCTTCTAGTATACTATGATTGAGAGACTGATTTTCAAGATCACTAATTTGACCACATGGTTTACTATGCCAGAAATGACAAATTGAAGAGGAATGGTGTTGCATTCATTGTGAAAAAGAACATATCCATATCAGTCATAAGGTATAAGACTGTCTATGATAGGATAACATGCATGCACCTACAAGGAAGCCCAGTTAATACCACTATTATTCAAAGTTACCCACCAACCACAAAAGACTGTGAGGATGAAATAGAAGAATTCTACCAACTTCTTCAATCTGAAATTGATAAAACATGCAATCAAGATGTATTGATCATTACTGGTGTTGGAATGCAAAGGTTGGGAGCAAAGAGGAAGGATCAGTAGTTGGAAAATATTGCCTTGGTGATAGAAATGATGCTGGAGATCACATGATAGAATTGTGTAAAATCAATGATTGTTCATTTCAAATACCTTCTTTAGACAGTATAAGAGATGACTATACACATGGAACTTGACAAATTGAATACACAGAAATCAAATTGACTACATCTGCAGAAGGAGGCGATGGAAAAGCCCCATATATATCAGTGAAAACAAGGCCAGGGGCAGACTGTGGAGCAGACCATCAATTACTCATATGCAAATTCAGACTGAAGCTGGAGAAAATGAAAACAAGTCCATGAGAGCCAAAATATGACCTTGAATCGATCCCACCTGAATTCAGAGATCATCTGAAGAACAGATCTGATACATTAAATACTAAAGACCGAAGACCAGAAGAGTTGTGGGATGACATCAAGAACATCATACTTGAAGAAAGCAAAAAGTCCTTAAGAAGATAAGAAAGAAGGAAAGGGTCAAAATGGATGTCAGAAGAGACACTGACATTTGCTCTCCAGTGTAGAGATGCTAAAGCAAATAGAAGAAATGAGGAGGTACAAGAGCTGAACAGAAAATTTCAAAGATCAACTCGAGAAGATAAAGCCAAATATTACAACAAAATGTGCAAAGATCTGGAATCAGAAAACCAAAATGGAAGAACACGCTCAGCATTTCTCAAACTGGGGGAACTGAAGAAATTTTCAAGCCTCTACTTTTGTTATTGAAAGATTCTCTGGGAAAATTATGGAATGATGCAGAAAGCAAGAGAAGATTAAAGGAATACACATAGTCACTGTACCAAAAGGAAATGATTAATGTTCAACCATTTCAAGAGGTAGCATATGATCAAGAGCCAATTATACTGAAGGAGGAAGTCCAAGGTGCATTGAAGGAATTGGCATAGAACAAGGCAGCAGGAATTGAAAGGATGAAAATCAAAATCTTTCAAGAAAGTGAGGAGACACAAGAGGCACTCATTCATCTCTGCCAAAAAATTTGGAAGACAACTATCTGGTCAACTGATTGGAAGAGATCCCTATTTGTGCCCATTCCAAAGAGATGTGACCCAACGGATTGCATAAATCATCTGACAATCCTTTTGATATCCTATGAGAGTAAAATTTTACTAAAGGTAATATAGAAATGGCTGCAAGCATACAACTTCCAGAGGTTCAAGCTAGATACAGAAGAGGCCGTGGAATGAGCAATATCATTGTTGATGTCCGATGGATCTTGGCTGAAAGCAGGGAATATCAGAAAGATGTTTACCTATGCTTTATTGACTACACAAAGGCTTTCAATTGTGTGGATAATGACAAGCTATGGACAACATTGTGAACTATGAGTATTCCGGAACACTTAATTGTGCTAATGAGGAATCTGTACCTGGACCAAGAGGCAGTTGTTCAAACAGAACATTGGAAAATTGAATGGTTTAAAATTTAAAAAAGGTGTGTGACAGGGTTGTATTCTTTCACCATACTTATTCAACCTGTATGCTTAGAAAATAATCTGAGAAGCTGGGTTCTATGAAGAAAAATGGGGCATCAGGATTAGAGGAAGACTCAATAACAACCTGTGATATGCAGGTGATACAACCTTGCTTGTTGAAAGTGAAGAGGACTTAAAACATTTATTGATGAAGATCAAAGAACAAAGCCTTCATTTGGATTACATCTCAATGTAAAGAAAACAACAATCCTCATCACTGGACCAATAAACAACATTCCTATCAATGGAGAAAAGATTGAAGTTGTCAAGGACTTCATTCTTCTTGGATCAACTAACAATACTCAGAGAAGCAGCAGTCAATAAATCAAATGACGTATTGCATTAGGCAAATCTGCTGCACAAGACCTTTTTAAAGTGTTGAAGAGCAAAGATGTCAGCTTGAGGACTAAGGTGCTCCTGACTCAAGTCATGGTATTTTCAATAATCTCTAATCTCATATGCATGTGAAAGCTGGACAGTGAATGAGGAAGACTGTAGAAGAATTGATGCCTTTGAGTTATGGTGTTGGAGAAGAATATTGAAAGTGCCATGGCTGCCAAAAGAACCAAAAATCCGTTTTGGAAAGAGTGCAGCCAGAGTGCTCCTTGGAGGCCAAGATGGCCAAACTTCATCTCTCATACTTTGGACATATTGTCAGGAAGGACCAGTTGCTGGAGAAGGATATCATGTTTGGTAGGGTGGCGGGTCAGAGAAAAAGAGGAAGACTCCAACGAGATGGATTGGCCAAGTGGCAGCATCGATGGACTCAAGCGTGGCAACATTATTGAGGTTGGCACCATATCGG
Organism: Chrysochloris asiatica; assembly: GCF_000296735.1. Taxonomy (NCBI): domain Eukaryota; kingdom Metazoa; phylum Chordata; class Mammalia; order Afrosoricida; family Chrysochloridae; genus Chrysochloris; species Chrysochloris asiatica. Next base: position 2,581,530 of record NW_006408557.1, read on the forward strand.
GCAGTGTTTCTTTCTGTTGTGTATAAGGTTGCTATGAGTTGGTACTGACTCAATGGCACCTAACAACAACAATTTGGACTTCCATTGCTTCTCATCTTCTCCTTTGCACTTTCAATGTATTCTCCATTTCTGAGGTCTTAGAATTAATAATTTGGATTTCTAATCGAAGCTTTTGTATTGTTTCAATATGTGCATTTTTTTTCCATTTTTGTCTTACAACATTTTCCTGAATTCCTCTAAAGTTTTTATTGTGTCCTCCTTGCATCCCTCAATCTTCTACTGATCATTTGAATTACCTAATTATCATTCTTTTGAATTATTTTTAGGATATTTCTATGGCCTTATCTTCCTCAGAAACTTTTTGTGGATAATCAGTTTGGCCATTTTTTTGAGCCATTCTCTCTTGTTTCTTCATGTGATTTCAAATTGTGTGGTCTCCAGGTTGTTGGGGGTTATTGAATCTAGAGGGAAGAAATATCTTGCAATGGTGGGCTCTTGCAATTTAAGTCGCTCATGAGGTGGTTGTGGAACGGGAGTAAAAGTAGAGTTTCTGGTCCTAGATAGAGTTCCCCAGTGTTTTCTATGTTCAGGGAACTCAGTTTGAACGTAGTTCATGGGTGCTCTTTATAGGAGAGTCTTAGGATCAATATTGCTTTAGCTATGTTATGTATCTTGCTTTTCCACATAAAGTTGAATATTGACTTTTCCTTTTATGCAAAAAAGGCTATTAGAATTTTGTTCAGGATTATGTTGAATCACTAAATCATTTTGGATAATATTGATATCTTAACAATATTAAGTCTTCCAATCTATGAAAATCTTTCTATTTATTTAACTGTTCTTTAATCTATTGTAGTAATATTTTATAATTTTAATTATAAGTCCTTCAAATCCCTGATTAAATTTATTCCTGAGTATTTTATTCTCTTTGATGTTATTATAAATGTAATTGTACCTAACTTTCAGATTTTTCATTACTGGTGTATAGAAACCCATTTGGTATTTGTTTGTTGTTAACTATGAAACTCTTAGGGCTGTTGATTCACCCAGCAACTTAGAAACTTTCACTAATGAAATGTAAGACATCTTCAATGTGCATAACAAGAGTTATGAGTGTGTAGGTGTGTAAACAAGAAAGAGAGAGATTTATCCAAGCTCTTTACATACATACTGTATTTAATAATTTAGCCATTCAAGAAACCTAACTTTGATGATCAAAAATATTATGGCATTTTGCTCCATTACATATCAAAGTCAACCTTTTGGCCTATAAGCCACAGCTAAGGACAACTGGATGGCAGAAGCAAACGAGTTTGAACTTAGTCCTTCACTAGCTAAATAATAGTAATAACAGATGTTGAGGTGTTGACTGGTTCCTTTGTTTAAGCACCTCACCTGAATTTTTTTCATTTAATAACCACAATACTATGTGGTAGGGATTATAATCATTCCCATAGTACCAAGACTTAAAAATAGACACAACAGTGAATACATGACAAATTTGAAGTGTTAACTCAGAATTTTAAGTTCATAAAGACAATTATCTAGTTATTTTATCTTAAGAAACAAAATAGACTATTATGTCAGTGATCACTTGTCAATGTTTACAAATTCACCACAGTCTACTAATTCAGTAACTCTCTGTCTTGATCTGATGATACCCTCCATTTCAATGCTTTTGTGATTTATTTAGAGTTGCTTTAATTTTTTTTTTTTTTTTCCTTTAAACCAAGAGGTGGGTCCATGATTTGGTCAACTTTTAGCTCTTTGTCTACAGAACAGTGCCAACATTGCAAGTGAGTTGAAATAATTAACAAATGAGACATTTTTTTCTACAGCCCACAAGTCCTGTTGGCTACTAAGGTTTATGTGATTAGGGCTAGCACTGAACAGCAGGGTGTGGCACCAGTGTTTCTGATCCATCGTGATTGCCATTAGTTCATTAGTCAAATTTGTTCAAATGATAAGCCCGGAGAATTTCAAAATCTCTCTGGGAGTAGGTGCAACCTAATGTTGGCTCTAGTTTACTAGTAATCAGGCCTGTCTAACTATAGAAAGTTGTTTCTTGAGATGACAGATATTTCTACTTATTCCTGTCATCTCTGCTCAAATAGTGCATGTTTAGTGGAGTTTTTCACTTCTACACATAGATTTAGTATATCTTTTCTTATGTTTATCACCGTCTTTTTCTGTGGTTGTGAATTTACTTGTTAGCTTTCATACTAACATTAGGACCAAACTCAAAAGCAAACACATGATTATGTAATTTCACCTGGGAATTTTCTTTGTTAATTTTCTTTGTTTTGTGAGGGCCTGCCACATAGAAAGCCTTCATAAAAAATGCAATGAATGAATGAATGCTTTCTGTCTTTTCTTATAATGATGGTACTGAATATGCATGAAACCAGCACATCTGTCTCATAAAGACCTTCTTTTTGGTGTTAGTTTTAAAGTATGCTAAATAGGTTTTGTCTGCATTTCAGTGGTATCCCAAATTAAGGTCCAAGCTTTGATCTCTTTTCTCATCCCCCATAGGGGCCAGAAACTTGTCTTAGTGTAGAAAGCTTCAGTCTGACCAAGGATGTGGTCTAGGATTGGGGTAAAATTGTAATCTGTGCCATTCTTTAACTATACATGTGCACTTGGAGCTTATTCTAGGGGCAGATTAGAGAGTTATGAAGGCTCATCCCATCCCCGAGTTCTGGAACTGTTGTTCTATCACTGATGTACAAAATACTTAATCCTTTATTAAACCTGACCTTCTGTTTCTTTGCAAAAGTTCCTGTGGTTTTTAAATACCAGAGAACCTTGGTCTTTTCACAGGCAAATTTTTCTTTTTTTAAAAAAAGGTATCTATGCAATGATGTCAACATTTCAATCTTCAGTTCTAAAGCCTGATATTATTTTATAAATATTGTATATTTCCACATACATCTCATTTCAGGGGAAAAAACATATTTTCCTTAGAAAGTACTGGCACATAGAACTCACAGATATCTTGAAAACTCAATACAGTTTTTGCAGTGGTCTCAAAAAACTCAGTTGCACTCATGAAAACTCAAAATTGCCTTAAAAACATACAAAGAACATTGGCATTTTAGAACCAAGTGTAATTCATTCACAAGCAGCACAATATTTGTTTATTTAACAAATGCTCACTGAGTAGCTGGTGTGTATCAGGCATTGTGCACTGTTTATACAAGAAACATAGGTCTTATCCTTACAATCTGATGGAGAAGACAACATAAGCAATTATGACAAGATAAAGTCAGTGGTGAATACTAGGACAGATATGCTGCAGAGGAATTGGAGGGACTGGATAGAGGAAGGGGTCAAGGAAGACTCTGGGTGCTTCTGAGGATCTGAACACTCTTTTATAATTCTTTCCAGGCTTCCATTGTCCTGGAAGTGAAACTCAAATGCCTCCCTGTACAAATGCAAGTGATCATTATTTTTACTTATCTCTAACTGCAATCCAACACTTCCTTCCATCGTGACTATAGTCACAAACTACAGGTCTTGTGACTTTGGCATTAATAGAAATCACAGATATTGCCTATTGCATTATACTTTCTGCAGATGTCTCAATATGCAATTTATGTTCATTGTACCCCTCATACTTATCTTAATAAAAGGATTTCCTCTGTAATCTTTTGTACTTTGTTAATACATTTAAAAACCATATTCCAGGTAGGATCCAAAATCTTTGCCTATTGCCAAAGAGGTCCATACCAAGCCCCCACACCAAACCATTACCACTGAGTCAATTCCAACTCATAATGGTCCTGTATAGAGTTTCTGAGACTGTAAATCTTTGTGGTAGTAGACATCCTTATCTTCTTCCATGGAGTAACTGGTGGGTTTGAACTCAATGCCTAAACAACAGTGCCATCAGATATCTGTGTCAAGGGGTACATGGACCACACACACACACACAAAGTCCTAACCCACCATTTTTTTCCTTATTGGCCACTACCCAAATTGCTCAAGCCTTATACCAGATCATGGGCTTCTTCCTCTACCTATAAGGCTCTCTCTAGAGCTATCTGCTCCACTGGCTTCTTATTTATTATTCAGGTCTCATTTCAGATCTCACTATCTTCACAATTTAGACCTATTCTCGAACTGTTCTTTAATCACTTGGCCTATTTGATTTCTTCATAACATTTTTTCCTACTTGAAATATTCACATTTATTGGTTTATTGGGAAACTCTCCCACTAGAGTGGACTTTATAGTAGAGCAAGAGTCTCAAATGCTTTGTCCTTTTGTATACCCCAGAGTCTCAACAAGTGCTGGAATGTAGGACTCAATAAATGCTCACTGGTCAAAGAGTGCTAGATAGGGTGTACAGAGACAAGAACAGCCCCAAGAACACCAAATGCATGAGCAAATGTATGAAAGGGACAGAGACAGCACTCAGGAGTATTTTTTGGAAACAGACTGACAACAATGTTGACAATATACATTAGTCTTCCTGCTCTCCCTGGCTTCTCTCAGCAAGAATAATGCAGGCCCAGTATAATTCTTCTGGATAAGAATAGATGATAAAATTGGAAGAATTCATTGATTTTTACAGACAAACCTGAAAAAAGACTAATGCATCAGATTGCTTAGCTCTATCTTATTGCCTAACCCTGCGGCCTATTTCCCCCAGTGAAGATGTGCTGGCATTATTTACATAATGTGCAACTACAAGCTACCAAGATTTGGGAATTGATATAGCTGGCCACAGACATTCTTTTCAAAGGTACTCACAATAAAATTAGATTTTTGAGCGAACTTGTAGCATACAATTCTGGTTCCCGAAGAGCATGCCGTGCAAGAGAGGAGAAAAAAGGTAAAAAAGCTAATGGGTTCCTTGCTGCCAGGATGCAGTGTCTTGACACACAGTTTGAGATGTCTGAATCTGACATTTAATAGCTGAGATGATAGTAGCCAAATAATTCTTGAGGTCACATTCATGCAGAGTTCCTGAAAAGGTGAGAAATCGCTGAAATCTATAATGACAAAGCTGATGAGAAGATTGATGAACTAGTGATGCTAACAGGACAGACCGTTAAAATAGCTTGTGGATGATTTATCCTCTTCATAGTAGATACAATTGACAATAGGGGAGTGCTAATTAGATACCAACCACTGTGAAAATACCAGAAATTTGTTTTGGCTTGGTATTGGTAATTTTATATTATTTAAGCAGAGTCCACATCATTTTTCAGTAAGTGTTTCTCTTTAGACTTAAATTTCATGTGCTTTCAATATTTTCTTCTTTTTCCTAAATTTTCAGCCTGGTTGATTTGAAATCAAAAATGAGAAAAAAGAAAAAAGTATGAGAGGAAGGAAATGACAATGAGAGAAATGGTTGTTGTTGTTAAGTGCCACTGAGTTGGTTCTGATGCACAGCAACCCTATATAGGGTTTCTGAAGAGTGGTTGGTGGATTAGAACTACCAAACTTGTGGTTAGCAGTCTAATGATTATCCTACAGCACCACACTAGGACTCTGAGAGAAAAGATAGTTTATTAAAAAAAAAAAAAAAAAAAAGAGGAAGGAAAAAAGAAGTTTAAATGTAATAAAATGAAATAATTAATGCTCACTTCTATTCCTTTCTTGTTGTTAGGTGCTATTGAGTCGGTATCCAACTCATAGCGACCCTATGCACAACAGAATGAAACATTGCCCAATCCTCTAGTCTGTTGCTTATTTGGATAATGTAACCATCATTTATTGAGAAACTGTCATGGGCTTGGTGTTTTGCTATGCATTTTATGCATTATAAGCATGACATATTGGGTTACACATTGAGTTGCTAACAGGAACGTCAGCAGTTCAAACTCACCAGGTGCTCCTTGGGAGAAAATGAGGTTAATCTGCTCCCATAAAGATTTACAGACTCACACCCAGAGTCCTAGAAACCCTATACAGGATGACAATCAGTCAGAACCGACTCAATGGCACACACCTACCACCACCACCATCTGCCAGACATTGTGCTAAGTGTGAATGAACCCTCACAACACTTAAAGAAATCTACTTGCTATAAGTAAGGAAACTGAGGCAGATAGGGAGTTAAAACATTGATTAAAATATGCTGTCTTCTTTTAATGAGTGTAAGAATTTCCATAAAGTAATTTCGACAAGGTCCTTCACATGGTAGTAATTTATGAGTTAAACTTTTGCTAAGAAATACAACTAAGACAATTTAAGGAAATGTGACACTGTAGAATAAGCACTGAGTTACTAACCAAAAGGTTCAAACCACCAGCATCTCTTCAGATACCCTATACAGGGTTACTATGAGTCAGAACTGACTCAATGGCAATTTACAACAACAGCAATAACAACATAAAGTAAATAAGCATTTTATGAAAATTAACTCTTAACTTCAGTTACAAAAGAGAAAGCAGTAAGTCATTCCCAAAATGAGTGAAATGCCAAGTGGCCCCTGAGTGGAAAGTAACTAAAATAGCCTGGAATAATTAGACATCTGGTACTTGGAAAAAATGTGGTCTCCTTCTGTTCCTTTTCTGGTTTGCACTGGGTTGGAATGAGGAGTCCTTAGAGGCGAGGATTGAAGACTAGGTGCATGCAGAGCCGAAAGGAGGTCAGCCTCCAAAATAGTCTCACAATCTGAAGCAGCTATAGCTAATTGCCAAGAGCTAACTTGCAAAGGCTTTTGAGGTAAAGTTGAGGAGAAACCTGGAGCTGTGTACAAAACAGAGGAAACTATTTTATTGGAGCCAAGGGAAGTGATGAGTCAGAAAGTCAGATTTGAATCAATTCTAACAAATGAAATGAGGTTGTGAGAAAGCTTATAATAGTACAATTATTAGTGAGGTAAGTAGGTAAATGTTTCTTTAAACATATAAAACAGCAAGTTGGATAGGAATCATCTATTTTAATAGCAAATGTAGATTACCTTTAGTACTATAAAGAATGCTATGTGGATAAAACCCAGATTGAGCAGAAGTAAGTAGAGTTCCATATGAATTTCAGGAGAAGAATTTATCTTGTATATTTTTAGAGTGTTTAGAATGAAGAAAGTAGGCAGGCATGACACAGAGACCTTTGCCAACATGTTAGGATGATACATTCTGGATAATATCAAAGTGCATATGAACTATGGTTAATATAAAAATAAATGAATGAACCAGGTATGCATCCATTTTGGTGCTTATTGACAGCAGGGCTGGTGATGGCAACAATGCCTACCATTCCAACAGATGCCAAAGCTAATGAATGCAGGTATCTTTCTATTCTTGAGGGTTAATGGGATCTTGACCATCAAGTAAAGACTTAGAGAGTCTCTGATTCTTGTTGTTAAGTGCCTTTGAGTCAGTTATGACTCATAGAGACACTGTATAGCATTTCCAAGGAGCAGCTAGTAATTTTGAACCACCAACCTTGTGATTCAAACCAACTTTGCAGTTCAATGCTTTATCCCACAGCACCACACTGCAAGTCTCTGATAGGAGTTCTTCTTTTTAATGTCTCTGTCAGAATCCTCTGATCTATGTCTGAACATCCACAACCATATTACTCTCACTAGTTCTTGGTGATGGGTTCTGAAGGCTTGCCATGGGCCCAACATAAATCTCACTGGAGTTTGTCATGCTGAAGTCACACCTCCAGTTCCAGCCTCTCATTCTGTTACTCATGATATTCGTTTGTTGGCAAATGAGAGCTTCAGTCAAAAGAAAGAGATTGTTGTTGTTGTTATGTGCCGTGGAGTCGGTTCTGACTCATAGTGACCCTGTACAGGGTTTCTGAGGCTATGAATCTTTATGGGAGCAGAAAGCCTCATCTTTCTCCCATGGAACAGCTGGTAGTTTCAAACTGCTGACTGTGAGATTAGCAACCCAATTCGTAACCACTACTCTACCAGAGCTCCTTAAAGAAAGAAATAGAAAGATCAAATATACTTCTGCGGCAGCAGCCAATGAAGAATAGCAGTCATGGCTGTGCACTACTGTATGGCCATTGGCTTCAACAAGGGTCACACATTAACCAAGAACAGGCGCAAGCTGAGGCATAGCCATTGCCTTGGGTGCCTCACCAAGTTCTTGTGGGGTATGACCTGGAGCTATTTGCCTTTGCACCTTATTAGCACCATGCCATGGAGCTGCTCTATGTCTCCAAGGACAACTGGTACTCAAGTTCATCAACAAAAGGTTGAGGAAACACATCAATACCAAAAGGAAGTGAAAGGAGCTCAGTAACATCCTGGCCACCAGGAGGAAGGTGGCAGCCAAGAAGGACTGAGCAGGTCCCTGGCCACCATGCCCCTCGTCCCCCACAAAAAATAATTTTAAATAACCTTTACAGAAACAAACAAACAGACAAAAAGATCAAATATATAATTAGACATGTTTCATGTCTGTGTGGTTGGTGGGTAGGTCTGTGGGTTTTTTGTGGGTGACTTTGCCGCAGTGGTGTCAGCAGAATCCTCCAGCAAAGGAAGCTGAATTTGATCCATGAACTTGAAGTTCGAGTTGAGAAACTGTACAACTACAAAAGAAATTATACATAGTTACAATTATACAATAACATATTATTATGTATACATAGTATATCATTTTATATTATAATTATAAAAATATTATTATAATTGTATATATAATTACAAATATAAATAATCAGGTAGGTTTCATTGGTGCAGCAGAATAATGCATTGAACTGCAAGATCATTTTGAACCACAAGGTCAGCATTTCAAGCCTACCAGCTGCTCCTGAAACCCTATATAGGGTCGCTATGAGTCAGAACTGACTAGGTGACATTTAACAACAACAACAGTGTTCTTTTCAGTTTGTCTTATAATTTTTTTAAGAGCATGGCAGGGATTTCCATTAATAATAAAGATGTAGAATTAGAGACTCGTTGACAGGAGATAATTGGCATAATATTGCATTCCCTTAAATTCTGTCTGAGAGTTCTGTGAGTAGAATTAAAGCTTTTAGGAGGAAATATACTTATTCAATCTATATGCTGAGCAAATAATTCAAGAAGCTGGGTTATATGAAGAAAAAATACTTCAGGATAGGAGGAAGACTCATTAGCAATCTGCCATATGCAGATGATACAACCTTGCTAGCTGAAAGTGAAGAGGACTTCAAATACTTACTTATGAATATCAAAGACCACAGCCTTCATTATGGGTTCCGCCTCAAGGTAAAGGAAACAAAAATACTCAATACTGGACAAATGATTAACCACAAGATAAATAAGAAAAGATTGAAGTTGTCAAATACTTAATTTTGCTGGAACCAACCATCAGCACTCAAGTCAAGAAATTAAAGAATGTATTGCATTAGGCAAATCTGCTGCAAAACACCTCCTTAAAGTGTTGAAGAGCAAAGATGTCAATTTGAGGACTAAGGTGTGCATGATCCAAGCCATGGTATTTTCAATAAACTCATATGCATGTGAAAGTTGGATAACAAGTAAAGAAGACCATAGAATTGTTGTATTTGAGTTATGGTGTTGGTGGAGAATATTAAAAGTACCGTGGACTTCCAAAAGAACAAACAAATCTGTGTTGGAAGAGGTACAGCTAGAATGCTCCTTGGAGGTCAGAGCCTTTGTCTCTCATACCTCAGGCATATTATCAGGAGGGAACAGTCCTTGGAGAAGGACATCATGCTTGGTAAGGTGGAGGGTCAGCATAAAAGAGGAAGACCCCCTAACAAGATGGATTAGCACAGTGACAGCAACAGTAGGCTCAAATGTAGCAATGATTGTGAGGTAGGTACAGGACCAGGCAGTGTTTAATTCTGTTGTGCCTAAGGTCACTATGAGTTGGTACTAACTTGATGGTACCTAAGAGCAACAATAACAGGAGGAAATTATATATATGTTGTTAACTGCCATCAAGTCCCTTGTAAAAACAGCAAGGCTGAGGTATCTGATCTCCTCTCACTTCCTGAGAAGGAGAGAGAATCACCATCAGCACCCATCCAAAGCTGATTCCTTTGAAGGAGACGTCAGACATACATTCTCTCTTTACCAATTTTGACACCAGATGTCCATCTCATGTCACTCTTTACTTCTCTACTGGGTTCCATAATTCATTACACAATGGCCACATAGAACTCTTGGCAATATTCACAATTATGGGGCTTCTGAGGGAAGTAGTAGGTTACATTTCAGGACTATGAAAAACTCAGGATACAGTTCTGTCAGAACAGATTCTCAGCCATGCCCACAGGCAAAATTCCCCCTGGGCCTTTGCCTCTTGGCCTCTTGGCTTTCAGACTCTCTAGGGACTCCTGCGCATCTAGTGTTGGCCTCTGCCTTGCTTAGACAAGTCTTACAAAGCTCTTTTGCTTTACCAACAATTGTACAGAGGCTGAGCAATTCTACCAGTAAGCCTTGGACTGAAGACGCTCAGCTCTCTCCTTACTAAGGATGGAGAATAGCTCTGCCAAGTGACCAGAGGCACCCCACTCACTAGCAAACCTCTTGCCTGAAGAATCTCAGTTTTCTTACTCTGTGGGCTGGGAAGCTCATTGTTCCATCTACAGCCAGTTTCCTGTTCTACTGTTTTTGCTGCCACCATTTTTCTGTCACTACTTACCACTCAATGTCTCTCGCTGTCACTTCCTGTTTAAGGTGTTAAAACTCTCTCTCTCTCTCTCTGTCTATCTCTATGTCTCTTGAGTCTAAGACATTTAGATGCAGAAATCCTAGGTCCAAAGGACATACCCTGCTTCCATGTCTTCTTTTTGGTGGTAGTGAAGTCTTCCTCTACTATGGAGTGGCAAAACTGAACAGTACACTTTTTGCATGGTCCAATCCCAACAGCATTTCAAGAACCTTGTCTACGTTATTAACAAGCTGTTAGCATAGTGGTTACAAATCGGGCTATAAACCACAAGGTCAGCAATTCGAAACTACCAGCTGTTCCGTAGGAGAAAGATGAGGCTTTGTGCTCATGTAAACATTTACAGCCTCGGAAACCCTGTACAGCATCGTTATGAGTCGTAACAGACTCCATGGCACATAACAACAACAATCTCTTTACTGGTCCACAAGCACCTAATTTATGTAATCCCACTCAATCAATGTGTGGAAGTTACACAGTCTATGACATCACAACCCTTGACAATAACACTGTTTCAAGCTTGAGGCTTCTGTATTTTAGTGACTTTGCAGCTGGTTAAATATTAACTTGAGGGTTTTATTTTGGAAAATATTAAAGTAATGGATATTGATTTTCTGTTGAATATCTACACACTACCTTTGAAATGGGAAAGAGGAACACAGTGTTTTCTGAAACCGTATGTATAAAATGAATGACAGATTCATTTCATGTCACTTTTGAGCAGTCCATATACCTCATTACATCTCCACAAAAGCAAAATTATTGATGATACAAATTCAATAGCATAAAATACATGAAGAAATGTTCATGATCACTAGCCATCAGAGAGATGCAAATCAAAACAACAATGAGATATCTCACACCAGTATTAACAGCAAAGATCAAAAAGGCAGAAGACAACAAATGCTGGTGGGATGCAGAAAGACTGGGACCCTCCTACATTGTTGGTGGGAATGCAAAACGGTCCAACCACTCTGGAAAGCAATATAGCGCTTCCTCGTAAGGTTGGAAATAGAAATACTGTATGACCCAGCAATTCCTCTACTTGGTATCTACCCACAAGAAATGCAAGTCAAAACACGAGTAGATATATGCACACCAGTGTTCATAGAAGCACTATTTACAATAGCAAAAAAATGGAGTCAACCAAAATGCCCATTAATTGAAGAATGGATAAACAAACTGTGGTACATACACACAATGGAGTACTACACTATCTTGAAGAACAACAAGGAAGCTGCAAGCCATCACATAACATGGATGAAGCTTGAGGACATTAAGCAGAGTGAAATCAGTCAGTCACAAAAAGAGAAATACCGTATAAGACCATTATTGTAAAAGACTAAGAAAAAGAACCCACCCAAAAGGGAGGGAGGAAAAAATTCAATAGTATACATAATTGTTACTGATGTTGTTATTGTTAAGTGTTGCTGAGTTGGTTCCAACTCAAAGTGATGCTGTATAGACTTTCTGAGCCTTTAAATCTTAATGGGAGCAGAAAGCCTCATCTTTCTCCCACTGAGCATTTGCTGGGCTCAAACCATGGGCCTTGTGGGTCACAGTCCAGTGTTTTCATATGATACCTTCATGCTCCCACTATACTTGATTGGTGGTGTAAACATGATTAGAATATGCTAAAATAGTAATATTTTAAAGAAACTAACAAAGCTCAAAATAAACAGCATTCTCATTTTATAATTGATAAATGAAATTTTGTTTTTAGTTCTGTCTGCACTGAATTTTAAGTGAAGTTTGAAGGAGTCAAGTCAATTCCTGTAAAATTTATAAGTGTGCTTTTACTTGGTAATGGCCTTGTACCACAGGCCCTTCAGTGGTAGAAAGTTCTGGGTAGAACTGGGTCCAGAAGTTCACTCCACTAGCTTATGTCCATTGACATGTTTCTTACTATCTGCTTACTAGCTGTCACTATTAGCTTGTCCATTTTTAAAATGAAGAAAATAGTATTGAACTCACAGAGTTGTTGAAGATATTTGTGAGTAGAACCAGGGTCAGGACAAAGTAAATATGTGTCTAGGATGAGCAATGTAAGAAGACAACTCAAGCTGAAGCTTTGCACTTGCATAGGCCTGAGAGTGAGTGTTTCCTTACATTTTGTGCCCCAGGCACCACATTCACTTCACAATAGTGCTCCCACTGTTAAAAAGATGGCACACAAAAAGCCCTATCACAATGCCTAAGTCATATTCAGATTCAAAAATTATCGCCTTTTCCCCTGTTTATCTTGTCTGCCTCATAGATATCTTTTGAGAAATAAATGAAAAAGTTGGTGAATGTGCTTGTGAAGTTCTTGTGTATTCAAATTAGGTACATGATAGATAGATAGATAGATAGATAGATAGATAGATAGATAGATAGATAGATAGATAGGTAGATAGATCTGTATCCTTATTTAACTATCAATCAATCTTTTTGCATCCTTCAATATTTTGCCATGTTGTTGTTGTTGTTATGTGCCGTGGAGTCGGTTCTGACTCATAGCGACCTAGTACAGGGTTTCTGAGGCTGTAAATCTTTATGGGAGCAGAAAGCCTCATCTTTCTCCCGCAGAACAACTGGTAGTTTCAAATTGGTGACCCTGAGGTTAGCAGCCCAATTCATAACCACTATGCTACCAGAGCAAGTCGAGGCTTGAATGTTATATTATATAGATAGGTATAGATATAGATCTAGATGGAGCTATAACTATAGCTATTAATATAGATATAGATAGATAGATACGCACACACATATTGGAGCTCTGATGTGGCACTGTGGGTTAATGCAATGGACTGCAAAGTCAGTTTGAGCCTCAAGGTCAGTAATTTAATCCCACCAGTCATTCCTCAGAAACCCTATACAGCGTCGCTGTGAGTCAGCAATGTGAGTCAGTAATACAACAGTATATACACATACATATGTATTAGATATAGTAGAAAAATGTATAAACAGGCACTTTTTACCAGAAAATAGTCGCTATGGGTTGACGGCACTTCACAACAACAACACAACCAGAAAATAGAAGGTTGTCAAAGAAATGCCTAGCATCAGCTGATCCTCAGAAACCCTATACAAGGGCACTTAGAATCAACTTGACAGCTACTACCCACACCAACAGCTATTATTTTCACCTTGGAGAATTTCAAATGAACCTGTGGAAGTTGGGACAGCAGGCATTTTGCAGGTCTGGTGTTCTTTTTATTTTTTTGTGTGTAAGTTTTTATTGTGAACTGAATGATAGTTTACATGTGAGAACATCAGCTTTACACCATCGTTTCATTGCAATGATTACAATCTCCTCTGTGAATCATCATTCAATATTACTTGCTTCCATCCTCCCCCCCCTTTTTTTTTTGGGAGGTGGGGACAGGGAATGAACACAGTAATGCTCAGGAATATAATTTAAACCACCAAGGACACATTCTACAAACCTGCCTCCTAGCAGCCAGCACACAGTCCCTCTCTTTCCATGAGTCCAGAGTCTTCAGCTGCTCCCTCTCCCCATGTCCTCATCTCTGCCTCCACCTCTGGTGTTGCTGTTTCTCTGGATAAGGTCCCACACTCTGCTTGTGCTCTTCTCTCTTAAAGGTCCCAGGGTCCTCTATTTCTGTATTGTAAGATTAACTACTCCCCAGTTTTTATTACAAAACTTCTACCTTTACAGTTGTGACATTCACAATTAGTCATGATAACAATTACTCATTATTGAATCACAAGAATCTTATCCCCATCTCTTTTCACCAGACACATCTAAACAAGATGAATCCTATTCAGTAGGGACTCTTACCTTCTCCAGCACATTCTTAAACTAAACTCCTTCTTGAAAACTTGTAAGTCAGTCACTTCATGCCTTTATCATTTCCTCATTTTAGGTAGCCAATACCTAACTTGCCTGTCCCTGTCTACCCTGTGTACAGAGGAGACAGGATTGATACTTAATGTAAATACTCCTTCCGTCTCTGTTGGTATCTTTAGCTACTACCTCCACAAGTATAGGTCAAGTTAATCAAATTGTAGCAATTTACACTTAGTTTTGTTTTTTAGACATTGGCTATCTAAAATGA
>NW_006408557.1:2601295-2629608 GCF_000296735.1 Chrysochloris asiatica
TTGATTTCTATGTGTTCCATCTGGCGAGGTCCATGTGTATAGTCGTCTGTTATGCTGTCTAAAGAAGGTATTTGAAATAAACAAATCATTTGTCTTACAGAAATCTATCATTCGTTCTCCAGCATCATTTCTATCACCAAGTCCAAATTTTCCAACTAGTGGATTCCTATAGATTTTAGAAATTTGTCCCTTGTCTGACATGTCATTACAAAAGATTTCTTCCCATTCATGGGCTCCCTTTTTACTCTCTTGGCAACATCCTAAATTTCTAATTTTTAGAAAGTCTGAATCATCTATTTTGTCTTCTTTTGTTTGTATAATTTTCAGTGTTTGGCATTCTGTGTCTGTCCTGTAACAGAGCCCTTAAATTTGTCCCTATTTTTTCGTTGATGATCTTTATAATTCTGGGATTCACATTTAGGTCTTTAATCCATGCTATGTTGGTTTTTGTACATGCCATGAGATAAAGGTCTTGCTTCAATCTTCTGCATATTGATATCCAGTTCTGCCATCACCATCTGTTGAAGAGACTATGTCTTTTCCACTCAACATACTTTGGCCCTTTGTCAAAGATCAGTTGGCTGTATGTGGATGGGTTATTTTCTGGATTCTCAATTCTGTTTGATTGACCTATGTATCTTTCATTGTACCAGTAAAAGGCTGTTTTGACCACTGTAGCCAAATAATAAATTTTGAAATCAGGGTGTGAGTGGCTTCCGATTTTGTTCTTTTTAAGCAATGGTTTGCTTATCCTGGCTATCTTTCCTTTCCATATAAAGTTTGTAATTGTTTTTTAATATCTCTCTAAAGCATGTCATTGTAATCTAGATTGTGATTACATATATATGTAGATTGCTTTGGGTAGTATTGACATTTTCACAATGTTCAGTCTTCCTATCCAGGAGTGTGATGTAGTCTTCCATTTTTGTAAGTCTCTTTTGATTTCTTGTAGTAGTGGTTTGTAATTTTATTTGTATAGGTCCTTTGTTTCTCTGGCTACATTTATTCCTAAATATTTACTTCTTTGGGTGGCTATTGTAAATGGTATTTCTAATTCCTAATTTCATTTTCAGCACTTCAGCACTGTCAGTATTAGTATAGAGGAATCCAACTGATTTTTGTATGTTGATCTGCCACTTTGCTGAATCTTCCAATGAGTTTCAGTAGTTTTTTTTGTTTTTTGTTTTTTTTTTGCTAAGTCTTTGGGGTTTTCTATGTTAGGATCATATTGTCTGCAAATAGAGAGAGTTTTACTTCCTCTTTGCCGATTCGGATGCCTTTAATTTCCCTGTCTTGTCTTATAGCTCTGGCTAAGACTTCCAAAACAATATTGAATAGGAGTTGTGTTAATGGACACCCTTTTCTGATTCCAGTTCGCAAAGGGAAGGCTTTCAGTTTCTCTCCATTGAGAGTGATGTTGGCTGTTGGTTTTATACATATGCTCTTAATTGTGTTGAGGAATTTCCCTTCAATTCCTACTTTGTTGAGTGTTTTTATCAGGAATGGATGTTGGAATTTGTCAAATGCCTTTTCTATGTCAATCAATATGATCCTGTGATTCTTTTCCTTTTTCTTATTTATATGGTGGATTACATTGATTGTTTTCTAATGTTGCACCATCCTTGCATCCCTGATATGAATACACTTGGTCATGATGTGTTATTTTTAAATGTGTTGTTGAATTCTGTTGGTTAGGATTTTGTTGAGAATTTTTACATCTATGTTTCTGAGGGATTTTGGTCTATAATTTTTTCCTTAGTGACGTCCTTCACTGGTTTTGGTATGAGGGTTATGCTTGCTTCATAGAATGTATTAAGGAGTTTCCCATCCTCGTCTATATTCTGCAATTGTTTGAGTAGAATTTGTGACAGCTCTTCCCTGAATGTTCGGTAAAACTCACCAGTGAAGCCGTCTGTACCTGGATTTGTTAGTTTTTTTATGACCTGGTCAATTTCTTCCTTTGTTATAAATCTGTTCACATTTTGTACTTTAATCTGTGTGACTTTAGGTAGGTTGTGCTTTTCTATTAATGTATCCATCTCCTTGAGATTTTCAAATTTGTTGGAGTACAACACTTCATAATGTTCTGTTACTATCTTTTTTATTTCTATTGGTTCTATTTTGACATCACCAATGTGGTTTCTTAGGCATGATATTTGAATCTTCTCCGTCTTCTCTCTTGTTAGGTTTGCCAATGGTTTGTCGATTTGATTAATTCTTTCAAGAAAGAGATTCTTGTCCTGTTGATTTTTCCTATAGTTTTTCTGTTTTCTATCTCATTTACTTCTGCTCTAATCTTTATTATTTCCTTTCTTCTGTTGACTGTAAGTATACGCTGTTGGTCTGGTACTATTTTTGGAGATATTGTATTATTGTGTTGTTTGCTTCTTTCTTCATTTGTATGTGTTCATTTTTTGCAATAAATTGTCCTCTCAACACTGCTTTTGCTGTGTCCCCAAATTTTTGTATGCTGTGTTTTTGTTCTATTTTTTTCTAGGAACTTTGTGAATTGTCGTTTAATTCTTCTACTACCCAGTGGCTATTCAGCAGAGTGTTATTCAGTTTCTTTGTATTTGACTTTTTTCCCTTGGTCTTTCTATTGTTGATTTCTAATTTGATAGCATTGTGGTATGAGAAGATGCTTTGTAGTATTTAGATGTTTGCAAATTTATAGAGGCTTGTTTTGTGGACTAAGACATGGTCTATTCTGGAGAATGCTCCATTTGCACTGGAAAAGAAAGTGTATTGTGCTGTTGAGTTGAATGCTCTGTGTACATCTATGAGGTAAAGTTGGCTGATTGTGCTGTTTAGTTCCTCTGTGTCTTTGTTGAGTTTCTTTCTGGTTGTTCTATCCTGTTTTGAAAGTGGTGTATTAAAATCACCCACTATTATTGTAGATTTGTCTATTTCTTTTTTCGAATCTATTAGAGTTTGTTTTATATATTTTGGAGCTCTTTCATTGGTAGCATAGATATTTATTATGGTTATATATATATTCAATTGACCCTTTAGTCATGATATAATGTACATCTTTATCTATCATGCTGGCATTTGCCGTAATGTTTATTTTATCAGGATAATATTGCCATTCCTGCTTGTTTTATATTGCATTTTGCTTGGTATATTTTTTTCCATCCTTTAACTTTTATTCTGTTTTTGTCTTTGTGTGTAAGGTGTGTTTCTTGCTGACAGGATATTGAAGGATCTTGTTTTCTTTTCCATTTGACCACTATCCATCTTTTAACTGGTGCATTTAATCCATTGGCATTCAGTGTAGTTATTGACAGGTATGAATTAATTGCTTTCAGTTTGTTTGTTTTTATATGGTGCTGCTGGTTCCTTTGTTCTGCATGTCTTCCTGTGCTGAATTAATGTTTTTTGTGTTCTTTCTTATCAATTTCTTCATAGTTTTACTGTTATCATGTTTTTCTTGGATTTTCATTTTTGGTGTGTTGTGAAGTTTTAATTGTCTTTGAGGTTTCATTATGTTCTATTAACTTTACGTCCATTTAAAACTGTTTGTTTTATTCTGTAATCTTCCTGACCTCCTCACCACTTGGATCTCTGTTCCTGTTTTAAAACTTCTTTCACGGTGTGATTGTTTTGATCATAGATTTACCCTTCCAGATCCTCTAGTTTTGTAGTTTTGTTCTATTCTGGACTCTTCCATTTGTTGATTGAATTACAGTTGGTGCTGCTACTTATGTTAATCTCTGTTTGTTGCCTGTTCTTGTTGGTTCTCACGCCAAAGATCTCCCTTTAGGATGTTTTAAAGTGCTGGATTGGCTTTAGCTTCTGTTTATCTGTTTATATTGTTTTTATTACACCTTTATATTTGATTGACAGCTTTGCTGTTTAGACGATTCTTGGTTAGCAGTTTTTTTGTTTTTTTTTTTTCTTTCAAGGTTGTATATATGTCTTCCCATTGTCTTCTTGCCTACATGGTTTCTGCTGTGAAGTCAGAGCATAATCTGATTTGCTTGCCTTTGTATGTAGCACTTGTCTTTTCCATAGCTGCTTTCATGATTCTCTCCTTGTCTTTGAGTTTGGAGAGCTTGATTATGATAAGTCTTTTGGGGTCTATCCTTTCTGGGTTTGTTGAGATTCTTGCAGGCTTATTTTTTTCTTTTGTCAGGATGGTAGGGAAATTTGCTTCCAAGAGCTCTTTAACTATCTCCTCTGTGGACTTGTGTGATTCTTCCTGTCACATAATGCCAATAATTCTTAAGTTATTCCTCTTCATATTGTCCAACATGAATCTTAGACTTTCTTCACATTTTTTAAATCATTTTTTTCTGCTTGCCCTTATGTTTTAGCAATGTTGAGAGATTTGTCTTCCAGCTCACTAGTTCTGGCTTCCATCTCTTCAGTTCTATTCCTTTGCCCTGTCAGTGTATTGTCCATCTCTGATATTTTATTGTTAATTGTTTGAACCCATTTTTGCAGGTTTTGAATTGTTTCTAATGCTGTATCTATCTTATTTGATTGTTCCTGTAGTGTTTTCCTGACTTCTTCCTAACTTTTCTCAACCCCTCTGTGGAGCATTTTGATTCACCTCATTATAATTCTCCTGAATTCCTTCTCAGGCATGCCCAAAGCCTGCCCTCGTTCTAATGTGATGTCTAGATCTATCTCCTACTTATCTGTCCCAGTCATTCTATCTTGTTTCTGGACATGTGGTGATGTGTTCATCTGTTTCTTGGGCATCTTCAATAGTTATCTGTGACATCAATAATTAGATGGATGAATGTGGATGTTTTATTATGCTTTTTGATTGCCTCCTGGTAGATGTGATCAGGAAATTGGCTTCCCTTTTCCCTCTTCTTATTACTCAACTCAGAGTAACTGTAGCAGTTGGCTGCCTACCTGGTGTATAGCAGCTAGTATTGGCGCTTTCCTGTATGATGGGATTTTATAGAGTGTGCTTATAGCTTGACTATATGACTGCAATTGCTGTCTCTTCTTGGGTAATGTACAGCGAAAAAGAGCCCCCTAAACTTAAATGTTGTTGTTGTTAAGTATCATGGAGTCAGTTCAGGCTCATAGTGACCCTGTACAGGGTTTCTGATGGTATAAATCTTTACGGGAACAAAAATCCTCATCTTTCTCCCACAGAATGTCTGGTAGTTTCGAACTGCCGACCTTGAGGTTAGCAGTCCGATTCGTAACCACTACACTAGGGATTAAAATACAAAACAACAGCAAAAAAAAAAAACAAAAAAACCCAGATTAGATATTATAATCTATAATTAGAGCAAAGAGAAAAGGGAAAAAAAAAAATCTGTAGCAAAATATGCATATGACTTCACCGTCCTTTTCTCAACTTCATGCCTTCAAGGACACTTGAGAAATTTCAAGATGTCACTGTTTGTCATTAGGATGTAACTCAGGATTTAGTTTTTGTGCTGTTTTCCTTTTTAATCTGTTTTTCTCCTGTTCCACAAACGCTGTTCAGGCTTTTTTCCTAGTGATGAATAGTTCAGGGGCAGCTGTGGCCATTTTGTGCTGCTGTTTGATTTTAAGTGGGGACTTTCTCTTTAAATTCTGCTGAACAGATCTGTGCACATGGGTAGTAGAACCCTCCAGGGGTGGAGGCGGGGTGTCCACTCACTCAGGTCCCGCCTCTAGTTACCAGAATGGAGGTGCACAAACAATTAGACACCAATGAACAGAGACAAAAACCAACAGAATGTCCAGACTTTTATCTCCAAGAATGTGTCAGGCATCAGGTGTGGCTCTGATCTTTCTCCCACTCCATCTTGCCCAAGATGGCCATTTTGAGAATTGCTGAGACTGTCTGATCAGACAAAATACCAGTTTTCATGCTTCCACTACAAATTCCATAGGCTGTAAGTCTTCAAACTTTCTAAATATTCCTTTATATGTCGTTCAGGGTTGTGGGACCATCCCCTGAACCTTCTGCATCCGGTATTCTGTGTTATTGCTGCCTGAGGTTTGCACCGCATATCTCCCTAATCCACCATTAAGCCCCAGCCCTGCCAGGTCTGTCATTGTTACAACTCATAATTATGTTTCACTTGGGTAAGTGGGGTAGCAGGAAATAGCCATCAAATGGAATATCTGCATGAGCCATGAGAACCCTGTGATACAATTGTGGAAGAACTATAACTCCATATGAATTAAAAGTGAATTTATTCAAAGCAAAAAAGGGTCTTTTTTTCTGAGGAATGGATGCTGCCAAGTATTTTATCATATAAGTGATCCCAGATAATTTGGGTTGAGTTCAAGCACAACACACTTTATAAAATGCAAATCTGCAAATGCAAAACTGAATTTTTAGAGCCATTTCATTTTAGATATGTTATTTTCTCCTCTGAACTTGAAGATAACTTTAGCATCTCAAGACTGTTGTTGAAAGGATTGTGTTTGAATCAGACAAGGGGCTGATTTAGAATAGATTTGGCTGAGGTCTTCCTTCACCTGGGGAGAGGTGTGTTCTCACTCGGTTTTCTGTACACCAGCAGGAAAAGAAGTTGTGCATATATGGTGTATATATCTGGTGATTTAGGAACTCATTTAGGCTATTCTGTAGTCATTAGCATGTTGAAGAAAAGTAGAGCTTTTCATGAATCACAAATAATTGTTTTCTTGGCCTGTTCATTTTACAATAAAAGCAAACTCAGATTTCTGCTGTAGTTGAGAACTGATTGGAGACTGAAAACCTGCCTGTATCTCTGCTTTGTATTGTGGACCAGGTTTACCTTCATTTGTTTTCTCCATGAAGAGGTGGTTTCCATATTAATGGTTCACCTAACATGTAGATGATTGATACCTACCATATACTAAGCACTTCTGAAAATCAAGCCATATTCTAAGAGCTTTACATGCATGAATTTATCTAAATTTCTTAACAATCCCAAGAGCTACATGTTTCTATTTTCATTTTGCAGATGTAGAAACTAAAGCACAGCTTATAAACATTCTCAAACTAGTGAATATATATTGTGTAGCCAGAAATCAACACCTTTGTACTTGGCACAATAGATTAAATGTTTGGCTAGTAACCAAAATGTGGTGTGGTTTGAACTCATGAACTATTACAAGTGGGAAAAAAAAAATGTGGCAATTTATGTCTATAAAAATTACAACCCTGCAAACCATTTGGGGCCATCTCTTATAGGGTCATTTCAGAATCAACAAAAACATATTTTTAAATGAGTTTTGGCTCACATTTTTCCTAATAAAATGACTTTTAAATTCTCATGGAAGCAGCAGTCAAGAAATCAAACAATGTATTGCATTAGGCAAATCTGCTGCACAAGACCTTTTTAAAGTGTTGAAGAGCAAAGATGACAGCTTGAGGATGAAGGTGCGCCTGACCCAAGCCATGGTATTTTCAATAACCTCATATGCATGTGAAAGCTGGACAGTGAATAAGGAAGACCATAGAAGAATTAACACATTTGAGTTATGGTATTGGAGGAGAATATTGGAAGTGCCATGGGCTGCCAAAAGAACCAATAGATCCATTTTGGATGAAGTGCAGCCAGTGTGCTTCTTGGAGGCTAAAATGGCCAAATTTTGTCTCTCATACTTTGGACATATTGTCAAGAGGGACCAGTTGTTGGAGAAGGATATCATGTTTGTTAAGGTGGATGGTCAGAGAAAAAGAGGAAGATCCCCAACGAGATGGATTGGCCAAGTAGCAGCATCAACAGACGCAAGCATGGCAACAGTAGTGAGGTTGGCACAGGATTGTCAGTGTTTCATTATGCTGTACATAAGGTCACTATGAGTTGGTACTGACATGATGGCACATAACAACAACAACAATAATGGTTCAGATATGGTACATGGGTTGCAATTTCATGATAGTCTCTGCTCTAAGTGAATGATGAGTCACCATGAGAGGTTTATGTTTCTTCTTTTTGTTTTATGGAGGATGAAGGTCTATCACCTATTGGCAGCTTCAAGATAGGGGATTGTATAATGTAAGGACATATCTTGTATAGCGCCTATTTATAGTCTTACACACATTTTAAGTGAAGATGGGTTAGCTTACTGTACTATGCAGTACAGTAGACATTTAAATTAAAATTCAATTACACACTCTGACTAAACACATTTCAAGTGTTCAACACTCACATTTGTTTACTAGTTAGCATAATAGACAATGCAAAGATATATAATTTTCATCATTGCAGAAGGTTCTTTTGGACAGCATAGAAGCCCAATTTTCTTATGACCAAGTGAAATAAGAAACAGCTCAGATAAGATTCAAGAAAAAACAAAATGCTTGCTTCCCGTACATTTTTTTTCAGATTTCTTTCCCTATGTGATTAAAATTTCCACCATATGAATACTGGTTTGTATGATGGTTTGGGGGGGGGGGGGAGTGTTCTAGTCTATGCTATTGAGCCAGTACAGTAATGCTTGCATTGAAATAATTTAGATGTTTTCTTTAGATTCAAGTATTTGGGCTCCACTTTATGTATATTCACCTGATACCTATAGGTAGATGAACCCAGGAATGTCAGTTCCTTGGAATTTCCTTTGGGGATCCTAATGGAGTCCTTGGGTTAAGCATCATTCATTACTGCAAACTGAATTCCCAAGTCATTCCAGTCTTGGGACCATAACTTAAAGAAGTAATTTCCAACATATGCAGGCATTGTTTTTGTTGCTGTTAAGTGCCATCGAGTTGGTTTCGACTCACAGCAATCTTGTAGAGGGTTTCTGAGGAGCAGCTGGTAGATTTGAACCACCAATCTTGATGTTGAAACTGACCTGTGGTCAAGTGTTTATTCTGCAGCACCACACCAGGACTCCTGATACATGGTATACCATGGTATAATTCAGAACTACAAGATCCCCATTCCTTGTACAGTAAAATGTTCAAAACCATAGAATGCAGCACTCATATTATGAAAAAGACCTTCCTAACTTGTATTTAGTATTAAAATATTGTTGTTACTATCAGTGCTATTTAAACACTGAAATAATAAGTATAAATGCTCTGGTAAAGGAAGACTGATACTTAAGTTATATTAAAAGGAAGCTTAGGAAAGTTAATTATCATTTTAGTCTCCTGCTTACATCATGTCTTTTTAAACCCTATGTAAACTTTAATGTTTTTTCACACAAAAATCCAAGCATCTGTATGCCACTTATAGAGTTGTCAGTATTACGACTATGATTTGACCTCATGAATCTGTCCTAATGTATCCCTCATGCTAATCTATTGAATTCCTTTTTGTGTTTGTTTTTAAAGTTTTTATTGTCAATTGAATGATAGTTTACTTGGAAGAACATCGGTTTTGCACTCATAATATTGTATTTGGTTTCATTGCAATGATTACAATCCCCTCCATGCATCATCATTTAACAGTATTTGCTTTTTCTATTCCCATTGGTTTATTGTTGTTGTTGTTGTTGTATTGATGTACACAAAAACACTCAGGAACATGTAATCCTTTAAACAACCATAGGACACATTCTGCAAGCCAGCCTCCTGGCTGCTAGCACACAGTCTTTCTCTTTCCATGTGTCTAGAGTCCTCAGCTGCTCTATCTCTCCATGCCCTCACCTCTGCCTCCATCTCTGGTGTTGCTGCTTCTCTGATTAGGGTCCCACTTTCAGCTCATGCTCTTCTCTCTTGATGGTTCTAGGGTCCTTTGTTCTGGGAATGTAAGATTAACTACTTTTCCCTTTATGTTATAAAATTCTACCTTTACAGTTGTGACAACTGAAATTAGTCATGATAACAATGACTTGCTATTGAATCAAAAGAAACTTATCCCCATCTCCTTTAACCAGACCCATCTAGACAAGAGGAAAACTATTCAGTGGCAATTCTACCTTCCCCCACATACTCTGAAAACATGTAAGCCAGCCACTTTGTGCCTTTATGTTGTTGTTGTCAGGTGCCATCGAGTTGGAACCCACTCATAGTGACCCCATGCACAGCAGAACGAAACAATGTCCGATCCTGGGCCAACCTCACTACCGCTGCCACACTTGACGCCATCAATGATGCCACCTGGCTGATCCATCTCGTTGGGGGTCTTCCTCTTTTTCTCTGACCCTCCACCTTACCCAGCATGACATCCTTCTCCAACGACTGCTCTCTATGGACAATGTGTCCAAAGTAGGAGAGACAAAGCCTAGCCATCCTGGGCTCCAAGGAGCACTCTGGTTGTACTTCTTCCAAAACAGCTCTATTGGTTCTTTTGGCAGTCCATGGCACCTTCAGTATTCTCCTCCAACACCACAACTCAAAGGCATCAATTCTTCTACGATCTTCCTTATTCACTGTCCAGCTTTTGCATCCATATGAGGCTATTGAAAACACCATGCCCTGGGTCAGGCGCACCTTAGTCTTCAAGCTGACATCTCTGCTCTTCAATACTTTCAAAAGTTCCTGTGCAGCAGATTTGCCCAATGCAATACGTCGTCTGATCTCTTGACTGCTGTTTCTGTGAGTGTTGATAGTTGATCCAAGAAGAATGAAGTCCTTGACAACCTCAATCTCTTCTCCATTGATATGAATGCTGTTTATTGGTCCAGTGGTGAGGATTTTTGTTTTCTTGACATTGAGTTGTAATCCATACGGAAGGCTGTGCTCTTTGATCTTCATCAGTAAATATTTTAATTTAATTTAATTTAATTGTGCCTTTATAGACCCCCATTTTAGGTAGCCAATGTCTAAGTTGCCCATTCCTATTACCAAGGGGATAGGCTTGATCCTTGATTTGAAAACTCTTTCCCTCTCAGAATTTTGAGCTATTACATCTATAAGTATGTGTCACATTCATCAAATTGTAGCAATTTACATTTGCTTCCTTTATCAAATTTCTTTATTGTCCTTTAATCAAGCTCTGGTCATCAAGCCATCAAAATTAGGTCAAATGAGTACTATCTGCAAGTCTGGGAATTCTTGTGTGTCTCCCTCCTACTTCAAATTATCTGGACACTTTACTTTCAGATCTAGCCCTCCTTGGCTAGGTCAGTGTCCAAGGGCTCAGGAGTTTCCAGTCTCCCCATACTTTCAACAAACCAACCCTTCCTCTTCTCTCTCTCGTCTCAAGGTTGACATGAGTCTATGGAATGGGGTCGAACTTAGCCCATATCTTCATTACAGACATTCTCCCACTTCCAGTCACATGTAGACCATTGCAGTTGCCAGCAAGCTTCCATACCTGCTTGTGTGTTACCTTTGAGTTTCAGTCTTGGAGGGAGTTTGTCCTGAAGAGACTTGATTACTTGTCTTTATGGCTGCTTGGCAAACAGCTTGCTAGTTCTTGTAATAGCCGAACAGACTGCCATTTTTTATTTTGTTTATCCTGCTGGTCTTTCTTTAAGGATGTATCTGCTGTTCCTCAAGCCACTCTGGGCTGGTCTGATGTCCTTTCAAGTGGGAATGGCCCACCTCAGAAGGCTCTGGATGAGGCTCAGGATTCCATCTAAGGTCCTATATTCTACAAAGGCTCCATAAGAAGCCTATTTCACTGGACAAGTTCTAGAACCCCTTTTAGGTATTCCAGTCAGATATAGGCTGAAGACAGGCTTACAAGTTTCCTGTAATCGAGTTTCCTGATATTCCTTTCTATCCCACTCAAGTGTCTATTTTACAGTAGTAGGCAAGGGAAACAATATCCATAAGACAATCAAGCATCTTAACATTATTCCCCCTCTTTTACCCATTCAGACTGTGACTCAATCTCTGTATCATGGAGCCCTGTTATTCTAAGGTTGAGTATACATCACTGTTTACCTCTGTCCCATTTAGCCAATGCAAACTTGTCTAAGTGTTCCCCTATCTACCTTCATCTTCCATCCTCCTCCCCCTTCTTGTGTATTACCCTCCTTTTCCTTGTATATTGCCCTCCTCAACACCCAAACTATGATGTATCTATCCCTTAACTTGTGTTCTACCATCCCCTCCTTTTTTTTTTTTTTTTTTTTGATTAAAAAATCATATCGGATGCTGTTGTCATTGTTGTTAAGTGCTGAAGAGTTGGTTAAGACTCATAGCAATGCAATATAGGGTTTCTGAGGAGCGACTGATAAGGCTTGAACCTTGCAATTCAAACCACCCTTGCAGTCTAGCTCATTAACCCACACTGTCACCCCAGAACTCCATCAGATGTTGTAGAGGAAATTTTAAAAAATGTATCATACTGTCCCTAGAGAATAAATAAAATTAGGCCAAAAAACATTTGTTTATAAAACAATTATATTCCAGTGACAAAATGGTATACAATTTGTTTCCTAAAAGAATGTTACAGATATTACATAAATCCCATGTTACAAATATTACATAAATCCTATAGAGATTTAAAGGAGCTCTGGTAGCACAGTAGCTACAAATTGGGTTGCAAACCGTAAGGTCAGCAGTTCGAAACTACCAGCTTCTCCGCGGGAGAAAAATGAAGTGTTTTGCTCCCGTAAAGATTAACAGCCTCGGAAACCATGTGCAGGGTCGCTATGAGTTGGAACCGACTCCACGGCACATAACAACAACAATAAACATAGAGATTTAAAGAAGGAAAATATTGTTTTAGAATAAACCGATCAGGAAATGTTTTATGGAGTTGAGCAAAACTAGCATAATGACAGATAAGTAACGTGTGTATGATTTGATGGGAGTAGAAAGAAAGACACTGAAGTTGATTTGGGTGTGTGGGGACTGAAGGATGGTATGAGCAAAGAAAGAAAATTAAATATATATGCTTATAAAATAAATAATTTGAATTTGCTTGGTTCTTACGGATGGGCTGACCAATTGCTTATGAAAATTCTGAAACTTTATATAATAATTTGTTTTAGTTAGGAGATTAAAAACCCCACATATTCAGAAATTAGTACACCATATTGGAAGTGTGGAGTCCTGGTGTGGCGCTGTGGGCTAATGCATCAGACTGCAAAGACATTTGAATGGCAAGGTCGGTGGTTCTAGCTCACCAGCTACTCCTTGGAAACCCTATACAGGGTCATTATGGGTTGGAATTGACTCGACGGCACTTAACAAAAGCGACAATTTTGCAAGTGTGGGCCATCTTCCTATGGTGGTTGGCATTTTTTTTTTACTTCACAATTATGATGCACATTGGTTAATCTGTGTTTTAAGAGGGAATGGATGTCCTTCTCCCTTACTACCACACATATTTTTTCTGGTTCTCCATTAAAGGACATGACCTTCCAAGAGAGCAAATAGAATATCACCTATACCAGAAACATGGGAAATCCTCTAATAATCAGCATTTCATAGGCTCAGTACATTCATCCTCTGTTTCATAATGTTGTTAGCACATATCTCACTGCATATTAGAAATCAGAAAATTATGGCCATCTCATTTTCATAGCTGTTGTAGTGGGAGAATGCCAAATACTATGTAAAATATAACCTTTAAGTAAAAGGAAGAGAACTTACAATTTCAGCTTTTTTTTCTTTTTTCTCCGTTGTCTGAGCTGGTGCCTTCTAGCTGTAGAAGATTGTATGAAGAATTCTATGTGTTCCTCAGATAAAATTACATGAACCCACTTGGTGTCAGTAAATATTTGTAAATGTTTTGGTTTTCATTTGTTTTAAATGCAAATTTCTGAAAAAAAGGTTTCATTCAAATAAAGACTCCTCACTCATTTTTCTACAGTAATATTACGAAAATCTTAGTTAATGGAATTCAACTGTGTTTTAGCAAGCATTATAAAACAATAGTATGAATTGTATGAAGAAAAGAAAATCTCTGAATGGAAATGTTTGATAGAGAAAATGAATGAAAAAGAAAATGAAATAAGGATTATATATTCACTATTTAATAGCAAATGGATTCAGCTAAATCCATATTCACTGCCACCACCTACATCAGACTCTCTCCCCAGATTCCTAACTGAGTTGTTACAGCCATTTTTCTGCCGCATTATCTATCCAGTATCAACCTCATACTTGTCTGTTAAACTTCAGTGACTGCTATCGCCTATCCTTTCCAAATCTCTAAGTTTCATCAACATATGGCTTCACAGTGGTCTAAGGTTCATTACCAGTCTCTGTAAAGTTTCCCAGAAGTCCATTTAAATTTTTTAGGAAAAAAAAAACTTTTTATAAGAGCCAAAAGCCAGGAGCTGTTCTCTGCACATATGAGTCTAGGAAAGGATTTGAGAGCCAGTTGGCACAGCTTTTCTGGAGACCCTGCATTTTCCATATCTCTTTCCCTCCTCCCCTTGGTACCTTCTGTCTTTGATTCCATTTTCTCTATAGCACTTATCAACACTTGACAAATCATGTCCTTTACTTATTTGGTTTGTTGTCTATCTAGTCCTACTAGAAAGTAACCATTACTGTTGTTGTTGCGTGGCATTGATTGGTTCTGGCTCCAGGTGACTCTATATGTGGTTTCTGAGGCTGTACGTCTTTACAGGAACAAAAAACCCCTCATATGTCTCCCTCAAATAGGCTGTTAGGCTCCCCCTGACAACCCTGTAGTTCACAGTAGTTCTTATCCTACAGAGTCACTGTGTTCCCAATCGTTGTTAGGACAAATATTTTTAATTATTTGATTCAATTTTATGATGCTCAGTTCCTAGAACAATGCTTTCAATACAGTAAGTGCTATATAAATATTTATAGAATAATAATGCTGATTTGCAACTGAAAATGTTTGTACCCAGAGACATTTGGCATTGTCTAGAGATATTGTTGTTGTTTTATTTATTGTCAGGACTGCGTGAAGAACATTGCTGGTATTTATAATGTACAGGACAGCGTGTCATGGCAATGATCTGATCCCAACATGTCAATAATGCCAAGGATGAGAAAGCCTGATGTAGTGTATGGAGTCTTTGATAGGAAGGCTGGCTACCATCTCTCTGCTAACCCTGGGGCCTATCTCCTAGATTAAGTCTTCTTTGTCTCATCACTTAACCACATATTTCTAATACTTATTGTCCTTCAGAAATGTAAATCTCTCAATTGCCCCTTTGCAGTTATGTGGTTTCCTGAAGAAAAGGAAACAAATGTCTATGTCCAGCTACCATCTTTAACTTGAAATTGTGTCATCTAGAAGGTCGTGCTTAAATCTCACCTTTTTTCTGAAGCCTTAATATGATTCTAACCACTATGACATTCTTTGTCCTATGAATTGTTAGAATATTTACCATCAGTTTTTCTTATTTGTATAATGTATTAAATAGTGCTGTATCTCTAACAAGGCAACCTCCAAATCATTATAGCTTAAAGAAGTTGGAAATTTATCTTTCTCCAAAGTAACATTCTGACATTTGGAAGTCAACATCAGTAGGATGATTTTGTTCCATGTAAGTGATTAGAGACCTAGGCTTGTCCTGCTTTGTTATTCAGCCATTCCCAGAGCATTGTTTTCAATCACATGGGAAAAGAGCTGGAAATGGAGTTTCTTATTTTCCCAGACTGAGAAGGACTGAGAGGCAAGTTTTGTGTCTCATTGTCCATTTAATGTTGTGATACTGGATGTGTGTGTATGTGTATGTGAGTGAGAGATGAATGCTCTCTAAAATATTAACGATAGTTATTTCTGGAAGGTAGAATTACAAATGATTTTAATTTTCATCATTTCCTCCTCTACTAATCGCTTACACTGAACATATTCTGCATATACTTGTGGGCAGTTTTCAATGTTCTTAAATCACTTGTTTAAACTGACTACTGAATTGTCCCTGTATGTAAAAAGCCTACCAAAGAAAGTAGGAAATTTCTTGAATAGAAGATGAGTTGTATTTATGTAAGAAAACAAAGAACTCAAATACTGTAAATCTAAGCACAAAACAAAGCAAAAAGCAGTCTTATCTGGGTTTCTGAATTGAAAAGAAAAATCAATGTATCTTTTTTTCTTTTTTTTTACATTTTGTGATATGAGTCAGTGTTTAAAGATCAAATTGGTTTTGCATTCAACATTTCATACACATTTTGTTTTAAGTGACATTGATTGCATTCCCCAGAAGGTCACAGCACTCTTCTGACTTCCTTCCTATGTTTACTGTTTCCATTCTTCCTTCTTTCCTATCTGTTCCTGCATGCTGATCTTTATCCCTGAGCATACTCTGTCCTTTTGATCTCATATGGTTAATTCTTGTAAGGAGTGCATGTTTCCCTGGTGTTACTGTTCACCCTATACACCTGTCTATTATTTGGTTGAACGCATACCATAGGAGTGAGTTCAGTTCCAGGTCTGAAGAGCATGGGTCATAATCTTGAGAGCTCCATCAATCTCCATCAGACAGTATGCCTAGTCATTTTTATAATTTTGAACTTTGTTTCACATTTTCATACTATCCTATCTAGGACCCTCTACTGTGATCTCTTTCAGAGTGGACAACAGTGGTAACCAGGCATCATCTAGTTCTTTTTGTCTCTGGCTCATAGAGATTGAGGTTTGTAGGATTGTTTGGACTAACTTTTTCCATGTGCCTTTGATTTTCTCATTCTGTTCTGCTCTGGATGGGAAGAGACCAAGAGTTGCACCTTCAAAGACTGCTCACAACCTATTAAGATCCTAGTCACTATTCATCAAAATAGGATGTAGAACATTCTCTTTGTGGACTGTCCTTAGGTGCTATGTTACACCAATGAACTTCATGGCCCCACCTATGCTCCTACATTTTCAAGCCCAGCTATTCATTCCCTTAGGGTGTTTGCTTATGGTTAAGAAGTTTGCATACCTTTGCCACCTGTTAGTTTTTTTATATACATGAATATATTTACACACATTTGTATGCCAAACGTATACAGATTCCTGAGTATAGTTTATTTCACCTACTCATCCATGTTCATCTTGCTTGTCTGTCTGTGTAGATGAGTGTTTCTTTAACATATGTAATAGTATTTACCCTTGTGCCTTTAACTCTTGTGCTCCATCCTGATCATCCCTTTATGAATATTGCCTTTCCCTTCACCCAAATGAATATATATGCTAGCTCTGTAGATTAGGTGTTGGCCTTCTAACTGAAAAATCCATGGTTCAAACTCACCAGCTGCTCAATGGGAGCATATGCTTGCTCATACAAACATCTACAGTCTCAGAAACCCTTCATAGATTCAATATAAGTAGGAATTGGCTTAATGAAAATGGGTTTAGTTATGTTTGGAAATTTTCTAGTTAGCAATTTTTCTTTCTCTTCCCTCCCATCCCTTTTCATCATCAAATTATTTTTTTTTTCTTGTGTGTAACACTTTTCCTCACTTTTTTTTTTTTTTTTTATAATAGTGGACTGATACCATATTTGTCCTCCTGTAATAATTGACTTATTTCACTCAGCATAGTATCTGTGAGGTTCATCCATGCTGTGAGGTGTTTCATAGATTCTTTGCTATTCTTTAATGTTACCTAGCCTTCCATCTTGTGGAGGTAATTTAGCAGGTTTATCCATTTACCCATTGATGAGCACTTAGGTTATTTGTATCTCTTTGCTATTGTGAATAAAGCTGCAATGAGCTTGAGCATGCATATATCTGTTCATGTCCTAGCTTTTATGTCTTTAGGATATACACCTAGTGGTGGAAATGTTTGATTAAATAAATGGTATCTCTCTTTCTAACTCCTTAAGGAAGTGCCATACTGTTATACACAGTGGTTGCACAATTTTACAATGCCACCAGGAGTGGACAAGAGTTCTAATCTCTCCACACTCTTACCAGCAACTGTTGGTTTCTGTCTTACTAAACTTTGCTGTTATTATTGGGGTGAGATGATATGCCATTGTTGTTCTGATCCTAGTGTGGCACCATATGATAAGGTCTTGACCTCAAGGTCAGTTTGAACCACAACTTCAGTGGTTCACACTCACCAGCTGCTCCTCAGAAACCCTATACAGGGTTGTTATAAATAGGAACGGATTCAATGGCACTTAATAACAACAAAAATAACTGATTGTGAGCATTTCTTCATGTGTTTATTGGCTTCCTGAATGACTTCTTTGGTAAAGTGTCTGTTCATATCCTCTGGCCATTTTTTTTTTAAGCTTTTATTGTGAATTGAGTAATAGTTTAAATGGGAGAATATCAGCTTTACATTCATCCCATCATACTTCATTTCATTGTAATGATTACAGTCCCCTACATGCATCGTCATTCAACAGCATTTGCTTCCATTCCCTCTGGTTTTGTGTGTTGTTGTTGTTTTGTTTTGTTTTTGATGTACAAGGAAGCACTCAGGAATATATAACCATTCAAACAACCAAAGGGCATAACCTGCAAGCCTGCCCCTGGCTGCCAGCACACAGTCCCTCTCCCTCCTTGAGTCTAGAGTCCCCAGCCACTCCATCTCTCCACATCATCATCTCTGCCTCCATCTCTGTTTTTGCTGCTTCTCTGGGTAGGGTCCTGCATGCATTCTGCTCTTCTCCCTTGATGGTCCCAGGGCCCTCAGCTCCTAGACTGCAAGCTCAACCTTTCCTGCCTTTTGTTACAAAATGTCTACCTTTACATTTGCAACTTTCACAATCAGTCCTGATAGTAATTATTCACTATTGAACCACAGAGCCTTATCCCCATCTCCTTTCACCAGTCTTCTGGCCATTTTTGATTATTTATCCTTTTGTTGTGGAGGTGTTCGACTTTTCTGTAAATTTTAGAGTTTAATCCCTTTTCAGCTATGCTATTGCCAAATGTTTTTTCCCCAATCTGTTCATTCATTCAGAGTCACTGAGTCTATTTCAACACATAGCGACACAATGTAGAGTTTCTGAGACTGTAAATCTTTATTGTGGCAGGAAGCCTTATCTTTCTCCTACAGAGAGAATAGTGGGTTTGAACTGCTGACCTTGTGGTTAGCAGTCCAGTGCTTATGCTTCAGTGTTACCAGGGATCCTTTTTCCCAATCTGTAGGTCCTCTTTTAATAATTTTGGAGAAGTGTTTTCATGTCCATCATGATTTAATTTTTAGAAAGTCTCAGTCACATGTAGTTTACCTTCCACTGTTTGCTAATTTTTAGTTATGCTTTGATAGTCGATCTATACAATAAATTGTTATTGTGGTTTTTGAGTACCATCGAGTTGGTTCCAATTCATAGTGACCCTGTATGGGATTTCCAAGAACTGGCTAGTGGACTTGAATCTCTGACCTTGCAGTTAGCAGTCCAGTGCTTATCCTACAGCATCACACCAGCAATAAATTTTCATTGATGTTAAGTGCTGTCTAGTCAGTTCCCAGTCTAAATTTGCCCCAGTCTTTTTTGGATGTCTTTATAATTTGGGGTTTTATATTTTGGTGTTTAATATATCTTGAGTTTGTTTTTGTATATGTTGTTAGGTGTGGGGAAGGCAGCCCGAATGAATAGGGCAGTTGTGGGGTTGCAGAGTTCTTGTCCCTAGCAACCAGGTTGGTGGGGATTAGGAAAGTTTCTCCCCTGGTCACTGGGAAGATGTGATGAGGGAACAGGAGGAAACACTTCTTCAGTAGGTATTCACTGGCCTGGGCCTCATGAATTTCTTGGTGCAGCCAAATATCCACTTCTGGCCTGGATACAATCCAGCGGGAAAGCGCCCTAAGTCCAGTGTCTATTGGTAAATTGTTTTGTCCCCCTTCACTGGTTTCCCTCCATGTCTGTGACCACCCATGCCATGAGAATTCTCATTGCTTCCCCGTGCTTCCATCTTCCAGGTCCAGTTCATCGTCCACTCACCTTCTTCTATCCAAGATCCATATACACTGTGCCTTTTCCAAAATAGAGATTTTGTGAAGTTACCTTCTCCTCGCCCGTGTTTGTTCCTTCTGTGTCCCAAAATGGCCAGATGCAGTGTGAGGCCTGCTCAGTCTTTCACCTTAATTACTGTTTTTGTTCTTTCTTCCTTTTCAATTGGTATTTAATCCAATTATCCTTTAATTTGTTACTCAGAGTCCCAGAATTATCATCTGTATGTGTCTGGTTCAGTCTTTTGGGCATCTGTTGTTCAGGGATAAGGCAGCATGTGTCTTCAGGACACCATCTTTTCTCCACATTTCAAAATTCATATTCCTTAAATTATATCCTTAAGCTGTAATACTCATGCCTATATTTTATTCTTTTTCTCAATTAAATCAAACAAATCAAGTATTTGATATTAGAAAGTCAAAACTAGCATGACTGATTTTTATTTCTCTTGATACAGGTGATTTTGATATTTAACATAGTTAAGTTTAGAAATTGTATTAAAACAGTAAGACAATAAAAAGTGAATGAATAGAGTATAGGAGAGTTATCAACAAAGTAAAGACAAAAGTGTGTATTTAGAGAAGCAATGAAGGTCAAAGACAATGACTAAGAAATCATTTGAGTGATGACAAGAGAAATTTATCACCAAAGAAAAGTAAGGAACACCATTAACTTTTGTAGTTGAAGAGAAAAAACTAAGTTAAAATGATTAGTAAAAACTTGAGTGAACCTGGCCTAAAGATTTTTTTTATCGGAAACAGAAGTCCATCCAGGGAGTAAAATTGATCAAGTACCAAATATGATACCAAACATGATCTCCTTCTCCAGCGACTGGTCCCCCTGACAATATGTATAAAGTATGAGAAATGAAGTTTGGCCGGTAGCCTTTAAATGATGGCAGGAAATATAAAGAAATTCCCTAAAAGTATCCTATGCTTACAGTATAATAGTCTATACTGTAAATGAACCTCAATTCTACTCCCTGGATGGGCTTCTGTTTCCCATTCAGAGCCTTAGTCCCACTTTGTATTGTGGCTTAATGTGTCAGACTGCAAAGCCATTTGAACTGCAAGGTCGGTGGTTCAAGCTCACCAGCTGCTCCTTGGAAACTCTATACAGGGTTGCTATGGATTAGAATCGACTCAATGGCACATAACAACAACAATTTCAGGATCACTATGAGTCAGAACCAACTCAACAGCACACAATCACCACCAACACCAAGACCTCTTTATTGTGTGACTATATAGATGATTGAGGGGCTCTGGTAGCGTTGTTGTTGTTGTTGTTATGTTCTGGTTGCGTAGTGGTTACCAATTGGGCTGTGAACCGCAAGGTCAGTAGTTCGAAACCACCAGCTGTTCCGCGGGAGAAAGATGAGGCTTTCTGCTCCCACAGTCTCGGAAACCCTGTACAGGATCGCTATGAGTTGCAACCACCTCCACAGCACATAACAACAACAATATAGATGATTTGTAAAATTCCTATAAAATCAATATAAGGCACATTTTTATTTCTATATCATATTATTGACCGAGGATTGACACAGTGTCATGTTTCTGAAGAATCACAATAGAATCTAAATTGGAGTGAATATTGACTCATAGACCTAGATATAATGAGTATCCAGCATACATCTCATGGTGTTGATCTTTCTCTTCTCTTTTTCTCTTTCCTTTCATGTCTCCATATTGATCTTTCTGTTTGCCACTAGAATCAAGCTTAGAAACATTTACCAAGAAACTATCTATTTCAATGTCTATATTATACACAAAAGGAGATAAATGAATCCCTCTTTATAAAAGGAAGCCTATGATCTCTGTGGAGTCCTGGTGTGCCACTGC
Organism: Chrysochloris asiatica; assembly: GCF_000296735.1. Lineage (NCBI taxonomy): Eukaryota > Metazoa > Chordata > Mammalia > Afrosoricida > Chrysochloridae > Chrysochloris > Chrysochloris asiatica. The sequence continues at coordinate 2,622,763 of NW_006408557.1, forward strand.
AGGATAATGCTCTGGACTTCAAGGTCAGTTTGAATCACAAGGTTGGCGGATCAAACTCACCAGCTGCTCCTCAGAAACCCTGTGCAGGTCCACTATGATAAGAACCAACTTGATGGCACTTAACAACAACAACAATGATTTATGTGACTGTTTTGTATTGGAGTATACTTTTGCAAAGACCTGTAAAAACTGTTATTTCATTTTGTTTCTTGAAAATAGGTCTCTACCATTGATATGTATTGGCCGTTCAATTATTACTTTTTTCCTTCTAGAAGATTTGAGTGAATTTAATTCTGCATGGGAAGATCCTGTATTTTTCTTTACTAAATCTAATAACCTAACATGTTAAGAAAATTAGTGGTTTAGCTTTTTGGTGGGTTTTATTTATTTTGTAAATTCATTTTATTTTGTCTCATGATTAAGACTAGACATTTTGTGAATTTTAGCTACCTCTTTGATGTGCTGGGGTAAACATAAAAAAGAAGCTTGATACCGTTACTCATGAAAATGGCAAAGGTAGATTTGTTTTTAAAAATTAGTCAATCACACATATTTTATTTTATTATTCACTCATTGGTTAGTTTCCCCCAAGGTTAAAAGTAGTGTATGCTCAATGAAAACAAATTAGCAAACAAAAACAACTCCTAATTCTAATCCCAACTTTATTCTTATGACTATCTACCAGGGGATAAATGATGGATATTTAAGGTCATTTCCATAACTGAATTCATGTTAAGTCTATAGCTTCAGCTTCAGGTTGGATGATGACATTATTTTTATCATACACATGGATTGACTATATTTGGTTGGATAGCTCTGTTTGCTACATAATTTCTATGTCTTCACTCTTCTTTATTTACCTAAAAAGATATAAACTTATCATTCATGCAAAACAATTCAAAATTATATCCAAAGGAAATATCTCATCAATATTCACATTAAGATGCTAGGTGTGCCCTTTAAATGAAGTTAATGTTTTTCCTTAAGAATTTTGATGCTCATTCTAAAAGTTTAATGGTAGAATAAAATGACATTTTCCTTGTAAAGAAAAAGTTTGCAGACCCAATCTATTTTTTTTTTCATTATAGAACATTAAAAAAAATAAAATTATCTTTCATAATTTTTTACATGATTATAGTACTATGTGATATCAATGCTAGTTTAATATGTAAATACATAATTTTATACCCAATAATTTACCCTTTTGTATTTGTTAGGTGCTGTAAGTACTATTTTGATCCTTCAGAGTAAAACAAAATGAGAAATAATCTATCCAATTTCTTTCTTCTCTTCCTCCTTGTTTTCCTCTTTATTTTTTTCTTCCTCCACCACTCTTAATAAAACAACTTTGTCCTAATGCATACTTATAAATGACCTGCTTGGGGAATCAGGGAGTAGTGAAAGAGAAGAGACCATGTGGCAAACACTAGGCATGCATGGGTTATGTTTTGGTTAAACACACTGTGGCTAGTGTAGCTGCAGAATTTCTGCTAAAAAGGGAATTCAAAGTGGCTATGGAGTTGGGGCTGTAGCTAATGGTAGGGTAGAAGATTTGTGTGGAAGCTAGATTTGCATTTTGAGTTCATTATTTCTACTTAGATGATCAGATTCGGATATTTTGATACGAGAGATGTATGAGTGGAGATCTGTTGATGGAAACTATGAAAGGACAAAATCCCTTTTGTGGCACTCCTGGGCTTTAGAATTGCTGGCACTGTTTGTGAGGTAGGAGGTGTTTTCTCAGTTGTATAGATGATAATCTTGCTGTTGTTAAGTGTGGTTCAGTCAGTTCTCATAGTGACCCAACATAGTGTTTCCTGAGGAGCGCCTGATGGGTTTGAATTGCCGACCTTGCAGTTAGCAGTCCATTACTTACTTTGCAGTGCCACTCCAGAGCTCCAGACAATGAGAGAGCAGACAAAATGTAGTCATGGGAGTGAGGATGTGTATGTCCTCAGCTTGATTGCTAATTGGTCGGTAACTTGGATAAATCACTTAAATTATTTAAAGCTAATTATGCTTGCTCTTTGAGTATCTTGTTAACTCCAAAGTTTACCATTCTTTGTCTAGTTTTTGGCACATAGTCATTTCTATGTCATTATTTTGAATTGTAATATATCTCTGGTAGTTGTTAAGTGTCATCAAGTTGGTTCTGATGCATAGCAACCCTCTATAGATAGGGTTTTTGAGGAGCGTCTGGTGAATTTGAACTGCCTACCTTGCAGTTCAAACTGGATTTATGGTTGAGTGCTTATTCTACAGCGCCACAGCAGGGCTGTGTAAAACCATTTTATACTTACACTGTTAATTGTTGCTGCTAATCACCATCTTTAATTCCAACTCAAGGCACTGATCTTTAGGAGGCAGAGCCCCAGGCCTGTCTTCCCAGGTGAGGCAGCTCAGGTTGAGTGATTTCAAATTCAAACCACCAACTAGTATTTGAGTGTTTCATCATTTGTATCACTCAGGGACTTCTTTCGTACATCATGGGTTCTCAAAATATGAACCTCACACTAGCAGCATCAGCATCATTTGGGGATTTGTTAGAAATACAAATCATCAAGCCCCACCCCAGTCTTGCTGAATCAGAATCTCTGGGTGTGGAGGCAGCAAACTACTTTAGCAAGTCCTGAAAGTGGCTGTGTTGCACTTCTGAAATTCAAACTCTAGTTCAAGAAAAGGATAATACTCAGCTTACTGGACTGACAATCTCACAACTTCAGCTCTGTCTTGACAGCATCTATTAGGAACTGGAAGACAGAAAACAGTGAAGCATAATGAATGTTAAGCACAGAGACTAGCAAACACAGGTTTTATTTCCATTTTCTGTTAAGACACATGATTGTGTCTTGTATCTAGGGTCTGTGGTGTCACTAGGGCTGGTGTCACCCAGTGTGATAACTCATCGTGTCACTCCCTCCATGAACCACTTCCAACATGAGACTATACGAAAACAACAGCATGGGATCGTGTGTGTGTTTAGACAAACGACATGTTTAGAAGCATCATTGCAATTGGGTAATAATGACAGCTCTGACCAGAGTGCATTGTTGTTGTGAAGTGCCGTCGAGTCGGTTCCGACCCATAGCGACCATGTATAGGGTTTCCGAAGAGTGACTCGTGAGCTTGAACCGCCGAACTTGCAGTTCAAACAGCTTTGCGGTCTGGTGCATTAACCCACAGCGCCACACCAGGACTCCTACGTTAGGAGTCTCAAAACATAATTAGCATAATTATATTGATACATATATTTTGTAAGCTTGGTGGTGGTGGTGGTTATATGCTGTGGAGTCGGTTCTGACTGATAGCAACTCTGCATGGGGTTTCTGAGGCTGTAAATTTTACAGGAGCGGAAAGCCTCATCTTTCTCCCGCAGAACGGTTGGTAGTTCGAACTGCTGATTATGATTAGCAGTCCGACTCAAAACTACTTTTTGTTGTTATAGCTAACTACAGGAATATTTTCTTAAAAAGTAAATTTCTGCTGAAACACTGCACACAAACTTTATAGACAGTCATTTTGGTATCACCTCTGCTGACAGCGTGCTCTCCTAACTCTGTACACCACAATAGTGACATCGCTGTCTGCAGCTTGAGCATTTCAGATATGTTTGTATTGAACATGTTCATCACAGCTTTATTCATAATAGCAAAAAGGTAGAAACAATTTAAGCTCCATAAGTGAAATAATGGATAAACAAACTATGGTACACAAAAGGGAATACTATGCAATTTTAAACGTAACATGGATGAACCTGGACATAATTATGGCGGTTGTTGTTGAGTGCTATCTAATCAGTTTTGACTCATAGCAACCCTTTAATGGGTTTCCAAGGAGCAGCTGGTTAGCAGTCCTGTGCTTAACCTACAGTATCACACCAGAGTTCCTAGAGGACACTATGCTGAGTCAAATTAGCTAATCATAAAATGGTAATTATTGTATGAGCCCACAACTGTGAAAACTCAAGAAAAAGTTTTTATACACAGAAAGAAACATTTTGTTTAAGGTTGCCAGTGATGAGAAGAAAGGGCAGGGTAAATCAGTTAACTAGAGGGTTGTTGTTTTTATTAAGTACCTTCAAGTCAGTTCTTACTTATAGTAACCCTGTATAAGGTTTCTGAGGAGCATCAGGTGGGTTTGAACCACCAACATTGCAGTTCAAACCGACGTTGCAGTCCAGTGCATTATCCTGCAGTGATGCACCAGAGGGTAGACACGTATTAACTGGAGTGGAGGGAAAAATAATATATAATAAGGGGGAGAGCAACACAAAATGAGCAAGGCAAAAGATAACATCTGGGGGAGCACAAGAGTTAAGCGCAACAAAAGTAAATACTATTACGTACACAATCCTGCAAAAATAGTAATAACACTAATCTGTGAGCACCTACAAAGCTACACAATCAAACTGAACAGTGGTGGAATGGTGTATAGTACTAGAGACTCATGAATACAGACAGGTTTGACAGATGTAGTTATGTATGCAACAGATAGATCCAGGAATAGAGTAAAGCATATCGAGACAAAAATCAGGAAAACTTCTTAACCATAACCAAACACCTTGAAAGAATAAGTTTCTGGGCCTGGGAACTCAGGACATCAAAGTCAATTGGTGTAACATAATACACAAAGAAAATGTTCTATGTATTAATCTGGTGAGTTGCAACGGGGATCTTCAAAGTTCATGAGTGATCCTTTAAGGTGGAACCATTGGTCTGTTCCTGTCTGAAACAAAGAAGAATTAAGAAAATCAAAGATGCATGGAAAAAATTAGTCTAGAAGATCAGTAGATGATGTGAACCTTAGCCTCAATGATCCTGAGATCAGGAAAACTAGATCATGTCTATAGCAGCCATTACTGACTTCTCTGAAAGGAATAATAACAGGGCTCCCGGACAGAGTGGGAGGAAAATGTGTAATGAAGCTCAAAATCATTTTAAAAAAGGTCAGGTGTACTGGTCTGATGGAGACTCGTGTAAGTAACCCTTGAAACTATGGCCCCTTCAGGCTGAATGTTCTGCCAAATAATAGTCCTATGCATCCAAATTGACTTGAGGCACTTCACAACAACAACAACATAGGATGAACAATAACACCAGGGTGGTATATGTCCCGTAGAACAATCAACCATACGAGGTCAAAGGGATCAGAAGACAGAAAGGGATAGAAAAGAAGGAGGAATTGAAATGGGAAACAGGAAGGGGAAATAGTGTGGTTACATAGTGGGAACTGCAATCAATGTCACAAAACCAAATATGTATGAATTGTTAAATAGAAAACAATCTTTCTTAATAAACTTTCACCAAAATCATGGTAAAAAGTTGTTTTGGGTTCTGGTTATTTTTTCAAGTTCTTGTTGAGTAATTACAGATCAAAATAAGTTGACACCAGCAAACAAGAAAAGCATCTCTTCAATGATATCTGGCAATTTGTGGGAAACACTTACAGGTGCACCAACTCAAAAAGAAAAGAAATGCAAACCAACTTCCCAAGGAGCAGAAGTGACCAGACTGAAATTGAAGCAATAATTGGAGGCATCACAGTGGATACCAGAGGCCATGGTGTTTTATGTGTTGTCGTAATTACATGAACAATAAAACTGCAACAGGCAGCAGCGTTCATAGAGTTTGCCAGCCTTACATGAGACAGCTATCCCCCCTCGTCAGCACTTCTGATTCCCACAAGCTTGAGTCTAATGAGCAACCTCAGCAAGTACACAGATTAATATATCTGCACAAGACAGGAGAGTTTGGGAGCTGCCAGTTGCTGATAAAGATGTGTCACCTCTTGTTTTGTTCGTCATTGGAAAGCTTGTGAGTGTTGGTGGTGGGATTCTTATTATCGCTTCCACATGGGCTGTCTTCTTGGCACAAATGAAGAGGCTGAAAAGCCACAATCATTCCTCAACTCCTAAAACAAAGAAAGATGGATTCCATTGTTCCAAGGGCCCTAGGGATTGACAGCTTCAGAAGTATTCAGGAAAGAAGGAAGCTACATAGTAAGAGGCCTCAGTGTTGATTAAAAAGTGAGAGCAGAAACAAAGAGGGCACTCTTGCATTTATCATATTATTAATTGTGCTCCTATCTTTGCCTGGCAGAAGAGAATGTTTTAAAGAATGCAATGACTGTTTGGCATGTTAAAAATGTCCATCATTAATATGAATTAAGAAACAAAAATGAAGTCACCAAGTAATGAATTGTGCCCATCAAACAAATGTTTGATAGGATCAAATTTCTTCTTTTTTCACAGCCCAACAACTTTTGAATAATAATTTGTAGAGCTATTCTTGAGTACATTTCCAGTGCTCCCAGAGTTTTAATGTGATCCTGCACCTTCTAAGATATTGTTTGTATTTTTATAGAATTTGTAAAAAGAAGTGTGTCTCAGTTATCTAGTGCTGCTATAATAGAAATATTACAAGTGGATGGTTTTAATAAACAGAAATTTAGTCTTTCACAGTTTTGGAGGCTGCGAGTCCAAATTCAGAGAGCTGGCTCTGGCAGAAGGCCTTCTCTCTCTGTCAGCTCTGGGGAAATTTCTCTGCCTCCTTTCAGTATTTATAGGCCCAGCATTCCTTGGAGATCTTCCTGTGTCTTGGCATCAATATTCTCCTACATCTAGGAGTTTCACAGTGCAGATCCCAGGTCCAAAGGACACACTCCACTTCTGGCTTTTCTTTCTGTGAAAGTAGGTCCCTCTGATCTTTGCTCACTTCTCTTTCCTTTTATCTCTTGTAAGTAAAAGGCATTGTGGATGACACACCAGGAAAATTCCTAACTGCTATAGGGTTAAGGATATTACATCCAACCGTGAGTTCTCTTGTTGGTTTATTTGTTGTTGTTGTT